>NC_143537.1:4949495-5292715 GCF_031878675.1 Megascapheus bottae | reverse complement strand
GGTCCATGAACGGTGTCCAGGCAGCTACGTTCAAGCCCCAAGACTGACACCCAACACAAAACAGAACAGAACAAACTCAAAACATGAACACTAGAACCCTCCTTCTCACAATGGCCTCCCCAGAGACCTCCCCACCCGGGAAAGATGTCCTCAGAGTTCGAACAAAAATCCTCCCAGATCAATACGGTGTATTTGCATGAGGAAAAGTAGACTAATGAGATAGCTAACATCTAGAAATCGACAGGGTCCGGTGCATACACACGCAAACTCAACTCTGGTGTATGCAGGGTAGATGTGTGCTGTGTTAGTATGGTGTGTGTATGCATGCACACATGTGTGAAACCACAGGCTCCTCCCACCGGGCGCTGGCACACCCCAGAGAAGGCTGGCTGTATGCCCCCCCCCCAGGGCTGGATGACTCAGGGAGACAAAGAACAAGGAAGGCCGAGGGCACAGGGCCAGCTCCATGCCTTCTAGGACACACAGCCATCCAAGCTGGCCAGGGTCCAGCTGAGTCCTCTGTTCCATGCTCAGAAAACCAGCATGCCACTTTCTTGGGGTTCACTGATGAAAGAGAGTCCCCCCACACAAGGGACCGGACAGCCTTTTTTTTTTTTTTGCCATCCTCCCTTAAAACCCCTGATGGAAAAGCTGGGCACAGGTGCCTTGTGCCTGTCACCCTAGCTACTCAGGAGGCTGAGATCTGAGGATTGTGGTTTGAAGCCAGCCAGGGCAGGAAAGTCTGAGACTCTTTATCTCCAGTGAATCACCAGAAAACTGGAAATGGCGCTGTGGCCCAAGTGGCAGAGCGCGAGCCTTGAGCAAAAGAAACTCAGGGACAGCACCCAGGACCTGAGTTCAAGCCCCAGGACTGGTTAAAAAATAAATCAAGTCTCACAGAATTTCCTACCAGAGCTGTCTTAGAACCACAATCCTCAGATCTCAGCCTCCCGAGTAGCTAGGAGCCACCAGCTCCTGGCAAGTCTGTCTGTTCGTCTACTTTGGAGATTGAGGCAGAACTTGGAGTCTCTCGACGGAGGCTAGAGGACTGTCCAGGTCTGTTATCTGGGCTCAACCTGGAGTCGCTTTCCTGAGAACCTGGCTCTGGACTTTGTTCTAGGCTAGTAACCTGCCCTTTCTTTTCCTGGTGGAACCTGGTTTTTCCAAACTGCCACCCAGTGTTGCCAGACAGGAGGGCACGGAGGAGGCATACTCCCTGGTCCTGCGCCAGACACAGAAGCCAACGTGGGAGACAGCCCTGGCTCAGCCAGGGGCCACCCCCAAAAGAACACCAGTCATTTTGCTAGTCCTGGGCCTTGAACTCAGGGCCTGAGCTCTGTCCCTCTCTATACTCAAGGCTAGAGCTCTACCTCTTGAGAAAGAGTTTCACACTAGCCTTTTCTGTTTATTTGGTACTGAGGAATCGAACCCAGGGCTTCATGCGTGCTAGGCAAGCACTCTGCCACTAAGCCACATTCCCAGGCCTGATATCTACTTCTCTACACCTAGAACCTCAGAATGTGACCTTAGAAACAGGGGCTTTTCCAGATGTACTGAAATGATCATGAGGTCACAAGAGAATATGGGGCACCAGAAGAATAAGAAGAAGAAGAAGAAGAAGAAGAAGAAGAAGAAGAAGAAGAAGAAGAAGAAGAAGAAGAAGAAGAGGAGGAGGAGGAAGGGGGAGGGGGAGGAGATGGAAGAGGAGGAGGAGGAGGAGGAGGAAAAATCATTATCATCAATAGTCCAAAGAATAAACCAGGTGGTGACACAGTGAGGCAGAGGCAGCTGCGTATAGAGGTCCCTACCATGTAGCCATGTCACTTGGGAGAGTGAAGTAGCAGGACCACAAGTTCAAGGCCAGCTTGGGCTACACAGTGAGATCCTACTTCAAAACAAAAACCAAAGCACACAGAGCGAGAGCAATAGAGCGAGAGAGCGAGAGAGCACCATAGATCCTCCTCAGCACCCTTCAGAGTGTGTTTGCACTCACCAGGGTGAGATTGGATTTTTTTAACTTCCAGAGCTCAGAGAATGAACCTGCTGCTTTGCATCCCCCGACTGCAGGCTTGGCAACCAGCTCCCCCTTTACTGGTTTCCCAAACCACCCTCACCAGCCTCAGCCCAGGAGCAGGCAGAAGACTCAGAAAGCTGGGGGCCACCGGGCCTTTTCCAAGTCCTCAAGGCGCAGAAGCGCCCCACCGGCTCTCTGTGGTACAGAGGCAGACATCCAGTTCAGTCGTGCCCCCCCACTTCCTCCTGCCCCAGGAGGGGAATCTGTGGGTTCTCCCCAAGTCTTCAGTTTCTCATACTCATCTTTGGATTCGATTGGCGTTTCTTATCTTTGCATCACTCATGTGCATTACACACACACACACACACGCACACACACACGGGAATGTTATCTGTAACTCTCCAGCAGGACCACATACCAAGAGTCTCTTTACAGCCAGGACTACTTTGGCTTCCCTGATTTTGGGGTAGCCCCTGGGTACCACAGAGGTTGAGACTCTAACTTAGTCAAATCTAAATGAGCCAATGAAATGGTGTAAACAGCAGCACTGTGCACAGCAGAGCTTGGCTATTTAAATACGTATACACACACACACACATATACACACACATATATACATACACACACATATACACACACACATATATATACACACACATATATATACACACACATATATACGCATACCTATATGTAATGCATATAAATCTACCTCTATACCTATAGATACAGATAAACTGAATTCGAGTACTATTCAAGTACATATACACATGCCTGTATATAATGCATATATATCTATATACCTGTGTAGACTGAATTCGAGTACTACTCTAATAAATATATATACACACACACATATGTGCATACCTATACATATAATGCATATCTGTCTCTATACCTATATAGATAAACTCAATTTGAGTACTGTATATGTATATGTATATACTCACATATACACATATAATGCACCTCTATCAGTCTAGATGCCTCTAGATAGGGATAGATTTATACACTGCATTTAGGAGCAGCCTCTGGGGCTAAGGGGGGGGGACGCTGCAGCTCCAGACCATTCCGCGCTCTGCACCCCCCCAGGCCCGGGCCCCCTCCCCCCAGACCCCGCCCCCATCCCCAGGCCCGGGGCCCCGCCCCAGGCCCCTCCCACAAGACCCCGCCCCACCCCAGGCCCGGGGCCCCTCCCCCAGACCCCGCCCCCACTCCCAGGCCCCTCCTCAAGACCCCGTCCCCACCCCAGGCCCCTCACCCAGGCCCCGCCCCCCCACCCCCAGGCCCGGGCGGCACCCACCTGGTCGCGCAGCGCGCAGTGCACGTCCAGGGCCACGCGGCCCTCGCCCCATGGCTCCTCCATCCTCGGTGCCGTCGTGTGGTCCCCGGTCCGGGGCTCCGGGGCGGCCGCCTGTGAGGACAGGCCGACCTCAGGGACCCCCATCTCCCAGCCTGGACGGGGCGGCCCCGGGGGAGGACACGGCCGACCTCAGGGACCCCCATCTCCCAGCCTGGACGGGGCGGCCCCGGGGGAGGACACGGCCGACCTCAGGGACCCCCATCTCCCAGCCTGGACGGGGCGGCCCCGGGGGAGGACACGGCCGACCTCAGGGACCCCCATCTCCCAGCCTGGACGGGGCGGCCCCGGGGGAGGACACGGCCGACCTCAGGGACCCCCCCATCTCCCAGCCTGGACGGGGCGGCCCCGGGGGAGGACACGGCCGACCTCAGGGACCCCCCCCATCTCCCAGCCTGGACGGGGCGGCCCCGGGGGAGGACACGGCCGACCTCAGGGACCCCCATCTCCCAGCCTGGACGGGGCGGCCCCGGGGGAGGACACGGCCGACCTCAGGGACCCCCATCTCCCAGCCTGGACGGGGCGGCCCCGGGGGAGGACACGGCCGACCTCAGGGACCCCCATCTCCCAGACTGGACGGGGCGGCCCCGGGGGAGGACACGGCCGACCTCAGGGACCCCCATCTCCCAGCCTGGACGTGAGTGGCGGAGTGACTTCTCTTTCCTTTCTTTTTGGCAGACTTTCTTTCTGCGGGGAAAGTTGCTCCCCTCCCTCCCTCCGTTCCTCCCCCCCCCCCAGCCGCGGCCCACCCCCCTCCCCGCCCGGCCTTTGTCCTGCCCCGAGCCCGGCCCCAACTCACGCAGCCCAGTCCGGCCCGGGGGAGGGGGGTGCGGGCGCCAGGCCCCGCCCAGGCCCCAGTTCTGGGGGGCCCTGGAGAAGGGGGGGTCCCCGAATCCTCGGCGCTCCCCACGCAGCGCCTTCGCCGCCCTGCGTGCGCTCGGGTCCCGCGGCCGCTCCAGTGCTCTCCGCCCCGCCCAGGCCCCGCCCCTCTCGCCCCGGCCCCGCCCCGCCCAGGCCCCGCCCCCTCTGCCCCGCCCCGCCCCCTCGCTGGGGAACGGAGGCCCCGCCGCGCGCATGCGTCCCCGCGCACGTCCCCGCGGCCCTTCCTGCCCTCCCCGCCCCGCGGCGTGGGGTGCGAAGGTAGCGGGGGCGGGGCGGGGGCTCGGGGTACCCGCGGTCGGAGACGGTCGTCCCCCCCCCCCCGCCCCCGCCGATCGCGCACGCGCACCCGCGCCCCGTCCACCTGCTCCGTTCGTCCGTCCCTCGCGGCGGGGTGGGTTGGCGGAGCCTCAGTTTCCCCCGCACCCCCGAGCCTGGAGGCGAGGACGGCCCGCCCCCCAGATCCCCAGGTCAAGGTCAAGCCCCGCGACGACAACAGTAAATGTCTCTCTACATGGCACACCTAAATATGCAACCAATTCATACACACATGCACATATGCAGAAAATATATACCTAAATAGATGCGATAATAGATATATACCTAAATAGATGCGATAATAGATATATACCTAAATAGATGTGATAATAGATATATACCTAAACAGATGGGATAATAGATATATACCTAAACAGATGGGATAATAACTATATACCTAAACAGATGGGATAATAGATATATACCTAAACAGATGGGATAATAACTATATACCTAAACAGATGGGATAATAGACATATACCTAAATAGATGTGATAACTATATACCTAAATAGATGTAATAAATAAATATATAGATAAATATATGTAATATATAATATATGTCATAAATATATGCACATTATATAAATCACATAAAATATGTAATAAATAAAAATATACATAAATATATAATATATGTCATAAATATACGCATAAATATATGTGATAAATACACACATAAATATATGTAATATATAAATATATGTGATAAATATATAAATATATGTGCTACATATACACATGAATATATGCAATAAATAAATATATGTAATAAATACATACATGAATATATGTATCCCTACATATATGTGTATGTTTGAGTATTGGTGGAATCAGGAGGCAGAGGTCAGGGAGATTGTGATTTGAGGCCAGCTCTGGCAGAAATAAAAGATCTTGAGAGTCCATCCTCACGGCTAGCTGGGCCGGCACCTGTCACCCACAGCCACCCAAGTAACCACAGAGAGGAGGTCGCCAGGGACTCCAGCCAGACACCGCCTTGAAAACCACCAGTGCCAAGAAGTGGGTAGCGTGCCTGCTGTCCCCCCAAGACTGTGTGACAGGACACCAGCAGCCGTCCACCCCACCATCTGCATCTGGTCAGTCCTCAGGGAGCAAGCTGGGCTGCAACCTGCCTGTGCCCTCCTTCTCTGCAACCTGAAGCTCAGAAATGCGAGCTCTTCTTTTCTGATTCAACTCCAAGCGGACCCCACAGAACCCTAGCCCCAACTTGGGAACCCCAGAGAGGTTGGAGTCCGGCCAGCCTCCCCGGTTTGTGGGGACAGCAGATGAAACCCCAGGAACTCCCCAGACTGCAGTCCAGGAAAGAAAAGGAGCCATTCACTTCAAAGCCCTGGGCCTGCCTGCCAGACCTCCAACCCAGACTGGACAAGGAGCTGGCCAGTGATGGAGGCCTAGAGACCGCAGGTAAAAATGACCTAGACCACCTGCCCAGTGAGACCCTCGGCCCAGGGAGCCAGCAGGGAGGGGCTGCTTGAGTCATCACATCACCCTTGCCGCCTGACATGCCATGTCCAAATGCCTTGGGAGCCAAGGAGCTCATGCCTGTGATCCTAGCTACTCATGCTGAGATCTGAGGATGGTGGTTCAAAGCCAGCCCTGGAAGGGCTGAGACTCTCCCTACCCCCTCCACCTCTCCCTTCTCCACCCCTCACCCCTGTCCAGCACAGTACCAAGGCTGCCTGACCCTCTTTCCTTCCCCTCTCCAGCCTCCCCTTGTCGGTGGTACACGTTCACCCCCTAGTGGCAAAGGTGAGGATGACATGACAGGCAGTACCACCGACACCTCAGCTTAATTAATCCCAGCCTGTGGGATCCTGCCTGCTTTGCTCCGACTTTCTGACCTCTTTCTTCATCCTCACTATTTTTTTTTCAGGGTTCCCTGTGTTAATGACATGAGCGCTCTTAGAACCCAATCAAGGCTGGTCCACCGGTGTCTCTGGGATTACGGGCCAGTACCATCATTCCCTGGTTATGTGTTTAGATGGAGTCTCTTGCTCACTTGTTGCCTGAGCTAGCTTTGAACCATCATCTTTCTCCTCAGTAGCTGGAATTATAGCCACCATGCCAAGGCTAGTATATTCTTGAGCTTTGCAGGGGTTCCAACATGTGCCCATAGGTAAAGATGTATAATCTGCCCATTTAAAATTTGCAGTCTTATATATAAATCAACTTAAAAAAAGAAAAAAATAAGACAAACTCCGGGACAGGAGTTTGGCCTAGTGGTAGAGTGCTTGCCTAGCATGCACAAAGAACCAGGTTCGATTCCTCGGTACCACATACTTAGAAAATGCTGGAAGTGGTGCTGTGGCTCAAGTGGTAGAGCGCTAGCCTTGAGAAAACCCAAGGACAGAGCTCAGGCCCTGAGTTCAAGCTCCATGACCCACAAAAAATAAACAAAAAAAAAGAACACAAAATAATGAACAGAAAATAATAATAATTTAAAAAATCTTGGATTTAATGATAGACAATAAAAAGGCGGAGGCAGTGAGCCTTGGGCCCAGGTCCTGGGCTGGCCTAGACCTCGTTGGGCTTAGCCTGGTCAGCATAGATGAGGAAGCCCGTGAAGAGGCTGTCTGTCCAGTAAGGGTCGTAGAAGAGGCCGTTTTGCTCCGAGTAGAAGATCTGCAGCCAGACCTCATCGCCCTGCTTCAGAGCCAGCACGGTGGAGCCCGAGGCGATGTCGTGGTTGCCGGTGTTGGCATCGAAGGTCCGGATGCGGTACTGGCCGTTGTGTACCAGGCCGATGGCCAGGTGCTTGTTGGCCAGCGTGATGTCGTAGGTGAAGTAGTAGATGCCAGGCACCCCGCAGACGAACTTGCCGCTGGACGCGTTGTAGTGGCCTCCCTCGTTCATCAGGATCTTGTCAAACTTGATGGGCAGTCGCTCCCGGGGGTAGCTCTTGGTCACGGCCACGGAGAACGCCGACCTGGCCCGGCCACTGCCGCAGCTGCAGGGGCCCGGCAGGCCCGGCTCCCCCTTCCTGCCCTTGGGCCCCTTCTTGCCTGGCGAGCCGTGCTTCCCCGGGGTTCCAGGGACCCCCTTAGGGCCACGAGGGCCAGCCCGGCCAATGGCCCCAGCTTTGCCCTTTGGTCCTTGCTTTCCCCGGTTACCAGTGCGACCTGGTGGACCTGAAGGACAGAAGCTGGTGTGAGGGAAGGTCTTGTTCAAACCTCACACACACACACAAAGAACAAAGGAAAAAGGGGACAATGGATTCCCATCGCAAGCGAAAAGACTCGAAACGATGGTTCCTCCTTATGGTGGAGTGGATTATCGTTCTACCAAGAAGCGGAGCAGGTGTGCATGTGTGAAGGAAACCGTCACTAAAGGATACTGAGGGGGGAAGCAGGTGATGCTAAGGATTTCTCCCCACATTTACTTCCAAGTCCATACCCACCCTAGGGGCATCGTAGCCCCTAAAACACTTTCCCAGCATGCTTGGCTGTGCACCTTGCCTTGCTTTTTAATACTCATATCTCATAAAACGCATACTTCTCTCTGCTGCGTTACAGAACACGTCAAAATATCTATGGGTAAAAATGCTTACATCCAGTCACAGTTGCTGTCATGGTTGCTCTCCCTGTGTCAGCAGCCTCCAGTCAGTGGAATGGCGTTGAGATGTACTGAACTTTGAATTGCTACGTATTTGTTTGTTTTTATTTATTTGCCAGTCCTGGGGCTTGAACTCAGGGCCTGAGCACTATCCTTGGGCTTTCCCAAGGCCTAGAGCTCTACCACTTGAACTACAGCACCACTTCCAGTTTTTTTTTTTTTTTTTTTATGGAATTGAACCTGGGTCTTCATGCATGCTAGGCAAGCACTCTTTATGTGTGTGGGTCATGGGGCTTGATCTCTGCCTGGGCACTGTCCCTGAGCTCTTCAGCTCAAGGCTACCACCCTACCCTTGAGCCACGCCCCACTTCACATTTTCTAGAGGTTAATTGGAAATAAGAGTCTCAGGTCCTTTTGTGCCCAGGCTGGCTTCGAACCTTGATCCTCAGATCTCAGCCTCTTGAGCAGCTAGGATTCCAGGCGTGAGCCACCACGCCCGGCAAGGGCTTCTTTCTTTATTCTGTGTATTGGCCCAGGACTGGGACTTGAACTCAGTACCTGAACCACACCTCTCCGGGAGCTGGTGTACCCTTCCCCCACCCTGTGGAGACAGGAAGCAGTGCAGCCTTGTACCTTCCTCTCCGCTGTCCCCTCGGTCCCCGTCCTGACCGTCCTGGCCATCTTTACCAGGAAAGCCCATTCTTCCCACGGTTCCTGATGGCCCTGGGACTCCGGGGGGGCCGGGAGGGCCCTGGGGGCCAGGTAGGCTGCAGACGAGTTGAGGGGCGCCTTTCTGGAAGTCCCTCCGGGCGAAGGGGCCAAGCAGCGGGTCTGCAGCACAGGGGAGGGTGCAGGCCAGGAGAACCCAGGGAATCATGGCAGTCGCCTGGACCTGGAGCCAGTCAGCAAGACCTGGGGAGGAAGAGGAGGAGGAGGAGGAGGAGGAGGAGGAGGAGGAGGAGGAGGAGGAGGACGGGGAGGGAGAGGAGGGGGAATGGGAAGGAGTGGCGATGTAGTTCAAGTGGTAGAGTGCTAGCTTTGAGCACAAAGCCCAAGCCTCAAGACCAACACACACACACACACACACACACACACACACACCCCACACTCCTTTTTACTCACGGCTAGCGTTCTACCACCTGAGCCTCGGCTCCTCTCCTTGCAGCTTTTTGGAGATGAATCGGAGATAAGAGTCTCCTCAACTCTTCTGTCTAGACGGGCTTTGAACTTCGATCTTCAGACCTCCACCTCCTGAGTAGTGAGGATGACAGGCGTGAACCTTCTTTCCAGGAGACATTGGGACTGGAGAGAGACCTCATTTGCTCACGTGGACACAGTGAGCTGGCGGCAGGAATGAAGCCTGAATTTGGGCTTGGCTGCTCTCATGCCCGAATGCTTTCCATTCTGTCAGCATTCTCAGGTTTGTTTTTCCTCCCTAACACCCCAGACAACAGCGGAGACCCGGACGCCTCTGCCAAAGCCACACACAGCCATAGGGAAATTCCTGGGGTGGTTGGTATTTTATTGCTGTTCTCTACATACACATGCTGCGTGGCTGGAGAAGATGTAAAATGGTGGCTTTCCTTTCTCAGGAGACTTGAATAAATCACTGCTTGGCAGAAGTCACCTGTTCTTTGGGAGTGCTTTACTTCAGAGGACCCTAATACACACCCCCCCCCCTTTGGAAGGGGTACATGGCAACATGCCTATGGACTAAGCCCAGAGATTGGGGTGCACAGAACAACACACCTCCATGTCAACCTCACTTGCTGCCTGAGCCCTATCATTTATTCAAGAGCCAGTCATTCTCAAGACCCTCTAGTAGCTGCTGGCCGCTGTCAGCCAATACTGGAGCTTAATAATGGCCCTAAATGACCTGGTCTGAGTTCCTGCCTGGCTGAAGCTCTGCCGGCCCCCTTCCCCCTCTCCTCTTTGCTCTTCTGGCTCCCAGCTGGCGGCCCGGGCTTCCTTCGGGGCCCTCCCAGCCCCTCTGCCTGTAACCTCTCAGCTCCACCCTCAGCTGCTGGCTCGGTGTGTTTGGGTTTAAATGTCATTTCTTCCATAGCAGCTTGCCTTTGGATCCCAGCTCTCTTTTCTTCACAACTGGCTGCTGCTTTGTTTATTTGGTTGCCTGTCCCCGTGTATCTCCTTGCTAAAATGTAAGTTCCTCTGAGCACAGGACACCAGTGGCATGGTATTTCTTCACACGCTGAGTATTGCAAAAAGAAGCCAGGGCGGGCACCAAAAGAAGAAAAAGAAGGAGGAGGAGGAGGAGAAATGCCTGCTTCATTAATAAGATTCATGAATTGAGACCTAATTCATACTTCATTAACTGATATAGCAAGTGTGTGTGTGTGTGCGTGTGTGTGTGTGTGTGTGTGTGTGTGTGTGTGTGTGTGTGTGTGTGTATGTACCAGAAGTCAGGTCCTTGTGCTCTCTCTTGGCTCTTCTGCTCAAGGCTGGCTGGCACTCTACCAGTTGAGCCACAGCTCCACTTCTGGGAAGGCTCACTAAGTCTTCCTGTTAAAGGGGAAAAGAATGTGGGTTCACCCCCAGAAATAGAATCATGATGTGCTAAATTTGGATGAGTTCTAGAGTCTGGTGTTTGTTGTTGTTTTGCTTGTTTGTTGTTTGCCAATCCTGGGGCTTGAAATCACGGCCTAAGCATTGTCCTTGGGCTCTCTCAAGGTTAGCATTCTACAACTAGAGCCACAGTGCCATTTCCAGTCTTTTCTATGTATGTGGTACCCAGGAATCGAACCCAGGGCTTCGCACATGCTAGGCAAGCACTCTACCACTAGGCCACACTCCCAGCCCCGAGTCTGGGTTTAATTTCCTGAACTTCTCATCTCACAGGAAACTAGCTAATGACTCATCAGTCCACATGGTCTAGACCAGCCTTGGGAGCTGGCAGTCTGGCCCACAGGACACAGCCTCCTGGTTCATGCTTGAGAGCCTTCTGCTTCAATCAGTTACTCTTGCAGATTCTTCTAGAATGCAATCTGCCAGTACAAACTCCAGCAACACTTATCTGAACCATAAGCAAGGCTGTGAGGTTCAGGTACTAAACACCTCAAAGATATAAATTATGCTCAAATCATTAGGAGAACATCTCTTAGCTCAGGGTTTAAGAGCCATGAAGAAGTTGGAAGCCGGTGGCTCATACCTGTAACCCTAGCTACTCAAGAGGCTGAAATCTGGGAAATGGCAATCCAAAGCCAGTCAATCAATTCAAAGCCAGACTCCATCTCTAAAGTAGTAATAAGCTAAAAGCTGCGTTAGAGGTGTGACTCAAATGGCAGAGCATGATCGATTGGAGCAAGCAAGCAGAGTGAATTCAAGCCCCTTGAATTTAAGCCAGCAAGATAGAAGGATTTTGATTGTATATGTGCCTGGCGAAGCCACGCTTGACTTCTGAGAACGAGGTGAGGTGGCTTGGCTTTGTTAGCCTCCAATTTTCCATCCCTAAGTTTCATAACTTACTGGTCATGAAACTGTGGAAACGACCCCTCTTATTACCTGGACTACCATGTTCTCGCCTGTGCAGTACGGATAAGGACCACCTTTGCCCCATCTGCCTTCCAGACTGTTCTGGAAATGCCAACAAGAGTCAGGAAGGTGAACACAAAACTATCTACCAACTAAGTTAAAGCCTTAAAAAAAAATAGTGTTTTCTGAGAAAAACCAAACTCGGAAAGACCAAGAGGGTAGTTCTAGTTCCAGGCCTCCGCAGGAAGGAGCCTGAGGGAGGAGAGAAAGGGAGGGTGAGGGGTGGCAGAAGTGAGGGATTCACTGCAATCTATTATCTGCAGGTGTAGAAATATTGCATGGAAAACCCCAGTGCATAATTAACATATGCTAATAAAGAAACACAAAAAGTGACTGACATCATGCGAGGCAGATGAATGGAAGGCTGGGGTATTCACGGGGACACCCCACTGTGACCCAGTGGGGATAATCCTCTCTTCCCTGAGGGGGGAGGGGCAGGAGAGAGGATAGGGAGGGGGGAGGGAGGGGGAGGGGGGAGGGGGAGCTTGCTGGGACCCTCTCTAATGGCAGCATCCTCTAGCTCCAGGAAACAAATTGGAAGCAGGAGGCTCCAGTTTCTCACAAGAGCCATCTGGCTGCCATGTAAGCACCCCCTTTTCCTGGGTTCTCAGAATAGCCCCCCGCTTGGAGTACAGATGCAGAGCGTCACACGCACGAGGACCCGCTTCCAGGAGGCCCCAGATAGGATGCCTTTAAACATTTCTTTCTTTCTTTCTTTCCCTGCATTTCTGGCTCAGCTGAGGAAAGGAGCTCCGAGGACCAAGTATGACCTCACGAGCTCTCACGGGAAGCCAGGAGCTGGCTGGGTTGGCTCTGCAACGTCGTCCTCAAATCACCAAGGAATTCGGGTGGAAGAGTCCTGTGTGGTCACAGCTACACCCCAAGTCCTGCCTGGGGTGGGTAGAGCAGCCTGGCTCTGGGGGGGGGGGTGTCCGTGGGTACTTTAGGTCTCACTGCTTCTCCAGCAAACTTTGCCAAGATGGGGGGGCAGAGGGAAGGCCTGAGGGGTACACAGCCTCCAGCACTTTAAGAAGACCCACTGCCACATCAAATGAATAGAAATAAATAAATGAAACAGGTAAAATGATCATTCCTTTCTTGAGCTGGTACTGGGGCTTGAACTCAGGGCCTTGTGTTCTACCACTTGAGCCGCAGCTGTACTTCTGGCTTTTTGCTGGTTAATTGGAGATAAGAGTCTCACTGATTTTTCCTGTCGGGGCTGGCTTTGAACCATGATTCTCTGATCCGAGTAGCTAGGATTACAGGAATGAGCCACCAATGCCCGGCTGTTTTCACTTAGGGGACTCTAAATTGTGATTTCTGCCAGGTGCTGGAGGCTGAGCTCTGGTCTCCGCCCTGCTCCTTCTGTTCTGGGGCAAGGATGAGGCGTCACCCTGACCCCATCTGGGTGAGTCCATGTGCCTTCAGATGAAGCTTATTAGTATGGTGACCGCTGAGAGGCCACCCTGGGGATCTGGAGGAAAGGAAGACGAGCGGAGAAAGATGGCCTGGATGGTGATAGGCTGGGGAGTTGACAGCAGAGTCATGGATCGGATTAGCAGTACCCTCTCAGGTAAGTAGGACCGCAGAAAGAGGGACAGGAGAGGACAGAACCAACTGGACTTGAGATTCGTTGGCTTATCTAGGGCATCGTCATCGCTGCTGATGCTGCTGGCTCAGGGTGCCAGAAACAAGGGCTCCTGACTTTGCCCGGATATGATCTGTAAAATGCATCCATTTAAAGAGAGAGGCAAGCCAGGTGCCGTGGTTCACGCTTAACACTCTAGCTACTCAGAAGACTGAGGTCTGAGGATCGAGGTTCAACGCCAGCCTGGGCAGGAAAGTCTGTGAGACTCTTATCGCCAATGAGCCACCAAGTAAAATCTGGAAGTGGAGTGGAGCTGGAAAGAAAGAAGGGGAGGGGAGAGGGAGGGAGGAGAGAGAAAGGGGGTCACATTCAGCCAGCAGTCACTCCGACCAGCTATCCATTTTTAAAAGGGTTCTGAGGCATGGGAATGTGGCTTAGTGGTAGAGTGCCTGCCTGGCATGCACGAAGCCCTGGGTTCGAGTCCTCAGTACCTCATACACAGAAAAAGCCAGAAGTGGCGCTGTGGCTCAAGTGGTAGAGCTCCAGTCTTCAGCAAAAAAAGCTCAGGGACAACACAGGCCCGGAGTTCAAGCCCCAGGACACACACACACACACACACACACACACACACACACACACACACGAGCCAGGAATGAGGGGCAGCCGGCATTGTGGCCCCCCTCCCTTTCCTCCCACAGCTGGGTACTGGATGAAGTCACTCACCCTCTGCCTCAGACTTCTGCCCCGGGGCCGCGGGACCCAGACGTGGTCGGTGGTGCTTGGTTTCCTCAGGGCTGCAGCACCGCCCAGCTGGGCCAAACTCCGTCCTACCCTCCCTCCCATCGGGGGGCGGGGCCGGTCACGTGGGCTGCCACCAGCTCCCCTCCCCTTCTGGGGGCCTGGAAGAAACTTTCAGTGCTGACCAGCTGGGGTGTGTCTGCAGCTGTATGTGGAACCGGTCTGCGTGTCTGGAGGCTCTGCACACCAGCGATCCTCTGTGTGTGTGTGTGTGTGTGTGTGTGTGTGTGTGTGTGTGTGTGTGTGTGTGTGTGTGTGTGTATAAATGCTTCTCCAGAGTTCTGAGTGTGAAAGCCCAGAACCAGTCCCTGGGTGCTGGATGGGTGTGTGCTCCAGTGACGTGCAGCAGGACGAATGCACAGGTGTGTGAATGGCTGTTCATGAACACATTTTATTTATTTATTTATTTTGCCAGCCCTGGTCTTGGGCTCAGGGCCTGAGCGCTGTCCTCGGGTTTTCTCCAGGTTAGAGCTCTACCACTTGAGCCTCAGCACAACTTCTGGCATTTTCTATGTATGTGGTACTGAGGAATCGAACCCGGGTCTTTGTGCATGCTAGGCAAGCACTCTACCACTAGGCCACACTCCCAGCCCACACTCATGAACACATTTTAGTGCATGGTACAGATGACCGTGTGTGTGCACGGCCCCTCTGAGATACACACAGGCAGAACGTGGTGCCTGCTTGTGTCTCGGCCCTTATCTCCCTCCTCCGTAGAAGGGGGTACCCTCTGGGCCCCTCACAGCTCTCCAGCCCGCCTCAGGTCACTGAGAGGTGGCCGGCTCCCAGGACAGGCAGGCCGTCTGGTTTCGGAAGCAGGTAGACAGGAGGAAGGCCCATCTCTGCTTCTTGATCTTCCTTCCTGAGCTCTTTTCCATGAGCTTCCAGTGTTCCCCGGCTGCCTGAGCATCTGGCAGACAGCTGGCAGATCATACCGCAGCCAGGGTTTTAGGGTAGGGAGGCCTGTGAGCTCGAAAGCTGACCTAGGAGATGGATGGCCTTCTGTCTTCTGAGAAGTGGGGCAAACCAGTTACATAACCGGCACGACCTTCCCCTCCCCTCACTCACCCACAGCGTGTCTGCCCAGCCAGCAAGCAATATAGAACATTCTGACTAACGTTATGTAAGGATTCTGCGAGGCTGCAAGCTGGTAGGCCCAATGTCCGCTGGACCAGTAGGAGATCAGTGAGCACCTATTATGTGTGGGCCCTCCATCTGGATGGTGGGGCAGAGAGGGGAAGCAGGCTTGGTGCCTCACGTGAAAGAGCTCAGAGTCCTGCAGGGAGAATTGGGGGGCTTGGGGAAAGGGGGAAGGCTGGGGAGGTGATGTTCCAGGAGAGACCTGGGGGGCTCAGGCTAGCCTTGGGTGAAAGAGCTCAGGGACAGCGCCCAGGCCCTGAGTTCAAGCCCCACTACCAGGCACCCCCCACCACCGTGGCTCCTTCCCTGCTTCCTCCTCTCCTCTTCTTCCTCCTCCTCCTCCTCCTCTTCTTCCTCCTGCTCCTCTTCTTCTTTTGGGGGGCTTGAACTCAGGGGTTGAGCACTGTCCTTGGGCTTTGTCAAGGCTAGAGCTCTACCACTTGAACCACACAGCACCACTTGTGGCTCTTTGTGTATGTGTTTGGTTCCCGAGGAATCGGACCTGGGTCTTTGGGCATGCTAGGCAAGCACTCTACCACTAGGCCAAATTCCCGGCTCCTCTTTCTTATTGGCTCGTGGGTCTTGAAGTCTGAGCCTGGGCACTGTCCCTAAGCTCTTCAGCTCAAGGCTACCACCTTACCCCTTGAGCCACAGCGCCACGTCCAGTTTTGTGGTGGTTAGTTGGAGATAAGAGTTTCACGTTCTTTCGTGCCCGGGCTGGCTTTGAACTGTGATCCTCAGATCACACAGCCTCCTGAGTAGCTAGGATGACAGATGTGAGCCACCGAGCCTGGCTACTTGCTTTTTTGTTTTCCATTCACTCTATAAGGGTTGTTAGGTTTCTTAGGTACAATACGTATGTATTTATGTATATTGATAATTCATATTAAACCTCTGCTGGAACACAAGTGACTGAGGCAAAAGGATCTAAGTGCATTGGAAAGGCACAGTGTGTCAGAACTGAAGAGAATCCCCCTTCCTCTGTGCATGTCATATCCAATTGTGCCCAGCAGAAAGCTAGAGGAAAATGAATGACACTGTGCCACTGCTGTCAGCAGGGCACAGCCCTGTTCCCGATGGCTGTCCCACAGGACAGCTGAGCCCCGGAGCCTGCCTGGACTTCACAGGCTGGAAGGCTAAAATCCTATCTCTCTGGTTCTTTACTGCTGGCCTTTTTGGTTTTAATTCTAATACAGGGTAAGCCAGTGCTTCTGTGTATTGGTGCAAGATCTGAGTTCGACATCTAGGTAACATGTGTTTGAGTTACACAGGGAGAAGGGGGTGGCAGGGGAGGAATCTCTTCTGCTGGTGCTGGCCTGGAAGGGATTTGTGGTGCATACCTGCATCCCAGCTCTCAGGCGGTGGAGGCAGGCGTCCTGATCTTAGGTAGTGTTTCCTCACTGTTTGTCTGTGTGTGTTGGTTGTGGGGCTTGAACTCAGGGCCTGGGTGCTGTCTCTGAGCTTTTTCACTCAAGGTTAGTGCTCTACCACTTTAAGCCACAGTACCACTTCTGGTTTTCTGGTGGCTGGCTGGAGATAAGAGTCTTATAGACTTTCCTGTCCAAGCTGGCTTCAAAACATGATCCTCAGACCTCAGTCTCCCAAATAGCTATACAGACCTGAGCCAGCAGCACTCAGTTTCACTGCATGTCATAGAGTGATGTAAGTTTTAAAACCGTGGAAGAGTCTTTCTCAATATGCCTCCTTCCAATAGAAGGGGAAAAATAATTTGTCTGCTGGGTGACAGTTCTTGGAAATTCTTCCTTTGCTTTATGGCTGGATTGGCTCAGTGGGTGTGGCAGAGGGTTTGGGGTTATACTGCCTCTAATTATATGCTTTCCTTAAAAAAAAAACAACAAACAACATTTAAAAATAGTTTGTTCCATCTTCCATGTTGAGGGTGGGAGTGCTTCCTTTACTGTACAGCCATGCACAAGCCATTATCCCAAGGCTGTGTGCCAGGGAGGGGTAGAGACATGGCACCCAGACAAAAATGCCTCTAAGGGATAGTCCCTGGCTGGGCAGAAGGCTTCAGGGAGCAGACTTGTTTCCACAGAAAGAACCAGCCAGTCCTGGAAGGCTGTTCTGGCCTATGGTTTCAGGGAAAGTTGAGGCCCTAATATGGCTGGAGTTCCAGTACAAATGAAGGGAGACCAACAGTCACCACTCCACTGCACAAAGTGACCCAGAAAAGCTTCCTCTGCCTTCCCGCCTGGGACAGGGAGGGCCGGCAGGAGAGAGACTCCATGTTCAAACCTGATGCCAAAGTTCTTGAGTGCTCTCACTCAGGCCCTCACTAGGGGACTCTGCACGCAGACCCAGTGGCCCAGGGGAGGGGAGGGGGCGTGTCCGTGGTAGAGGACTTTTTAATAGTTTAATTTCAATGCATTTTTTAAAATTAGTTATTAACATTGATTTTTACATCATATTTCAGATATCATGTTTAACAAACAAGTATTCAAGAAGGGAATCCATATGCAATCACTGGCACTTAGATTTTAGAACATAATCAAAATTAAGCTGAGTCTTTGTATGTCAGATACATATGAATATATGTAATAAGACGTTATGCATATATCTAGAGAGTATATAGCCCATCATAGATTTTTATGTCTATATAGTTATGTTTATATCTCCCAAGACCACGTCCATAACCTTGGGTATTCAAATACTGAGTCCTTGCTCTTGTACTGTTTGGATCTAATATTCACACATGAAGGAGACCATGCACCTTTTGTTCCTTTGGTCTTGACTTATCTCACTTAACATGGACTTTTTTTTTTAAATGCTGAAGAGGTTGAGCAACAGAATGTCAAGAATGGAAAGGACTGGGCTGGGAGTTTGGCCTAGTGGTAGAGTGCTTGCCTAGCATGCACAAAGACCTGGGTTCAATTCTTCAGTGTCACATACATAGAAAAAGCCGGAAGTGGAGCTATGGCTCAAGTGGTAAGAGTTTTGGCCTTGAGAAAGCCCAAAGACAATGCTCAGGCCATGAGTTCAAGCCCAGGACTGGCAAAAAAAAAAAAAAAAAAAGGATGGAAAGGACTCTGAGGTTAACATAGTTCTCTTTTCTTTTTCTTTAGACATCTAGAGTGCTAGAATGAAATTTTATGCTGCCAGACTTAGATAAGAGTCCCAATAATTCCCACGTTGCATGTGGAGTCCACCAAGGAAAAGGAGGAGGAAGCTCGCGGCTCTCCCAGGCTGAACCCTCAGAACACTCAGGGAAATGGTGCAGACTTTGGCTTGTGTCTGTTTACTCAGGGTTTCTCCCCTTCCCAGTGCATGGATGAATGTCTTAGAACTCCTCAGAGAACAGAATTTATTTAAAATGCTGACTTTTAGAAACAGGCTCTCACTAGCCCAGGCTCCTTCACTTTGGCCTCCTGAATGCTGAGATTACACATGTACACCACCATCCCTCGCTAAAATTATTTTTAAAACCGTATAAGAGATACTACAGGAAAAGCCTAACATAGGTTCTTGAAAACTTGTTGTTCAAGATAACTGCAAAGGACTAGCAATCAAGTATTTAATCTAGTATCTTCATCCATTGCTGCATGAATCTGTGGATTTTAGTGGCACCAGGTTTTGAACTCAGGCCCTTGCACCAGCCTGGGCAAGGCACTATACCATCTGAGCCACAGCCCTCAACCACTCTGTAAAATTCTTTTGAGGTGTGAGAAAACATCTGAATTATAGCACACACTAAAAAGGCAGTCAACGAAGATTGTATCTAAATAAGGTTTTAGGTATCACCCTTTTCCCACAAATTTAACTAAGAATGAGACATAATTTTGGCTATCACAGAATTATTCTTAAAGTGAAAGTACATTAAGCCTTTGAGAAGGAACAGAAAGGGTTAGGTGACTTATTTTTTTTTTTTTTGGCCAGTCTTGGGCTTGAGCTCAGGGCCTGAGCACTATCCTTGGACTTTCTCAAGGTTAGAGCTCTACCACTTGAGCCTCAGCACCACTTCTGGCATTTTTCTATGTATGTGGTACCAAGGAATCGAACCCAGGTCTTTGTGCATGCAAGGCAAGCACTCTACCACTAGGCCAAACTCCTAGCCCCAGGTGACTTATTTTTCAGTTAAAGGAATACTGACATTTTCTAATTCAAACTCACAGAGGTTAACCCAAGCCTTTTGATAGTCCTATAATTCATTTTATTCTATCAAATATTTCAAATGTTACAAAACCATTCACAGTTGATTATTCACCACATCTTTAACATGAAAAGATAGAATACAAAATAGACATACCAGTGTCAGACTTTTTGCTGAACCATTGTAGGACAGGAATATGAGAACATCAATTCTGTCTTTCCTGAAGAACTGGGTTGGCATTACAGTTTAAATTTTCTATTAGCGGGCATCTGGGACACCAGGTGTGTATCTATTGTCTGTAACAGGCCTGGCCCAGCTGCCCTGCTACGGGCTGTGGAGGTGATAGACTGGATGCTCTGGTACCAGCGACTTTCCCTCGTCCCATTCCATCAAGGTTACCCTCGCCAGGTTCTCAGAAGAGGCTCGAGGACCATGGCAAGCCAGTGGCTAAGATCCCTAGAAACTATCTACAATTTATTCCAGGAACCTTCAGGTTTTGCTCTCTGTAAATTTCAGAGTGACAGCTGCTGGCTATGAGGTGCGCTGGACATTGGCTTTTTTAAAATTATTTTTCCTGCGTTTGCCAGTCCTGGGGCTTGAACTCAGGGCCTGGTGCCGCCTCTGAGCTTCTTTTTGCTCAAGCTGGTGCTCTATCACTTAAGCCACAATGCCATTTCTGGCTTTTTTTCTGAGTCTCATGAATTTTCCTGCCTGGGCTGACTACGAACCACGATCCTCAGATCTCAGTCTCCCGGGTAGCTATGATTACAGGCGTGAGCCACGAGAGCCCAGCCTGTTTTAGCTTTGTGAGTCAGGGTCTCCCTTGAACTTTCACCCCTCCCACCTCCAGCTCTGGGACTGCAAGCATGCATCGCATCACCACACTCAGCTCTTAGAAGAAGAGACTCCCATGCTTCTTTCCACACCACTACGTCTAATCCTTCCTTTTGTTCCTGGCTGTGGAAAGGAATGAAATTACTTTGAGACTTCTGAAAGTTTTATTAAAATTAGGCAGCGAGGACAGATCAGGGTTTTTCTATATATGATGACAGAGAGCTGTGGGGGCACGCTGGACTGTACCCTGGACTACTGGCCCAGGAATGACGCCATGGGGTCATCCGGCCTCTGGCGCTTCATTCTGTAGGCCTCCATTTCCTCCTCCGTGGGCTCTCGGGTTTCATATATGCTGTTGTATGGCCGCTTTCTCTCGTCCATCTGCATGACCTCCTTGACATGGAGCAGGCGGGCCTCCTCAGCATTCAGCGCCTAGGGGGAGGGGAGGCCAGCACGTTACAACCCTCAAGTTTTGGATATGGAGCCCACAGTTCTGTATCAAGCCCTGCACTGCCTGAAAGAGCCTGGGAGCCATTTCCGGTGCATCTCAGGATGTTTTCACAGGACACAAAATGTTCCATGACACATTTTGTCAATAAAGAAATCTAAGGTTCACTTTTTTTTTTGGTCCCAACAGAAGCCCCCAGCTGATGCTAGCAATGCGATTCTGGGTTTTCTCAAGGGCTTGCTGAGACTCAGAAATGGCGGGGCTGGAAGGCCAGGCCTTCCAGGCCATGCATCAGTGTGCTTTACAAAGCACATTCCCAGGGGAAAACTGGGAGAGTGGGAGGGAAGGGCGACATTGTCCAAAAAGAAATGTACTGGATTATCTGACTTCTGTAGCTGTAACCCCTTTGTACATCACCTGTACACTAACGCTAAACAATAATAATAATAGTAAAAAAAGGAAGACACAAAGCACGGTGCCTCCTGCAGGGGAGGCACTGGCAACACTTAAGTAGCACTCCAACACGGAAGGTAGTGCCCAGACCATAACGCCCCTGAGATTCCACCGGGCCTGACCCAGGCTGGCAGGCAGAACGGCCACACAACACTGTGTTACTCAAGACACTTCCTAGCGCACCTTTTTCAGCTTTTCGTGTTTCTTCTCCTCGTCATCACTGTCGGAACTGCTCTTACGGTGCTTTTTTTTCTTTTTCTTCTTCTTCTTCTCTTCCTTCAGTTTTTCTTGGTGCATCTGCAAGGGAGGAGGGCCCCCCGGTGATGTGAGCGCCAGCCCCAGGTCCTCCCTCATAGTTCCGAGTTCTGGGCCAGGATGAGGACAGAACTCACCTCCACCAGGGTCTGTGGTTTCTTCACCGACTCTTCTCCGGTCTCATCACTTATCATACACTCCTCAGGGTTCTGCGTGACAGTGTCATAGTGACCATCATTAGACAGCACGGGAGAATAGGACACTTGGGAAGAGGCGATGATGCAGATGTCGCATAAGGACTAGAGGAAAGCTACTTACAGCAGTCTCCTTCCCCGCTTCTCCAGTGCAATAGGAATACTTGAAGAAAGAGTGACAGCATTTGTATCCCCATCGGCCTTCTTTCCAGTAAGATCCCCAGATGTGCTGTGGAGAGAGAAATGGGGACTACTCAGGAAGGATCCGACAACGAGGGTCTCTTACGTACTATTGATGGGCACAGAAAATAACACGGGCCCTTTAGAGACAATCTGGGAGATAAACTATGGGGATTCCAGGGCTGAGTAACAGAAGGGGCCATATTCAAGGGTTCAGAAGCAGGCATTGTAGTTATAAGCCCTTGACATGTAATCTCAGAGCCCGTGACAAAATCCAGGCTCTCTGACTTCTCTTATAAAAATTAAAGAACCAGGGGCCGGGAGTTTGGCCTAGTAGTAGAGTGCTTGCCTAGCATGCACGACGACCCAGGTTCGATTTCTTGGTACCACATACATAGAAAAAAGCCGGAAGTGGTGCTGAGGCTCAAGTGATAGAGCTCTAACCTTGAGAAAGTCCAAGGACAGTGCTCAGGCCGTGAGCTCAAGCCCAGGACTGGCAAACAAAACAAAACAAAAAAAAAAAAAAATTAAAGAACCAGCTAGGCACGGTGGCTCATGCCTGTAATCTTATCTACTCACGAGGTTGAGATCTGAGGATCAAGGTTCAAAGCCAGCCTGGGCACTAAAGACCCTGCGACTCTTATCTCCAATTAACCACCAGAAAATTGGAAGTGGCACCCTTCCCCACAAGGGTTAGGGTGATAGCCTTGAGCTGAAGAGCTCAGGGACAGCTCCCAGGCCCAGAGTTCAAGCCCGATGACCAATCCCCCACCAATAAAAAAATAAAGAAGAATATAATAAAAAGCTAGAAGTGTAGCTCAGTAGTACAGCGTGTGTAAGCTCTGGAGTCAATCCTCAGCAAATGACAATACTGCTTTATGATGTCATGCAAAATGAAATACACTAACATCTACCATATATTCCTGCCAAGATGTTTTAATTACACCAAACCCAGACCCTGGGCCTCAATTCTTGCTTATAGAACACACAGGGCACTGAGGAAAAGCAGTGATATCGCTAGGGAAGAGTCAGGAACAAAGTGGGAGACAGTGTACAGATAAACTCTGGCTGGTGAATCGTCAACAAATGGAGATGGAGTTGAAAAGAAAGACACAACAATCAAGTCATGGTCAAAATAAAAACTCCAAATCAACTAGATTCTAAAACAAGCTTTTCAAAGCATTTGTGTGTGTATGCACACACACATATACATACATCCTTATTTTGAGGAGATACATGATACAGTGTTTATAGGTGAAACAGCTGCCATTTCTGAATGTTTACCAAATGCTTTATTCAGCTGGGTGGCTATTTAAAGACGGGTCATGCCTTTACTCCTAGCTATTCGGAAAGCTGAGATCTGAGGACTCCAGCCAGCTGGAGTAGAAAAACTGAGTCTACCTTCAGTACACTAGCAGAAATGTAGAAGTGTGGCCCACGTGGTAGAACACCAGCTCTGAGTATCATAGCCTAATGAGAGGCCCTGAGTTCAAGCCTCAGGACCAACATCAAAAAGAAAGACGACGGCTTTGAGTGGAGTGACGTTCTTTTTTTTTTTTTTTTCCAGTCCTGGGCTTGAGCTCAGGGCCTGAGCACTGTCCTTGGGCTTTCTCAAGGCTAGAGCTCTACCACTTGAGCCTCAGCACCACTTCTGGCTTTTTTTTTTTTTCTATGTATGTGGTGCCTGGGTTTTCGTGCATGCTAGGCAAGCACTCTACACTAGGCCACACTCCCGGCCCTGAGCGGAGTGACGTTCTAACAGAAAAGTGCAGCCTGACACGGGGAGGTTCAGGACTCACTGTGTGGTTGTGGATCTTCACGTCCTCTTCATACTTGGAGCAGGCCACAGCCCGCTCCTGCCCCTTGATGACGGCCCCGTGCCGTGAGTACTCCACGTAGTCCTCCGTCTGGGCTAAGAGCAACTCAGCTGGAGGAGCATCCAGGTGCTCCTGGCCACCATACTGGAGGAACATTGAACATTGTGAAGCACAGTTCTCAGCAAACATTCACACTCACATCACCACGGAGGGTTCATTTTCAGTCAGGAAGAGTAATTTTTAACACAGTTAAGAAAAGGCCAAGAAAAAAAAAACGTTTTCTCCATTTCACTAAGTTCTGCTTTCGCCTGACTCAGGACACGGTTTGTGCTCTGGTCAGGAGGCAAAGCCTGCTTCTCTGGCCTCTGATCGGGGCTGGAGAGGACTAAGAGCCCCAGAGACATCGGACTGTTTAGTTTACACCACTGAGTTTGGGGATGGTATGTTTTGCTGCTGAAGTTTACTGACAGAAAGAGTCTACACCAGAGGACCAAGTCAACGGAAGGAAAGGATTCCTCAGGCGTTAAATGGGACTGTCTTGGTACTGTATTCCACCTGTAATGCCAATGTTTACCCAGAAGCCATCTGTCTCCATGGGCAGCGATTCTCCTCAGGGACTTAGCAAACTTACCTTTTCCAGGATGCTCTCTTTCTGCTGTTCTTTGAAGTCTTCTTTTTTGACTTTGAAGGACTTATACAACAGCTCTAGCTTTGTGGGGTCTGCCTGCAGATGCACTTCAGAGCCCTTGTCATAGGCCTCCCAGGCAAACACTAGAGAAAAACATCTTAATGAGTATCAAGCTATAATCACTGCCTGTCTTATTTATGCTTTTAAAACAAGTTCTAAAAAGCAGCATCTCATTTTTATGAGCCGACAATAGAAAGCCTTGGCACACGGCAAACACTTACACTGTGTCTGAGCCATTGAAATGGTATCTCCTGTGTATCTGACGAAGTTATCTCCTGCATAACTCACTCTGTGAAAACAAATCAAAACCAAATTGTAAGGAAAGTGAATCTGTAAAATGGAATCTGAATTACTGTTTATGGCTGGGTCACAAAAGAAATTTTTCTTACTATCTGTAGGTTCAATGTGGTACTTACTCGTCTGGATTTTTCCCTGCGTTGGCGTAAGGATTTTCTCTCATTGCTCTAGTTTTTGGATCATAGTAGGCAGAATTTGGATCTAAATTTCTCAAATACTGAAAAATAAAAAGTTTAAAGGTAGTCTTAACATAAAACATACTTATTGTATAACTCTGTGTGTGTGTATGTGTGTGTGTGAGAGAGAGAGAGAGAGAGAGAGAGAGAGAGAGAGAGAGAGAGAGAGAGAGAGAGAGAGAGAGAGAGAAAATGCAGTCACACTTGTAGGAACAAGAAAAAAGAATATCACTTTTTCTAGGAATGACTAATTATCTTACCCAAGTAATACTTACATATAATCAACACAAACTGTAGGCTTGGAAGACTAATGTTTTTCATTTGTGTAGGTTAGGTTGGTGAGACTTACTTTTGCAATATCTTCCCGAATCCTCAGATTCCGAACTGTAATTCGTCTCTTAGAATCAAAATTCTGCCCGGGCATGTCGATATCGTCTGCATATTTATCTTCATCCTCATCTTCACTGTTGTGATCTTTTTCCTGGAAGAGGAACCAAGAGGATTGTAAGACATTGGACAAAATTTAGGCCTTGTGGTCACCCCCCCACCATTGATTAAATATATGGTATTGCTACATTTTGACATTTATAGGTTGAATATAATTAGATAAATTAAAGCCGGTGAAGATACTTCCTAGTAATAGGCATTTGTTTAAAAGCTTCTCTCTGAAAATGGTGAAAGTGGTTTGTTTGCATGCATGCAAACAGGATAATGAAGTCTGGTTCAGGAAAGGGGAAAGAGTGAGGGAGAGGGGTAGAGGGGATGAGACAATTAGAACGGTTCTGTGGATAAGTGCATCCCTCCCACAGATAACGCATGTATGACAACAAAAAGCTACTGTTACGATGACTTCTAGGCACTGAACACTCAGAAAGTTAATGATACACAAATGAGGCACACAATACCATCTGAGAATTTGGTTCCTCTTCTCCCCACTGATGTTTTGGAGAATTCTGTGTTGGAAAAGAAGGAAAAAATGTAAGTTTATTCCACTCACTGTATGGATTGAGTTCTAAAAGGACGTAATATAGATGGATGGGCAAGGCGAGGAGGAGGATGGAAGGAGAAATGCCGACCAAGATATATTGCACATCTATATCAACAAGTTAAATGGAAACTCCTCTATACAACTATTTGAAGGAAATAAATAAAATTTAAAAAAATGGAACACAGGAGGAGGGGTGGCTTCTTGGTGAAGCACTTGAATAGCAAAAACATGCA
Source organism: Megascapheus bottae (assembly GCF_031878675.1). Classification (NCBI taxonomy): domain Eukaryota; kingdom Metazoa; phylum Chordata; class Mammalia; order Rodentia; family Geomyidae; genus Megascapheus; species Megascapheus bottae. Next base: position 5,266,826 of record NC_143537.1, on the reverse strand, counting down.
GTCCTGGGTTTGGTCCCTTGTACCACCAAAAAAAAAAAAAAAAAAAATCTAACTAAACCATCGATTTCTTAATTATAATGAGTACCAGCATTCTGACCAAACAGTAAGACTTTGTGAACAGTTCCCTTTGTGTCTATAAAGCCACGACATTTCTACACAATTTTCATATACACAGAACTGTAATGACACAGAGGAACAGAAGAGTAAGATGACCAAATGCTTGACAAACAGTAATTTCCATGTAGTCATCTTCATGCACACCAGACCCTTAACGCCTTAATAGATTTCTGTAAATTCAAACCAAAAATGTATTTAGAAGTGTTCAGAACCAAAATAAGTTTTATAAACTTTGGTAAAAATGTTGTGATTTATGGAGAGGCAAAAGTCTTATTTCAGAATGAAACTTTTTTTTTTTGTTGGTCATGGGACTTGAACTCTGGGCGGGGCACTGTCCCGGAGCCTTCAGCTCAAGGTTACCACCCTACCCTTAGGCCTGGGAGGGTGTCCCTGAGCTCTTCAGCTCAAGGCTACTGACCTAGCACTCTAGTCATAGTTCCACTTCCAGATTGGCTTTTTAGTGGTTAACTGGAAATAAGAGTTTCATTGGCTTTCTTGCCCGGGATGGCTTTAAATCACAATCCTCAGGTCTCAAACTTGTGCAACTAGAATTTATAGATATAAGCCACTGGTGCCTGCCATTTTAGAACACTTTTTTCTTTTTCCCAGTCCTGGAGTTTAGACTCAGGGCCTGGGAATTGTCTCTAGGCTTTCCTCAAGGTTAGTGCTCTACCACTTGAGCCACAGTACCACTTCTACCTTTTTCTATGTATGTGGTACCGAGGAATTGAACCCAGGGCTTCATGCATGCTAGGCAAGCACTCTACCACTAGGCCATGCTCCCAGCCCCTCAGAATACTTCTTTTTTTTTTTTTTTTGCCAGTCCTGGGCTTGGACTCAGGGCCTGAGCACTGTCCCTGGATTTTCTCAAGGCTAGGGCTCTACCACTTGAGCCACAGCACCACTTCTGGCTTTTTGCTATGTATGTGGTACTGAGGAATCGAACCCGGGTCTTCATGCATGCTAGGCAAGCACTCTACCACTAGGCCAAACTCCTGGCCCTCAGAATACTTTTTAAATCTACAAAATACTGCAAAATGTCCTGTGTTTAAAAAGGATGTCTTCATGATTAAAAGGATAATTTGTGTATTGTATTTCTCATTCCCTGAAACTGTTTCTAGGTGGAGAGATATAAAAACTAATTATTGTTTTGAATTTCACTTTGATGTTGGAAATACTCTGAATATTTTGTATTGATAATTTTGATTTACTTACAGCTTGTTCCACTAGTTTTCCTGAGGCTAATTCTTCTTGTAGTTTCTGGGCTTTCAGTGTTCGTTTTGCCTAAGAAGAAAAGATTACAGTTTACTTAAAACATTCAAATGACTATCTGATTTGGATATATTTAAAATGAGTGATTTTATTTTCAGATATTAATGTAAGCTTGCAGGAGACAATAAAATAATGAGAAGCTATAGCCACAAAGCGCTACCTTTGTAATCAGGCCCTGCACTATAGAAATGACACCATTATAACAATGTGTCAAGACTTAAAAATCCTCAAACCTGGAGTTCCTATATTGGCACAGAAAATGTATATTTTCTGAGGATGAAGGAAGAGCCGGCAGGCCCACTCACCAAGTCAACCTTGGCGTATTCTTCCACAATTTTCATGTGTTCCTCTGGATTGTAGCCATTCCACCGATCTCTCTTCCCATCATAGTCAAATGTGAGCTGAGGCTGCACGTGCTCATCTGGAGCTATGTTAGTTCCGGTAAACTTGGCGCCAACTCGCCTGGGTCTCTGGAAAACACAAGAGTCCACTTTGCCTAAGTACCTGCAGCCCAGGAAATTGCATGGAACCAAGTGGCCATTACACAGCTGGGTACTTTTTTAGAGTCTGTTTACTTATTGAAGTCTTCCAGTAAAACAGTTTTTCAAATTTGTTTTTATTTAACTTGTGCCTAACTATAGATCATCTTAGAAAAAGGAGTTCTCTGACAGGGGAAAGAGACTGACTGACAGCAATCTGGAAAGTTCTCAAAGGTACGGCTACCTCGAAGCAGTCCTTCTTCTTGTGCGTCATGGCCCCGCAGTTCTCACACGCACCTTTGCGGTACTTGGTGGTTATGGAGTTCTATCAAAGGACAGAAAGAAAAATAAAGCCAGGGTTTTATCTCCTCCGCCAGGGACAAGTGACTTTGGCTCTCATGACTATCTTGTTTAGTGAACCCATTTATTTTTTATTTTTATTTTTTTTTTTTGCCAGTCCTGGGCTGGAGCTCAGGGCCTGAGCACTGTCTTTGGGTTTTCTCAAGGCTAGAGCTCTACCACTTGAGCCTCAGCACCACTTCTGGCTTTTTTCTATGTATGTGGTACTGAGGAATCGAACCCGGGTCTTCATGCATGCTAGGCAAGCACTTTAACCACTAGGCCAAACTCCCGGCCCCTAGTGAACCCATTCATGTATTTAAGAAAAAAACCAATGCTGTGCACTGGTGTCTAACCGCTGTAATCCTAGCTACTCAAGGAGGTTGAGATCTGAGACCATGGTCTGAAGTCAGCCCAGGAGGCAAAGTCCCCTAAATTACCAAAAAGCAGGCAGTGGAGTTGTGGCTCAGGTGGTAGTGTCTTCAGCAAAAGAAGTCCAGAGACAGTGCTCAGGTCTTGGGTTCAAGCCCCAGGACCAGCATATCAAAACAAAACACTTCATACAAGACAGCTACAGTTTTTTGTTTGTTTTTTTTTGAGGGTTGGCCAGGCTGCACTTGGCTGAACACGCACCTCTTTTACACCCCTCTTGTACCATTCTCCAGATGAACTAAACTGCTTCTGTTTCTCTGGTTGTGGTCTCTGATGCTTTAAGGTGGGCCTTTTTGATGGATCGATGTACCATGGTACTGAAGAAATATACTGTGGGATGTGTGGATTGATATCTCTGTAATAAAATGTTAAAAAAAACAAAACTAAGGGAATACTGAAAACCGTATTTTAACCACAAAGGCAGCCAACAGTGGATCTAGGAACAGAAATACTGCAGTGGGATGAGAAAGATGACTGAGTGCTCTTCTGACGACACAATAAAGAATAGAAATGGGGATAAAGAACATGAGAAGGGGTATCAATGTGTAAGAAATAATGCACTACTACCTGGTGAATATAATTGTAACCCCTCTATACATTACAATAAAAATTAAAAAAAATACTTATGCTTACTTTCCTTCTTCGTCCACTTCCGCAGGCGCATTACCCAGTTTCCGCTGTTCTTCAAGTTCCTTCTTCTTCCTCCAGTCCTCTCGAGTCATCTTCTTTGGCTCCTCTAAACTCAGTTCTTTGGACCCTGACAGGGGCGTGGCATTCACTGTATCCACAGCTGCCGACGACATGGTGAACTAGCTTCTTCTGGGAAAAGAAAGAACGTGTTTACAATTAAACAACAAAAAAAGGCCTATGTGAATTCACTGAAGGTCCAAAACCACATTCTAAGAATATATATGTGGTTTACATACAAGTCTTGTATGTTCTTTTTAGATGGCACTGAGGATCAAATGCAGGGCCTCTCACATGTTAGACAAGCACTCTCTGGATCACAGTGGTATGCATGCAGACTTTTTTAAAGAAGGACCTGTCAAGTTGGGTGTGGCTCAGCCTGTAATCCGCCCTACTCAGGAAGCTGAGATCTGAGGATCCAGCTTCAAAGCCAGCCTGGGCACAAAAGGATCTGAGACTCTTTAGTCCAATTAAACTCTAGAAAATGGAAGGTGGGGCTTGGCTCAAGGGTAGGGTGGAAGCCTTGAGGTAAAGAGCTTAGGGACAACTCCCAGGCCTAGGGGTTAGTTGGTACCCTTGAGCTGATCCACCAAAAAAACCCCAAAAAACAGGGCCGGGAGTTTGGCCTAGTGGTTAAAGTGCTTGCCTAGCATGCACAAAGACCCGGGTTCGATTCCTTGGTACCACATACATACAAAAAAGCTGGAAGGGCCAGGAGTTTGGCCTAGTGGTTAAAGTGCTTGCCTAGCATGCATGAAGACCCGGGTTCGATTCCTTGGTACCACATACATAGAAAAAAAAAAAAAAAGCTGGAAGTGGTGCTGAGGCTCAAGTGGTAGAGCTCTAGCCTTGAGAAAGTCCAAGGACAGTGCTCAGGCCCTGAGCTCAAGCCCAGGACTGGCAAAAAAAAAAAAAAAAACCCAAAAAACAAAAAAAGAAGGACCTCTTTACTCATAGTACTGGTGCTACAAATATAGTTTCAAAGATTCATTTTTCTCCTATGTATTACTGATTTTTCCTTCCTGTATTATATATAATTTTATTTATTTGTTTGTTTATTTATTTGTTTATTTAGTGGCTCATGGGGCTTGAACTCAGCCTGGGCGATGTCCCTGAGCTCTTCAGCTCAAGCCTACCATCCTATCCTTGAGTTAAACCCCATTTCTCATTTTCTATAGGTTAACTGAAGACTTTCAGGTCCTTTTGTACATGGGTTAGCTTTGAACCTTGATCCTCAGAGTAGCCTCCTAAGTAGCTAGGATTACAAGCGTGAGCCACAGTGCCCCACTTAAATTAAAACAAACAAACCAGAGTAATACTAAAAGAGAAAATTCAAGGCAGGATTCATCTTGGACTCCTCTACCCCTTCCCCCCACCTCAATACACAATGCCTTTTCTGCATCCTTTTCTCATGTACTCTAACCTATACTTACACTCTCAGCCAAGGTACCAGTAATCAATGTGCTGAATCAACTGTATGTTTTTTTCAGTATAGTTCCTTTTTTTTTTTTTTTTTGGGCAGATTCTATTCATTGGCTTCCATGACACTATATTGTTTTTTCCTATACCTTTTTTCACTGTTGTTGATTTCTTGAAGGTCTGCTCATTTCTTTAATGGTAGAGGCCCCAAAGGCTCAGCCAGAGCTTCAAACTGTGCCAATTTCTAAGGCTTTGACAATCACAATATAGGACTGCTGGTTTCTCTACTAAACACTTCGGATTTCAACTTTATTTATGTATGTGATGTATGTGTGTGTCCAATTGTATACCTGACCTCTTAAGAAGTCTCAGAGGCACCAAAATTCAACAATCTTAAACTCTTGATCTTCCCTTTAATGTTTAGTCTCCCTTAACCTTATTTCAAAGGAAAACTGATTCTCACTACCTCTGTCTCTCTCTCGTGCTGGCGACTGAACTCGTATTTCCAGGACAGGCTCTCTACCACTTGAGCCAAACCTCTCCAATACAATTCACTACTTTAGATAAATATTCTACCTTAGTCTTGGATCTATTTTACCTTTCCACTTTCTGGACACCATTACAATTCATTATTTCACTTTCAATGTTACCACCTTAGCACGAGTTATTTTCTCTGACCTACTGCTCTATTCTGATTTCCTCCAATTAATTTCCTACCCAGTGGTTAGTTTTCTTATCCTACTCCATGGCCAACATTAAACCCTCGAATGCAGTACCATTCAAAAGAAATTAGTGCCAGCAACATGCCATTTTGTTGTTTTTTAGTTTCCTGTACCTGTATTAAAATGGTAGAAGGTGTCAGCTGGGCGGTACACACAATCCTGGTTCTCAGGCTGGTGCAGGAGGATGGAGGAGGTCAGGCCCGCCTGGGGCTAAGGACTGAGTCTGAGGCCAGCTTGACCCTGACCATAGTCAAGACTCTAAAGCAAGCAAACAACAAAAAAAGATGGGAAAAAGAAGGATAAAACAACACAATTTTACTTAATAGATTAAACTGTCCGGGGCTGGGAAGGTGGGTCAGTGGTAGAGGGCTTTGCCTGGCATGCAGGAAGCCCTGGGTGACATTATACACACACACACACACACACACACACACACACACACACACACACACGAAGCCCTGGGTGACATTTCACACACACACACACACACACACACACACACTGGAAGCCCTGGGTGACATTACACACTTACACACACACACATGAAGTCCTGGGTGACATTTCACACACCACAAACACACACACACACACACACACACACACACACACACACACGAAGCCCTGGGTGACATTACACACTTACACACACACACATGAAGCCCTGGGTGACATTTCACACACCACAAACACACACACACACACACACACACACACACACACACACACACGAAGCCCTGGGTGACATTTCACACACACACACACACACACACACACACGAAGCCCTGGGTGACATTTCACACACCACACACACACACGAAGCCCTGGGTGACATTACACACTTACACACACACACAGGAAGCCCTGGGTGACATTTCACACACACACACACACACAAAGCCCTGGGTGACATTTCACACACACACACACACACGAAGCCCTGGGTGACATTTCATACACACACACACACGAAGCCCTGGGTGACATTTCACACACACACACACACACACACGAAGCCCTGGGTGACATTTCCCCCCCACACACACAGGAAGCCCTGGGTGGCATTACACACTTACACACACACACAGGAAGCCCTGGGTGACATTTCATACACACACACACACACGAAGCCCTGGGTGACATTTCACACCCCCGCGCCCCACAGAAAGCAGAAACGTGGCCCTGTGGCTCAGGTGGAGGGGCGCCGCCAGCCTTGAGCAGCAGCAGCAGCTCGGGGACAGGGGGCGCAGGGCCTGGGGTCCAGCCCCAGGGCTGGCAAATCCGAGGAAACCCCGACCCGCGGAGCTCCGAGAAGCCGGTGGACAGGGTGCGGCCTCCCCGGGGCCCCGGCCGGGGGACTGGCGCTTCCCTCCGGACACAGGCCGGGCTGGGCCGGCGCGGCGCCCTGGCTCTCCTCACCCCCGCAGCGGGGCTCGGGGTGTTCCACAGCCTGCCCCTCGCCTCGTCCCGTCACCCACAAACCCTCCTCACCCGCCCCGACGACGCGCCAAGACACCGAGCCGCCGATGTTTACTTCCGCCTTTCCCCGGCCTCCTCCCAGCGGCCACTGCGAACCGCGTCCCGGACGGCCGACGCGTGCGCACTGACGAGCCACGGCAGGCTCTCACGCTCTTCGGCTCCGGAGGTGTCGCGAGATTTGAGCAGCTGCGTTTAGCTCGTGCGTCACTCCGGGAGGTGAGCGGCGTGCTTTACGTCTTTTTTACGTCTTTGTTGTGTTTTTTTTTACGACGTCACTGCTTTCCGGCTGTTCAGAAGGAAACTCCTGTTTTTCCTTCATTCAGAGCCGCCGGGAGAAATGAAATAACATCGGCGCTGGAACGGAAGACAGTGGAATACTTTACACTTGTAAACAGTGGGGGAGAAAAACACATAAAACGGACCAGGGAGACGCAGGACAGGTTTCTGGTAACTGACCACACCTGGGGTTTTACTTTATTAGAAAAGAACACCCCAGCACACGCTTCATGGGGGGACCCCCGTGTGGACACACACAGCATTAGATGACTGAAGGCAATGGAAAGTAAACAGTGGGTTTGTGGCCGAGTTTCTGTCACATGCAGAGGTAATAGCTAAATTGCAAAATCCAATGTCTCCTGACGTTTACAGTGAGTAGCACTGAGGAAGGCAGATGATTTTTCTTTTTTGCTTTCAGTCGTGGGCCTGCGCACTGCCCTGGAGCGCTTCAGCGCAAGGCTATTGCTCTCACTCCTTAGCCGCAGCACCACTTCCAGTGTTCTGGTGGTTAACTGGAAATAGGAGTCTCACAAACTTTCTTGTGCCCGGACTGGTTTTGAATCAAGACCCTCAGATCTCAGCTTCCTGAGCCACTCGGTTGGTTGCCCAGCCTTAGAATTTTTTAACTTTAGAAGTCAATAGCCGAAGACACACCATCCTGGAGGTGAGTGGTCTATGGATCACTTACACTTCATTTTTGTTTTCCATTGAAAAGGAGTTCCGAAGCTCACTGTTGAGGTTTGGGGGTCTCTTCAGCCAGGCAGGAGCCAGAGAACAAATTTCCCAGAGGAACAGTAGAACTGGATAAGAGGTTCTCCGTGAAAGATTCTCAGATCAGTTCTGGATGGTTGGTCTTTGTTAAACTGGATTAAGTGGATTAGGAGAAACTGGGGCTAAGCCACTCACCAGGAACAGGTAGAAATAACAAAGCTGGCCTGGTGACATGATTTGGAAGAGAACTAGGGCCATTCGTGGATAGGTGGGTGGGTAATAGTTTTCATCTGCTGTATGACTCTGAGAAAACTAATGGCTTTGGGTGTTTCCTGTTGAAGAACAAGGAGGAAACCTAAGCAGTTACAGAGTTCAAGTCTAGAAACTTTAGGGGCTAGAGCAGAGCCACCTGGGAGCTGCAGATATGGTCTAGACTTATTCTAAACAAAAAGTGAATACTGTGTGCTGATGATGACATACAAAGCTGTGAAATCTAGAGGCAGATAACTGTGAGACTATCAGGGGCTGCAGGGAAAGAGGACAGAGAAGGGACAAAAAGGCACTTTCTTTGGTGTGAGCGTCCTGGGGCTTGGACTCAAGGCCTGGGCACTGTCCCTGAGTTATTTATTTATTTTTGCTCACGGCTAGCCCTCTACCAGCCTGACTTTTTGGTGGTTCATGGAAGAGATGAACATCTCCCGGACCTTTCTGCCCTGGTTGGTTTGGGACCATGATCCTCCGATCTCAGGCTGCTGAGCAGCTAGGGTGACAATTCCGAGTCACCCCGTGCTGTGCCGGGTTTAAACCTTTTATTTTTACTGTATGGATTTTAAATCCCTTCTACTGCTCATTTAAACAACAACAACAACAAAAAGCCCTAGGGCAATAAACGGGATTAGGGTGTGGAACCGGTTGGGCCTACAGGAACTCGCTGAGCCCTCAGGATGTTGACGTTGGTTTCCCGGGAAACCGACACTTCCGGGGAGGGCGGGGCCTGAGCGTAGGCTTTCCTTCATTGGTCCTCCCTTGAGGCCCCGCCTCCACAGCCCGCCTCCCGCGCGGACGGACCAATCGGATCCCGAGTTATGGTTTAAACCGCGGGTGCGCGGAGCGCGGCTGGCAGCAGCGTCTTGGAGGTGGACTGTTGGGATCTGTTTGGCGAGCTCGTGGGTGCGCGTGTCCGCGTGGGCAGGAGGAGGAGGAGGAGGAGGAGGCCGGGCCTGGGCCCACGCCGGTGACCGCGTCCACGCATCGGCTCGGGAATCCCGCGGGAGCAGGGCTGGTGGTTGAGCCCCTGGGCCTCCCTCGGCCCTCAGCGGCGGGAGGTTTGTGTGGGGCTTGGGCGCAGCGCCCGGGCCCTGTCCTGAGCGGGAGCTCTGCCCCCCCCCCCAGCCCCAGCTCCTCTTCCCACATTTTGGTAATTTATTGTAGATAAAAGTCTACTTGGATCCTCAGATCTCGCCCTACTGAGTGGCTGTGTATTTTTACAAACTCTTGCTGTTTTAAGATTCTCCCTTTCATATGATTTTTAATTGTAATAGAAGGGTTACATTATATGCACCAGATAGAAGGTGCATTACCTCACATATATGGATACCTTTTCTCATGTCTTGGTTATCTCTTGCTTTTTTATGTGTGTGTGTGTGTGTCTCCTCCCCCCCCCCCCCCCCCCCCGGGAGTTTAATTTGCGGCTTCCACACCTCTCAATATCTTTTGGCTTTTTTTCCCCCCCAATCTCTAGCACATACGCCTCTCATCCCTAGAAATCCAGGATGGCTACTCTGATTTTTGTGGACAAAGAAAATGGACAACCAGGCACCCGTCTGGCTCCTAAGGAGGGGCTGAAGCTGGGGTCCAGGCCTGGTAAGTATGTATCCCCAGTTGCAGTGTGTTGCTCAGGGACTATGAGTGAATCAGGTGGGTTTGAAATGGGTGTGTTCCGGAGTCCCCGCCCAGCCTTTGAGTTTTCTGGACAAATAGAGTGGAATTTTTTTTTTTTAAACTTTTCTTGCTCAGTTTTATAAAGAGATGGGTTAAGGGACTGAAGCTCTGGGCTGTTAGGCAAGTTAAGGTTGTGCTGCTGGCCCGAAGTGAGGCTCAGGTTTGGGGGGAGGGGTGAGGATTAAATGGTTAGCCACAGGCAACATTGGAGTTAATGATAGAGATGTTTGTTCTAAGATTCTTATGGTGAAATTGTACTTTTCAGTCAAAGCATTAGATGGGAGAGCTCCGGTTTCAACGCCACGGGTTGGGAAAGTCTTCAGTGCTCCACTGGCCTTACCTAAAACTGCCAGGAAGGCTTTGGGAACGGTTAACAGAGCTACAGAGAAACCAGGGAAGACTAATGAGCCCATCAAACAAAAGCAGTTAAACTTCACTGGCAAAAAGGTGAGTGTTGGCTTTTTCACATGTTGGTAAAAAACCGAAGCAAAACATTTGTGCACTTTTTTTTTTGGTGGGGGGAGGGATCATGGGACTTGAACTTTGTCCCTGAGCTATTCAACTCAAGGCTACCACCCTACCCTTGAGCCAAGCCCCACTTCCCATTTTCTAGAGGTTAACTGGAAATAAGTCTCAGGTCCTCCAGTGTCTGAACTGGCTTTGAACCTTGATCCTCAGATCTCAGCCTCCTGAGTAGCTAGGATTATAGGCGTGAGCCACCACGCCCAGCCAAAGGATTTGTGTTTTTGTTTTTTGTTTTGTTTTCCCAGTCCTAGGGCTTGAGCTCTACCACTTGAGCCACAGCACCCACTTTCAGCTTTTTCTATGTATATGGTACCAAGGAATCAAACCTGCATCTTCATGCATGCTAGGCAAGCACTCTACCCGTAGGCCAAACTCCCAGCCCATTTGTGCACTTTTTGTATATGCATATGCGCTGGAAATGGGTTTTGAACTCGGCCTGAGTTTTTGCTCAGCTTGTTGGTTCTGCTAGCGCTCTACCAATCTTAAGCCGTGCCTGCAGTCCACCGAGCCTCAGGTGGAGGCTCTCAGACTTTTCTATGCCTTGGCTGGCTTGGAACCTCAACTCCACTAAGATTACAGTCTCCAGTGCTCAGCTCACTCAGCACATTTGGTATTTAAGTTACTGGTGGCATTCTGTTGCTTTCTTGCCTTTGACTAGAAGGGAAATGTGTGTGTGTGTGTGTGTGTGTGTGTGTTGGGGTGCGGCGTCACACTGCATTTGTGGGCTTGTAGCTTGAAATTAAGGTCTTTAGAATAATTTTTATGCCAATGAGTAATATAGCCCCAGCAACAGTGCTTGCAAGACTTCACAGAGCCAGAGTTGCACAGGGGCTCCTGTCTTCCACCCTGCCTCCCAGAGCAAGCACAGTGCTTAGCCTCTGGGCCGCAGAGTTCAGTGCATCCTGGGCTCTGGCTGTTGACAGGTGGCTTTAGCATGTAAATTAATGCCATGAGTAATAGTTTTGTGGAATGTATCTGAGAAAATTGTAGTGTCACTTGGTGAATTGACTTAAAGGAAAAAGTCCTGGCCTGTCTTTCGCTGCTGCCTCTCACCACCGTTATTTTATTTTTGGTCGGTTGTGGGGCTTGAACTCAGATCCCGGCACTGTCTCTGAGCTCTTTTGCTCGTCTAGTGCTGTACCACTTTGAGCCATAGCTCTGCTTCTGGGTTTGTTTTTGTTTTTGTTTTGTTTTGTTTTTTGCCAGTCCTGGGCTTGAGCTCAGGGCCTGAGCATTGTCCTTGGACTTTCTCAAGGCTAGAGCTCTACCACTTGAGCCTCAGTACCACTTCTGGCTTTTTTTTTTTCTATGTATGTGGTACCGAGGAATTGAACCCGGGTCTTCATGCATGCTAGGCAAGCACTTTAACCACTAGGCCAAACTCCCGGCCCTCCACTTCTGGTTTTTGAGTAGTTCATTGGAGTTAAGAGGTTCACAGCACTTTCCTCAGCTATCAGCCTCCTGTGTAGTAGCTCTTCCGGGTGCTTCATGGCTCTTTCAGTCAGGTTTGAACAATTGAGCCGATTAGCTCCGATTTCTTAATTCTGCATGGCCTACAGTTCCAGGTGTTGAAACATGAATTTTCTTGAGAGTTGTAAAGCTGGAATTGGACTTGTTAGGAGTCCCTTTTAGAGGTAGTCATGAGAACTGAGGATTATGACTTAGAGGACATATGAAATTGGCAACACGGATGCAACAGGTCATGTGTGGAGAGGCCCTGCTGCAGTTTGTGTGTTGTTCAGACTTTCCTCCTCACTAACTTGTGTTTTCTTGGGGTGTTTAGATGACGGAGAAGACTGTGAAAGCCGCAAGCTCTGTTCCGGCCTTGGATGATGACTGCCCAGAAATAGAGAAATTCTTCCCCTTCAACCCTCTAGGTGGGGCTTGAACTCAGGACATGGGTGATGTTCCTGAGTTCTTTTTTTTTTTTTTGCAAAAGGCTAGTACTCTACTACTTTGAGCCATAGCACCACTTCTGATTTTCTGGTGGCTCATTGGAGATCAGAGTCTTAGGGACCTTTCCTACCCAGGCTGGCTTTGAACTGTGATCCTCAGATTTCAGCTTCCTGAGTAATTTAGATTATAGGCATGAGCCACTGGTGCCAGGCTTTACTTTTTTTTTTTTTTTTTTTTGCCAGTCCTGGGCTTGAGCTCAGGGCTTGAGCGCTGTCCTTGGACTTTCTCACGGCTAGAGCTCTACCACTTGAGCCTCAGCACCACTTCTGGCTTTTTTTCTATGTATGTGGTACCGAGGAATCGAACCCGGGTCTTCGTGCATGCTAGGCAAGCACTTGAACCACTAGGCCAAACTCCTGACCCCAGGCTTTACTTTTCCAAACCAGAAAACTTCATGGCCAGAATGGCATGGGCTTTCAGAATTTGCCCAATCTGGGGAGTGGTTCCTTGTCAGAGTTTGTACTGCATCTGTGTGCCTTTTGATTGAAGCCAGTGAAGAAAATCTGACTGCAAGCAATCATAGCCCTTTCTCACTAGCACTCAGCAGTGGCTGGAGTATGAAATCCGAGGTGCATCGGAGCCTTGTTTCCTACTGGGAACGCGGTGTCACTGTCTGCTTCCCATTTGTCAGGCACTTGGAAATTCTAGTTCATTGCCTTCTGGGTGCACAAATGATACTTTTCCTTTGTGGCAGACTTTGAGAGTTTCGACCTGCCTGAAGAACACCAGATCGCACACCTGCCCCTTAGTGGAGTGCCCCTCATGGTCCTAGAGGAGGAGCGGGGACTTGAGACACTGCTGCAGCTGGGTCCCCCCTCACCGATCAAGAAGCCAGGTCCTGCATGGGCATCTGGTAAGCGCCCCCAGGAAGGACAGTGGCAGCTTGTCCCCACAAATGTGTGTGTGTGTGTGTGTGTGTGTGTGTGTGCGCGTGTGTGTGCGTGCGTGCGTGCGTGTGCGTGCACATGTGCATGTATAAATAAGAATAAAATTCATGCCAGGCGCTGGTGGCTCACACCTGTAATCCTGGCTACTGACAAGACTGAGATCTGAGGACAGTGGTTTAAAGCCAACCCAAGCGCCATAATTAACCACCAAAAGAAGCCAGAAGTGAAGCTTTGGCTTAAAGTGGTAGAGCAGCTCTAGCCTTGAGCAAAAGAGCTCAGGGACAGCGCCCAGGCCCCGAGTTCAAGTCTCACACCCAAGGTGCATGCACAAACTCTTTTGATATAGTTGCACGTGCCTTGGAGAAATGAGGGTCTGAAATCTGGTTGGTCTTAGCAAAAGAGGTGACAGCAGCTTCGCAGGCTCTAAGTTGAAGGGACCATGGCTTGGTGTAAGGACTTCTGAGTCCTGCCCAGGCTCAGCCCTGGACTGGAGCATGGGCCACAAACTGGTGCCACGTTAGAAAGCTTTTTTATTTTTTATTTTTTTGCCAGTCCTGGGCTTGAGCTCAGGGCCTGAGCACTGCCCTTGGATTTTTCTCAAGGTTAGAGCTCTACTACATGAGTCACAGCACCACTTCCGGCCTTTCCTATGTATGTGGTACTGAGGAATTGAACCCAAGTCTTAGCACATGCTAGGCAAGCACTCTACCACTATGCCAAACTCCCAGCCCATGGCTAATATATTTTTTAAGTGGCACTGTTATTCTGGACTCTTAAGAACCATAGAGGATCAGGGTTTTTTTCTTTTTGTCAGTTGTGGGACTTGAACCCTGGGCCTGGGTGCTATCTCTGTGCTCTTTAGCTCAGAGCTACAGCCCTACCCCCTTGAGCCACAGCACCACTTCCCATTTTCTGGTGACTAATTGGAGAAAAGAGTCTCAAGGGCTTTGTAGTGCTTTGTAGTGCCTGGGATGGATTTGAACCGCAATCCTCAGATCTTAGCCTCCTGAGTAGCTAGGATTATAGGCGTGAACCACTGCATCAAGCTGGATCAGGTATTTCTAAGATTTGTTTCCTTGTGGCCAATTCCTGGAGCCACAGCCACAGTTCAAGAACTCTGAGGGGTTGGAGTAGAAATTAAATGAGTGGCCAAACAAAAACATGAATTTTGGGTTAATCATCTGTTGCATTTGCAGAAATCTAATCAGAACTTGGTCTGTCTCCTGTAGATCTGTTGCAGTCTCCCTCCAGCATTCTTTCTTCCCTGGATGTCCAGCTGCCTCCTGAGTGTTATGATCTGGATATTTAAAGTTCTTAATGCACTATGGTGTGTGTGTTTGTATTAATAAAGAGGTTTTGTTGTTGTTGTTATTGTTTAGAAGTGTCTTTGTAGCACTGTGAAAGGAAAACGGCAGTATTAACAGACCAGATGGAATCTGACAGTAGTATGCACTTTGTCTGGTTTGTGAAGCTACCTCAAAGTCTAGTTTTCACAGCTTCCTTTACAAGCCTCCCATTTTCTCGGAAAAGAATTGCCTTCAATGTGTACGTTATGGCCTTCCTGTGGCCATTGACGAGTGACAGTTCTTAGATTTCTTAATTAGAAGAGCCACTTCCAGCTCATTAAGCATTTATTGCTAGGCATCCTTTATTGCTGGTTCTGTTTAGTTTTAATGACTTTAATACTCAGTATTCAGTAATTAGGATTTGAAAGGCTCTAAATCTTGTGAGAACTCCATGTCTTTGGAATTATCAATTTGGTTCCTTGAAGATGGGGCAGATACTCATGGTGACAGGCCCTTCACCGCTAGGGGTCACTGTGGGCACTGTTGTTTCTCATGGTGACACTGAACTATGGGAGCATGAGTGTGCTTTGATTTGCAAGTGGCAGAAGAGCTAGGAAATGACCATTGGCTTTTTTGTCACCAGGTGAGTTGTGCCCACTTCCATCATTGAAGCGATGGGTTGTGCAGAGGAGAAGCCAGCTCATTCCCAAGGATAGTCATGCGATAGTTTTCTTTATTCTTGATTTTTTTTCAGTTGTGGGGCTTGAACTCTGGGCCTGGGAGTTGTTGCTGAGCTTTTTGTTCAATGTTAGTGCTTTACCACTTTGAACCCACAGTGCTACGTCCTATTTCCTGGGGCGTTCACTGGAGATAAGAGCCTCACAGTACTTTCTTGCCCAGGACTGACCCTGAACTGCTACCCTCGGGTTTCAGCCTTCTGAAATCTAGCTAGGATTATAGGCCTGAGCCACTGATGCCCCACTGACGCCCCCGCTGGCACCTGGTGGTTTTCTTTACATTGATTCTGATTTTCTTTAAATATACATGTATTTGTGTACAGGTATGTGTGAGTATGTGTGTGCACTGTGCATATATGTACACATATGTGTGTATTTATTTGGAAACTTTATATGTGTACACATATGTGTGTATTTCTTTGGAAACTTTATAAATGGAAAGCTTGTGTAAGGTAATGAGAGAGTAACCATAACAAAACAAAGTGCCAATGTTGGTTACTGGTTCTCATCCAAGGTCTACACTTTCATTGTGTGCATGTGCTGGTTTTTTTTTTGGTCAGGGTATTGTATAGAGGGGTTAGTTATATTCACCAGGTAGTAGGTGCATTACTTCTCACACATTGATACCCCTTCTCATGTTTTTGTCCCCATTTCCCTCCCCCTCCCCATTTTATTTTTTTAAGAGGAGGTAAAGGAACTTGGGATGTGTGATGCTGGCAGAGTTGAAACAAAACAAAATCCCTTGGGGCTGGGAGCGGGACCTAGTGGAGGTGTGCTTGCCTAGCGTGTATGAAGCCCTAAGTTCTATGTCTTGTTACCATATACACAGAAAAAGGCAGAAGTGGTGCTATGGCTCAAGTGGTAGAGCACTAGCCTTGACAAAACTCAGGGACAGTTCCCAGGGCTCCTGAGTTCTAGCCCCAGGACTGGGAAAAAAAAAAAATCTCAATTTAGAAATTGGATACAATGGGCCGGGAGTTTGGCCTAGTGGTTAAAGTGCTTGCCTAGCATGCATGAAGACCCGGGTTCGATTCCTTGGTACCACATACATAGAAAAAAGCCGGAAGTGGTGCTGAGGCTCAAGTGATAGAGCTCTAGCCTTGAGAAAGTCCAAGGACAGTGCTCAGGCCCAGAGCTCAAGCCCAGGACTGGCAAAAAAAAAAAAAAAAAAAAAAAAAATCTGATACAAAAGCAAAGTCATTTTATGTCAAAACTCTGACCTGACTTGTGCCAGAACTGAGATGCCCAAACACCTTACCTTAGTTCTAGCACTTGAGTCACAGCTCCACTTCTGGCAGTTTTGATCCAGGCTGGTTTTGATTCTCAGATCTCAGCCTCCTGAGTAGCTGGGATGCCAGGCATGAGCCACCAGTGCTTGGCCAGGAGGTGGCCCCCTTGACCCCCTAACTTTCAGAGTAAGGAACCCCATAGGCAAGCTGTAAGGAAGCGGGGAGTGCCTGGGGTCTGTTGACTATGGGGCCATCATTAGCATTCTGACAATGAGGCCCAGGTATGCAGTGTAGTTTATTTAAATAGAAATTCTGTACCAGAACGGCAAGAAGGCAGTCCGTGAATAAAAATGAAGTTTCGTTCCCTTGTACTCAGGCTGTCTAATCGAATCCCAGAGGCAGCCACTGGTAGCAGCTTCTCTGTCCTGGAAGGATTCCATGTATAAATCAGCATATGTGAATACAGATTTTTTGGAGGAAAATAAAACCCTAACATGGCTCTCCATGTCTGTCTTTTAGAAATGGATTCTGCAGAATGTTTTGTTTTGCACACATAGATTTATTGTCTTCATTTTAAGAGCAGTCAGCCTTCCACATAACCCCCAGGTGCGGGGGGGCAGGGGGCAGGGGTGGGAATTTAATGAGCTCTTTGTCAGTGGATGTTTGCAGGCTTCCTCTCATATTGAGATCCCATTGTTGTAAAGGGGACCCTTGCCTAAACTCATTTGAATCTCTTCTTGTTGGGCACTGGTGGTTCACACCTGTAACCCCAGCTACTCACCAGGCCTAGATCCAAGGATTGTGCATTCTCTTATAACAGAAAATAGACCTCCCCCCTCCCCCCTTTTGCCTACACTGTGGCTTGAACGCTGGGCCTGCTTTATGTCCCTGAGCTCTTTCACTCAAGGCTAGGATTCTACTACTTTGAACCACTTCCAGTTTTCTAGTGGTTCATTGGCGATAAGATCACTGACTTTCCTGCTGGGACTGGCTTTGAACTGTGATCCTCAGATCTCAGATCTCCTGAGAACTAGGATTATAGGAGTAGACCACCAGTGCCCAGCTTTCTCTTATTTTTAAATTTTCATTGATTTCTATGCCAGTCTAAGTCCAGACACTTAATATGTTGAAGGGTAACTCAGGAATATCTGGATTCATATATTGGGGCTCATGACACCCAGCCTTTGAGACGCTGTCCTATGTCATCAGAGTCCATAAGAAATGAAGTAAATGGGACGCTCTCAGCAGCCCGGGGCGGGCTGCTTCTCCATGCTGTAAGTGTGAGTGTGTGAAGGCCGTCCTGGGGGTTTGAGTGAGAGGCCGTGTGGCTGTGCTTTCCCCAGCGCAGTCCCAGCATCAGCAGGAGGCGTGTGGGGTTAGAGCACGGCTCTAGACATAGGCTGATGGTGTTTTTCTTATGCTGGTCCTGGGGACTTGAACGCAAGGCCTGGGTGCTGCTCCTGAGCTTTCTGGCTTGAGACTGGTGCTCTACCCCTTCAGCCTAGGCTCCACTTCTGACTTTTGTGGTGGCCCAGGCCAGTTTTACACTGGGACCCTGAGCTCTCAGCTTCCTGAGTGGCTAGGGTGACAGACGTGAGCCTGGCTGACAGTGCCTGCTAAGTTGGTTTCAGATGCTCAGTTCTTGCCTGTAACTGTGGGCCTGGGCAGGCACTGAACCTCTCCATTATGAAGCAACTTGTGGGGTCAAATGAAGAACTGACAGGGACCAAGACATTGTGTGACCCTGAGTGGGCACTGCCCCCTCCCTGGCTGTTTGTCCTTCCTCCTGGACAGCTAGAGTCACTTAGATGACCACAAAGGGCCTCTGTATCTCTAGGCCATTCCTGGGGTCATTTCTCCTTCCCTTTTCCTCTATTTCCCTCCCCTCCTTTCTCTTCCTCCTTTTCCCTCTCCCCTGTCCTTCTCTCTCTCCCTTTCCTCCCTTCCTTTCCTCCCTGCCTCCCTCCCACTTTCCCTCCCTTTCCTTCCCCCACCTCCTCTCTCTCTCTTTCTTTCTGTGTTGGTCCTAAGACTTAAACTCAGGGCCTGGGTGCTGTCTCTCCTTGAGTTTTATTGCTCAAGGCTAGTGCTTCTGCCACAGGAGCCACAACCCCACTTCCAGTTTTTTTGTTGTTGTTGATTGGAGATGCATCTCATGGACTTTTCTGCCTGAGCTGGCTTCAAACAGAGATCCTCAGATCTCGGCCTTCTGAGTAGCTAGGATGACAGGCATGAGACATGGGACATTTGGCTCCTTTTTCTCTGTTGAGCTAGGTTCTTGCTGTGTAGCTCTGTCCTCAAGCTTTTTAATAGAATCCAGGCTGGCTGGCTTGGGAATTCAGGATACTCCTGACTGAGCCTCCTAGATGCTGGGATTACAGGACTACACCCACATACCCACATTTGCTGCTATTTCTTGACATTCAAGCCCAGGGCGCAATCATGGCATGGAGGCTTTTGTGGCTTGATCATGAGCAGGCCTGCTCTGTCTTTCTTCCTCTCCCCCACTCTGCCTCTCACCTCTTTTCTAGCTTCTCCGAGACCTTTCTGTCCCATAATCACAGGATCGTGTGCAAGTCTGCTGATACTCGTGTGATGTTCACTGTCACTGGGTCTTTTACATATTAGGTGGGTGTTCTAATCTTAGCACCATCATTTATGACCTGTGGGGTAAACTGCCTGGGCCAATTTCCTCCTATAGAAATAGGCGTGGGAATCCCAGCAGGTACTGCGTGGATACCAGTGAAGAGGCCCTGTGTGAATTCCTCAGCAGAGGGCCTGGTGGTTCTGGGGGTTTGCACAGGGGAAGCCTAAGTCCTGTGCTTTCTCCTGACCTTGCACTTCCAGGGTGTATTGGCAGCTGATTCCCTCATGCGTGCAGAACACAGAGTTGTGCACCTCTCACCTCTTAGGTTATATTTTTCATGTCTTTTTGTTTTGGAAATTGGACTGGGTTGCAATAGTGAAGGAAGAAAGGGTGAGGGGACCTGAAGTCAGATTTGCTTTCATTTTTATTAATTTTAGCTAAAATATATTATTCTCCTTAATTTATTTTTGTTGTGCTAGTCCTAAGGCTTGAACTCAGGGCTTGGGCACCGTGCTCAAGACTGATATCTACCACTTGAGCCATACTACCATGTCTGGCTTTTTGGTGGTTGATTGGAGATAGGAGTCTCATGGACTTTCCTGCCTGGGCTGTGTTTGAACTGCAATCCTCAGTTCTCAGCCTCCAGAGTAGCTAGGCTTATAGGTGTGAGCCACTGCACCCAGCTTTCGCTGGACTCTTCTCCTTGAGGCTGCCTAGCCTTGTGAGTCCCCGCTGCCCCTCCATCCACAAACCCCACTGTAGGGGACACACAGAGGGTCACTTTGAGGGGCATCTCCCAACCCCCAGGATGGCTGCTGAGTCTGGCGCCCTCCTTCCTGGAACAAGCGTCAGTGTTCACAAGCCGATCGGGGCCTACCTTTGGGAATAAGAGCAAGGTCAAGTTCACCCAGGGCAGCCAGGCTGAGAACATGACAGCTCAGGACTAGAGCTGGAAAGGGGCTGGGTGATGACCATGATGTGACAGATCCCTTCCAGAACAATCAATCCTATCCATGGGATTTCCCCCCACCCCAGCACCCCAAACTGAACATGGGCCAAATGCATTGAATCCTAATAAAAGCCCACTGAGTCATCACTGGTTTTCTTTGGAAAGCCCGTAGTTTGAGACGAAAGGCAGAATGAGATCCAGTTGGTGCCCTGGATATGTGGCCACCCCCAAATAAAGTGATGCCAGACCCAGATCAGGGGCCTGTGAGAGGTTTACCCTCAGCACTCCTGCCCCAGGGTCCTCTTTGCCGACACTGTCCCTGTGAGATGCCTTTTGAAGCTCTTTCCACACTCTGTAGATGCTTCTGTCCTGTGGCATGCATCTGGCTATTTCCAGGGCACTCTCATGCCTGTAGCAGTACAGAGGAAAGACCAAGCGATTTTTTTTTGTTTAAATTACCCTTCCATTGTACTGAGCTTTGATCTGAAAGCACTTCCTGTGAGCTATGCTGCTTGTCTTTCATCCCTAGCATTTTCTAGTGGCAATGGCTGAAGTTGTTTTCCTTGCCCCAAAGCTTTGAAGAGGCAGTGCAGAAAGGTGTCTGTGAGCCTGGGCTTTCGAGCCTCCTTCTCTTCCTTCTGTCCTCATCATCTCCCTTTCTCTGCCTTTCTCTGTTAAACTACAAGTTGAAATGTGCAACATGTTAATAGTATTTTATAATGTGGGAAACATAGATGAGAGATTTTACTTAGCTGCATATCTCTTGCAAAAATAACTACTCTTTATAACTTTTTGGTGAGTTGACTTTATTTTCCTTCCTTCCTTCCTTCCTTCCTTCCTTCCTTCCTTCCTTCCTTCCTTCCTTCCTTCCTTCCTTCCCTCTCTCTCTTTGCTTCCTTTTTTTTGTGAGTCTTGGGACTTGAACTCAGCCGGGGCACGTTTCTCAAGGCTAGCACTCTACCACTTGAGCCACAGCACCATTTCTGGCTTTTTCTGTGTAGGTGGTACCGAGGAGTCAAACCCAGGGCTTCATGCATGCTAGGCAAGCACTCTACCACAGGGCCACACTCCTGGGCCTGGCTCTATTTCTTTACCCAACACAGAGTTTACGTAGTTCACTGGATGCCCAGCTTGGCAGAAATACAATAGAACAAAATTGATCTTGTAATTTTTTTTTTCGGTCATGGGGCTTGAACTCAAGGCCTAGATGCTGTGCTTGAACTTTTTCCACCTCAAGTCACAGCACCACTTCTCATTTTCTGGGGGTCAATTGGTGATAAGAATCTCTCTGACTTTCCTACCCCACCTGCCTTTGAGCCAGATCCTCAGATCTCATCCTCTTGAGTAGCTAGGATTTTGGATGTGAGCTATAGCACCTGGCTAATCTGTTCTTTGACAAGCCTGCTTTAGGCCCTATTCTGTGTTGGGCCTTTTCTGACTTTTAAAATAAATTTGAATGTTTGTGCAGCTATCAGGTAGGATAGCTCTTGATTCTATTAGAAGAGGAACCTGGAGGAATGGTTTTTCTCAGTTGGCTCCTTGTTGCATTGGTGAGACCAGCTGTGCACAGATGAAATGCTAGAAATTGCAAACTGAATGCCTGTGGCTCACACTTGCAATCCTAGCTACTTAGGAGGAGCGAGTTTCTAGGCCAATCTGGAACAAAATGTTGGTGAGACATCCCACACCCCCATCTCCACAGAAAGAATAAGTGTAGTGTGGTATGTGGTTGTCTTTAGAGCTATGGCAGGAAGTGTGAATAGGAGGAGGGTGGTCTAGACTAGTTTGGGTAAAAAGAAGATCCTGTCTCAAAAACAATGAGCACAGGGCCTGGAGCACAGGGCCAGGAGTGTAGCCTAGTGGTAGAGTGCTCGCCTCCCATGCACAAAGCCTGGTACCACATACAAAGAAAAAGCTGGTGGTGGTGCTGTGGTTCAAGTGGTAGAGCTCTAGCCTTGAGCAAAAAGTGTCCAAGGACAGTGCCCAGGCCCTGAGTTCAAGCCCCAGGACTGGCAAAAGAATAAATTCATAATAAAAAAAAAGATTGAGAGGCAGAGTGTCAGCCTCGCAAGTGAGAGGCTTTGCATTGATTCCCCAGTACTACACACACACAACAACAACACACAGCACAAAACCCACTGTGGAGGGATTGGTGCTGTGCCGGGAGAAATACAGGGAGAGCTGTGAAGATTGATGGGTTATTGATGATGGGTGATAGATGACGTATATCGATGACTGATAGTTTGTGATTGATGATTGATAATGGGTGGACGGTTGATGGTTGATAATCTATAATTGCTAGTGGATGATTAATGATTTATGATTGATAATTGATGACGGATGATGGATGGTGGATTAAGATGATGGATATTGATGATTGGTGATGGATGATTTGTGGTTGATTATGTATGGCTGGTGGCTGCTGCATGATCAATCATCTATGACTGATGATTGATGAGTGATGAATATCATTCCATTTTGCATGCGTAGGCACGTGGATCCTCCCTTGGAGCTGCAGAGACAGGGTGAGCTCACTTCCAAGCCTGGGCCCCGGGTGAACTACAAACTGACCAGGGCATTGGTTACAGCTCACCCCAGCACTGGCTGTTGGGGGGATTTCCTGCCTTGAGAGCCCCAGGATCTCAGCTACTGACTGGGCTGGGGATGCAGGCGTGGTCCTGAGGTGTGGGGGTGTCTGTAGAGCTGTCTGTGTAACAGGTCAGTGCTTCCGAGGGGCCACGGCCCTAGGTGGATTCAGCTCTGTGCTACCGTGGCACAGGCCAGGTCATCATTTCCACTTACCTTTTCATGCTTTTGAGCCCACACTGGGACATTTCATGTGAGCAGTGGTGAAACTCTCAAGTTCCCTTATGTGATGGAAAATATGGAGCAAAACCAGGCCTGAAGCCAGAAGCAGAGGCCCTGGGTGCTGTGTGCCGTGTGGTGTGCTTTCCAGAGCTCAGTGAGGAGACAGTGACTGATCCCCAAATTTCAAACTGAGACATGAGCCAGAGGCTGGCTGGTGCCTCATACCTGTAATCCTAGCCACCTGGGAGGTGGAGATTAGAAAGATGGCGGAAAAATCTGCAAGACTCCACTCTGAATACTTGGGCTCTGGCTGGGTGGTGAGGCCTAGATGCTTCCATGGAGATGGAGTCTTGTAGACTTCCCTGCCCACGCTGGTCCAGAATCTCTATCCTCCCTGTCTCACCCAGCCATGTAGCTGGGATGACAGGTGTCATTCTATGACACAGCTATGGGTTTTTGCCTGGACTGATTCACTGAACTTCAGTCCTTCGAATCTCAGTCTTCCAAGGGGCATAACTCCTCCCCCTACTAAATGAAACAAACAAGCAAACCTGATACAGGTTTTGATTATATTAAGCCATGAATAAACAGCTTTGTGATTTGGGGACCATTTCCTATGCCCAAAGTAGACAAATGGAGGTGTGCTCAGCGGGCAGCATAGAACGACAAAGAGCCTGGCTCCAGGCAGCCGTAACCCAATGAAGGCCAGGCCTCAAACCTGTTGGCAGAAACCAGCCAGGCCTGAGGTCCCATTTCTCTTGTCCCTGTCCCTCCCTGGTATGGAGCTAAGTGACGAGATTTGGGCACTGTAGACACGGGACCTTTTATAAAGCCAGTCACCTGCTCTAAACTCTTGGCTTACTGTTACCCATCTTCCCTTTGTGCAGTGGTGACTGGCCTCCAGGGGCCTGCTCAGAGCCAATTCAGAGGCCTGGGGCCTGGCTCTCTGCAAGGTAACGAGGGCCCCTGCGAGCCACAGTCCCTTGAAGGGACCTTAGAGATTTGGGGACAGAAAATAATCATTCCAATCCCTCTGTGAATCTGTAGAAATGTGATCTTGGACACGTGTTGTTTCTTTTTTCTTTTCTTTTTGTGATGAACCCGAGGCTTGAACTCAGGGCCAAGACATTGTCCCTGAGCTTTTGTGTTCAAGGCTATCACGCTCACTTGAGCCACAGCTCCACTTCTGGCTCTTTGCTGGTTAGTTGGAAATAAGAGCCTCATTGACTTTCCTGCCCCGGCTGGCTCAGAACCAGGATCCTCAGGTCTCACCCTCCTGCGTAGAGAGGATTAAAGGTGTGAGCCAGCAGTCTCCAGCTTGCTCAGCTCTTGAGCAAATCCAGGCCTATGGTTTGGCAGCAACCAAAGGGAGGCCTTCTAACTGATGTGCAACCTGTTTTTGTTTTGTTTTGCCTGTACACATGTTATTTATTTATTTTTGGTTAACGTTCCATTGAGGTTTTGTTTCAGCCTAGTTCTACTTGAAAAACCTACCAGGCTCATTGAGTAGCCAATAAAGCTCTGGGATTTCCCCATCAGGGCTCGGGGAAAGTACAGACAGGAAGCCTGGGGACCAGCCCCACTTCCCCCGGCATGGGCAAGGCCATGCATCCTGCAGAGAACTTTCTAGAATACAAGGCCAGAACAGTTGGGGGATGGGACTCTTGTCCAGCCCTGAAAGAGCATTCTGGACCCCTCTGGGTGGGTCTGTATGCTGCCAGCTTCAGGACAGAGCTTGAGGCTCCCCAGCCCCAATCCCCTTCCAAGAGCTGCTGACATTAACAGAGCTCGAACGTTCCATTCCAGCTCAGCACCTTCCTTCCTTGCAGGAGGGAATCGAGAAGGGACTTTCCAGACAGCTCTCTGGTGGGGAGGGATTTAAAGCATATGCAAATAAGCCAGCCCAAGCCTTGATAGCCCCAGGACAGCAAGGGGCCTTTTTCCAGAAAGATGTTCAACCTTCAACTTCATCCACCTCTCTGCACGGCAGCAGGGCCCACATCGGTGGTAAAGCCGGGGCAGGAGTGGTCTGGAGGGGCAGGAGGAAGTAGTAGGGAGGGAGGAAGGGGGATATGTGTGGAGACCAAATAAAAGGAAAATGTCTCAGAACTGGTTGGGAACAGGCACTGGGGACAGGGGTGGTGGAGGAGGTCTCTGCAAGTGGATTTATAACTTGTGAGAGGAAGCTGGCTTCTGGACTATGGATTGTCACAGGGGAAAGGGCGCATTAAAGATGTCTAAGGCGTATTGAGTGACAGTGGAGTGAAAGCAGGTAAGCCTTCTGTCGCAGTGTAAAAATATCAGAATGTCAGTGGATCCAGGAGCCTGGGGCCACGCCTGTAATTCTAGCGACTCAGGAGGCTGAGGGTCTTGGGTAGAGCGGAATGGAGCCTGGCACAGAGCAGACAGAACAAAAGGAGGGGACGTGAGCTTGGGGAGAGATGACTGAGGTTTCCGAGGCTGCCCCTTCTGTACCAGTCTCTGTAGAATTTTTTAAAAATTACTATTAGTACTGGGATTTGAACTCAGAGCCTGATTATCTGCTGCACAAGTTCTATACCACCTGCCTCACTCCTCCTCCTAGGGCTCTTTTTAGATTATGTTTGGGGCTTGACCTCAGAGCCTGAGCACTGTCCCTGAGGGTTTTATTTGTTTGTCTGTTTTGTTTTGTTTAGCTCGAGGCTAGTAGTACTATACCACTCGAGTCACAGCCCCCCCTCCTTTGGCTTTTTGTAGTTTATTGGAGATGAGAACCACATAGATGCCCCTGCCAGAGCTGGCTTTGAACCTTGATCCTCAGATTTCAGCCTGTTGAGTTGCTGGGATTACAGGTATGAGCCACTGGTGCCTGACTCTATTTTGCCTTTCCTTTCCTTTCCTTTCCTTTTCTTTCTTTCTTTTTTTTTTCAAAATAGGAAAGGGTTTCCTCCTGTTTTCCTGGTTGGCCTGGACAGCGATTGTCTCCTGTAGACCTCCTGTAGGGCTTACAGGACAAGCATGTGACACTACACCCAGCTTTTTGTTTGCTGAGACTGGGGTTGGCTAACTTTTTGCCCTGGCTTTTTGCCTTGAACCACAATCTCTGCCTCCCAGAAGCTGCAAGGACAGGTTCTGAAAATAATACTTCACTGTTTATTTTTCTCTATGTCCAGGCTGACCTTGAACTCACGATCTTCCTGCTTCAGCGTTTCAGGTGCTGGGTTTATAGATGTGTCCTGCCACACACGATACTTGCTATGCAGTCCAAGTGGACCTGGAACTCACAATCCCCCGTGCAGGGCTGCAGATGTGTGCCACATCAGCAGGAATAATTATTGATACCACCCGTCTCTTCCAGATGTTCACCAGTTGTGGGCAGTGCAGCTGTTCAGAATATATATTTATTTTCATTTAAAACCTGCCCTTTTTTTCTCTCCCGTGTCATCCAGGGTCAGTCCAGCCTGGACTGTGAGGAGGGGATTCTGCGAGAGCCTGTGTGGATCCTCAGCTTTGAGAACTGAATTCCATGGGTCGTGTTAATGCCAGACGCGTGCAGTTCAGTTCTTCAGCTGGGATATCTCAGTCGCCGTGGCCTTGGGGGAAGCACGCCCCGTGGATTGCCTCCAGTCCGCTGAGACACTTGAAGATGCAGATGGAAGGGCCAGTCTCGGGCTCTGGGGCTGGGGAGTGTGGATTCCCAGGGTCTCGATTCTGTGCTCTGTGGGGGATCCATGCCGAAAAATGCCACCTCTGCGGTTCGCATTTATTGATTCCCAGTGATAGGTCAGGTACAGAACTAAGTGCAGTCCATGCTGTTCTGAGACCCCTGGGGAAAGTAACTTTAATGACACTGGAGACAGCCTTGCCACGCAGGGAAGCAGATGGAATGAAGAGTGACAACCTTACGCTTCAGCATGGACTGCCAAGGTAGCTGATTGTTTTTTAAACTATTTATTTTAGTGCTATTATAAAGGCGATGTACAGAGGGTGCAGTTACAGTTATGTAAGTCAGGCAAAGAACACATTTCCTTTTGAACAAAATCACCCCTTCCCTCGCTCTCTCCCAGTTTTTCCCTCCTGTGCCCATCCACAAGTTGTATGGTTCATTTCCAACACAATGTCGAGTGAGTATGCTCATTGCTTTGTCAAAATGAGTGCCTGTAATCCTAGCTGCTCAGGAGGCTGAGATCTGAGGATCAAGGTTCAAAGCCAGCCTGGGCACAAAAGGATCTGAGACTCTTATCTCCAATTAACCTCTCGAAAATGGGAAATGGGACTTGGCTCAATTGAGGTGAAGAGCTCAGGGTCAGCGCCTAGGCTGAGTTCAAGCCCCATAACCCACCCCCCCCCCAAAAAAAAAGTGTGGCTTCAAAAAAAAGATGAAAAGCAGCTGGGTGCTGGGGGCTCATAACCTGTGATTCTAAACACTCAGGAGGCTGAGATCCAAGGGTTGTGGCTTGATGGCAGGCCAGGCAGGGAAAAAAAAAAATCTGTGAGACACACTTATCTTTAATTAGCCATCAATAGGTTGGAAGTGGAGCTATGCTTCAAGTGGTAGAGGCCAGCCTTGAGAAGGAAAAGCCACGGGACAGTGCCCAGGCCCTGAATTCAAGCCTGAAGATTAGCCCATGCATGCTGGCCCCCCATCACTTTTCACACAGAGAATGGCGGAGGGCATTGAACTCTGTATCTCCATAAAGCTTCATCTCTACGGCTTGCGCCTTATTCCCGGACTTTCTTCTAGTTACTTTTTCACGTGGGGTCTTGTGCTTTCGCTTGGATCCACCCTGAGGTGAAGAACTCCGTACCTCTCCTTCCATGCAGCTAGGATTACGGGTGTGGACAACTGTCTCCGGCAGTTGGTTGAGACTGAGTCTCATAACTTTATCTTTTCCTTGCTCAGGCTAGCCTGGACCTGCCGTTCTCTCAACCTCCATCTCCTGAATTCCGGGGGTTACAGGCATGAGTCACTCTATCCACCCCAGAGAGCTATGCTTTAAAACATTCAAGGCAAATCTTTCTGCCTGGTTTCAAGTTCTCTCAGGTCTACTGAGCTTAATTCTTCTTGTCAAGCGCCGTATTCGCCGCTACACGAGGCTGTATATTGCCACAGCTAAAAGCTACCGGCTCGTGTCCTTTCAGAACTTGCAGGTTCTAAAACCCAGTGGACCATGGCTGTGGGTCTTCAGGACAGTAGATTTTCATCAGGGCGTCTCAGTCATCTTTACAGTGACATTTCCTACAGCTCATCCCAGAGGAGCTTTGTGTGTGGTTGTGTGTGAAATGAGGATCACTGACAGAAGAAATGACGAAGGAATTCAGGAGTTCTTGAGCTGTCATTTGAACAGTCAAATTGTCCATCAACCTGGGTGAGAACCAATGTGTTTCATGGTGTATGCAAGGGTGGGGGGTGTGTCTCAGGGTTGACTGGGGGGTGGGAAGGGGAACCTGACATCCTAATTAATTTGGAGTAAAGTGGTGACAGGACTGTGTATTGAATTTTTCCTCCTGTCTTTCCTTGTTCATGGAATCCCAGTATTGTTCCCTAAACCCTGGAAAAAATAATTTGTCCCCCCCCAACATAGGCTGGCAGATCTCACTCTGTACGGGTGATTGGACTGGCAGTACAGTAGGGTAGTGGGTTTTTTTTTTTTTTTTTTTTTTTTGCCAGTCCTGGGCTTGAGCTCAGGGCCTGAGCACTGTCCTTGGACTTTCTCAAGGCTAGAGCTCTACCACTTGAGCCACAGCACCACTTCCGGCTTTCTTTTTTTCTATGTATGGGTACTGAGGAATCGAACCCAGGTCTTCATGCATGCTAGGCAAGCACTCTACCACTAGGCCAAACTCCCGGCCCCAGGGTAGTGGTTTTGACTAGAAGTATGGGGGGGGGGTTCACTGCACTGGTTCTAGTGTGGGTTCTTCTGGCTGGACGCCAGTGGCTTAGGTTTAGAATTCCAGCTACCTTAGGAAGTTGAGATCTGAAGTCCAGGCTTCAAATGGTGTCCTCAACCAGCAGAAAGCCTGGATGGAGGCATGGCTCAAGTGATAGAGTACCAGTTGAGAAAGCAAGTTGAGTGAGTTCAAGTACCTGGCTTCCTTTTTCCTCCCTTCCTCCCTTCCTTCCTCCCTCCTTCCTTCTTCCCCTTTTCCCTCCCTCCCTCCTTTCCTTTCCCTTTCTTTCCTTCTCTTCCTCCCTCTTTCCTTCCATTCCTCCCTCCCTTCCTTTTTTTGTGTGTCAGTATTGGGGATTGGACTCAAGGCCTCACATTCTCCCTTGGCTTTTTCACTCAAGGTTGGTGCTCTACTACTTGAGCCACCCCTCCACTTCTGGCTTGCTGGTAGTTCATTGGAGAGAAGATTCTCACAGATATTTCCTGCCTGGCTGGCTTCAATCCTCAGATCTGAGCTTCTTGGGTAGCTGGGGTGACAGATGTGAGCCATTGATCCTGGCCTCTTCTTGCTTAACCTTAAAGCCAACAGGTGTCATGGCTTTGTTTTCATAATGCACATTCATATTCCCTCTTCTCAGCCTCCCCTCCGCATTCTGTCCTGGATGGACTATCTTTTATTTCTGGGCCTCCATTTCCCTGGGGCCTGTGATTCCAGTGTAAGGGAACAAACGGGAAAAGCAGTTTCCTGGGGTGAATCTGGTAGCTCTTCCTTCTCTTCCCTCTCTTCTCTGCCCCTCTCTTTCTTTCTCTTGGTGCTTCCTGCCTGGGGCGGAAACAACCAGCAGCCTGAGCTCCTGAGCCCTGTTATTTAAAATTCACCCATCACCATGGCAACCTGCATCCGCTCCATTTCAGCCAGAGATATGAGGCTGCAGTGAAAGGGAAAGTTTAATAAGATTTTTGAAGAAGATGGTGGTGGGGGGCGGGAGATGGATCTAACCGACAGTCTTTGGGGGAAAAAGAAACGTTCCATTTTAGTGGCGTTATCTAAATGTCATTCGTGGCATGCCCCCTGGAGGGTCGCAGTGTCTGCTTGCTTTCGAGGGCCACGAATGTCATCCCTTTTGTCTGTCAAGGTTTTGGCTTCTCTTCTCGTCCATGTCCTTGATTCCCATCTAGGAGTCTCCCGAGAATTCAAAGAAGCTGGGGGGACTTTAAAGGTGACATTCGTGTGTGTGTGTGGCGCATGTGCGCGTGAGCTTACATACACCAATCCTGGGGCTTGAACTCAGGGCCTGGTCTCTGTCTCTGAGCTTTTTTGCTCAAGGCTAGTGCCCTACTACTTGAGTTACAACTCCCCTTTGGGGATGTGAGCCACCAGTGCCCACCTATGGTGACATTCATATATATATATATATATATATATATATATATATATGTATTTTTTGCCAGTCCTGGGCTTGAACTCAGGGCCTGAGCACTGTCCCTGGATTTTCTCAAGGCCAGAACTCTA
The DNA here is from genome assembly GCF_031878675.1 of Megascapheus bottae. NCBI lineage: Eukaryota > Metazoa > Chordata > Mammalia > Rodentia > Geomyidae > Megascapheus > Megascapheus bottae. The sequence goes on along the minus strand of NC_143537.1, from coordinate 5,236,608 downwards.
TCACTTGGGCCTCAGCACCACTTCCAGCTTTTTTCTATGTATGTGGTACCGAGGAATCAAACCCTGGTCTTTGTGTATGCGAGGCAAGCACTCTACCACTAGGCCAAACTTGTGGCCCCATTTATTATATGTAATTTTTTTGTAGATCAGGGGCTTGGACTGTGGTCCAGGGCGCTGTCCTTAAGGCTACCACCCTACCCTTTGAGCCTCAGCTTCACTTTCCATTTTCTAGTGATTAATTGGAGATAAGAGTCTCACAGATTTTAGTGCCCAGGCTGGCTTTGACCCACAATCCTCAGATCTCAGCCTCCTGAGTAGCGAGAATTACAGTCGTGAGCCTCCATGCCCAGCTATGGTGACATTCTTGACTGTTGTTTAGGGTCTGTGCCCCACCAGTTGACGCATGCCCCCCCCACCACCAGAGCACGCCTCTGGACTGTGAATCCACACAGCTGAGAATTTCCCTGAGACTAGGGTCTCTTATGAGAGAGATGGGTCTTGCTTTTCTGCAGTGGGGACGGACTAGAGAGGATCCCCAGTTCCCTGGCTCCTCGGAGCAAGAAGCACCCCACAAGTTCAACAGGCACAGAGGGAAACAAGAGAAACCCACGGCTTGGGTTCTGGGCCAAGCAATTTCTGCACCATGTGGCTTTGTGGTTTCACGAGCGACTTCTTCCTGCATCACCCTTTCAATCCACCGTGACACCCGAAAACCATGCATCCCATGGGACCCACCCAAGATTCCTCCTTGACCAGGGTGGAGGGCAGTAGGTGTCCTGCTGGGGGGACAGGGGGCACCACTGATATTCCTGCAGCTTGCTTGTCTCTCAGCAAGACTGAGCATCAGTGAGTTCTGCCCAGTGCTGAGGATGTGGGGGTGATTTGGGGGGAGTTCCCCCTACCTCGGAAGCTTCTGTGCCTTTCATGAGCAGAGAGCATGGACGACTCATGTAGAAAATGCTCCCTTCAGTGTGTAGGAGGCTCAGTGCCTCTTTCATTCATCATGCGTTTCCACTGAGGTGTGGGGGGGAGGCAGGACTTTTATCCCTGCCCTATAAGTTCCCCGAGACTCTTTAGTCCCACCAGCCCCCAAATCAGTTCTATAGAATCTGTTTTTCACCCCTAGATCTTCAGTGCTGGGGCTCAGATTTCTGCCCAGCTAAGACAAATGTAGTTATGTTTCATGGGTGATGTTACATTTTTTTCTCCCATCCATCACCATCAAGTTTGATTTTACATAGAAAGTGAGGGGCAGGGTGGGGGAGAGACTAAAGTTGATATCTCTTTGCATCTAGTTTCTCCTTAATTTGTCACCTGCAGAAGATTGTGGCTGCAATAAAAACCTTTGGCCACGAGAGGGCAGGAGTGCCAAAGCCAAGGACTAAGGGATTCCAGCAAATGGAAGTTTGCAGGCTAAGCTGGGACAGCTGGACAGGGTTTGAACCAGCTTCCTTCAAATGCACCTGGTCTGCTTTACCTTGCTGTTTTTGTCCAGCACGTGTCCCTGCTTGTGCCAGTTGATTGATGGATTGATTTGGGGTAGGGCTGGGTTAGAATGAACCTTCAGTGTTGAGTCATAGGAGGCCTTGGCTTTGGTTTTCTGTGTGCTGTGTGACCTCGTGGGAAATGTGACTCCTCCAGGCTCAGATGTTTGCTTTCTGACTCGCCCAACTCCTCAGCCCCTAGATGGTTCTGTGCTCTGCCCAGGGGAACCTGAGGGCTCTGGCAGGAGCGGAGGACAGGGTTGAGGCCTGTGGGTCCCACAGGGGAGGATAGGAAGCTCCCCTGCTCCTGAAGGGCAGGGTAAATCCTGCTCAGACCCCATGGATGCCAACCTCTCCCTCTCCCTCCTCCTCTTCCCCCTTCTCCTCTTCTTTTGTCTTCCTCTTCCCCCACTTCTGTCCTTTCTCCTTGTGTGGGTCACAGGGCTTGAGCTCAGGGTCTGGGTACTGTCCCTGAACTTTTTTTTTGTTCAAGGCTGGTACTCCACCCCATTGAGCCTCAGTTCTAATTCTGTTGTTGTTGTTGGTTAACTGTCTCACAGGACTTTTCTTGCCCAGTCTGGCTTTGAACTGCAGCCCTCAGATCTCAGCCTCCTATGGAGCTATGATTTCAGTCATGAACCACCACCACCACTGCAGCTCCACGTAGCATCCTAAACCCTTCCTCATCCCCTCCCCATCCTGCCCACTTTTCTTTTTTTGCCAGTCCTGGGCTTGAGCTCAGGGCCTGAGCACTGTCCTTGGACTTTCTCAAGGCTAGAGCTCTACCACTTGAGCCTCAGCACCACTTCTGGCCTTTTCTATGTATGTGGTACCGAGGAATCGAACCCAGGTCTTCATGCATGCTAGGCAAGCGCTCTACCACTAGGCCAAACTCCTGGCCCATCCTGGCCACTTTTGCACACCTCTCCCGTTTTTGTCTTAAAAAAGACAAAACTTAGGATATGTGGGGCTACCATCATATCAGATGGACTGTGCCTGTCTTAGGTGTCTCCAAGCTCGCTAGTCTTCTTACCCGTCATGGGATCACCAAGTCCTTTTTACTTGGCTCCTGTCTTAGGTTGATTGGCTAACAGCTGGGACTTGCCCGTCCTTGACTACCAGCCGTCCATTAAAGCACATCAGATCTGAGGGGATGCACCTACTTCCATGGGAGCAGATGCCCGTCTCATTAGCACTTTCTGCGTTGACTTTGTAGGCAGGCAATAGACATATTACAATTATGGTGCATAAAAACAAATCCAAACTGATCAATGCCAAAATAGTGTCAAGATAACAATCACCCAAAGTTAGAATATTGTCATTGTGCACATAACAAGCCCGTTCCCTTTCATACACACATTCGCGGTCGTTCCGGTTTGAACCCATCTCGGTTCTATTCTAAAATATCCTCGCCCTGCTCTGGCCAGAGACTCCCGCGAGGCTCCTCCCTACCTGGGACATTGCCTCGCCCTCCTAGAGGTTCCTCCCTACCATGCCCGAAGTGGCCCGCGCTTTGGAGGTGATCTGGGAATGATTAAAATCTCTTTCACACACACATTCGCTGGTTCAGTCTTTGAGGAGTTTTGTCTTTGTCTTCCTCCCTGTCTTTTTCTCTTTCCCTGTGAGCAATTTCAGCCTGCATTTTCCCTTCAGGTTTCCCTGGCCTTTCAGTCCCTTTTTCTTTTTCTTTGCATTATCTTCCTTTCAGGTTTCTCTGGTTTTTCAGTCTTTGAGTTTTTCTTCTTTGACTTTTGCAGGTAGTTGCTCCCCTTTCTCCTGTTTTTCACCTTTTTTCTTTTTCTTTCTCTTTGTCCCTCTCTTTCTCCTTGTCTTCCTGTCTTTTTTTTTTTCCCCTGTGAGCAACTTCAGCCTGCATTTTCCCTTCAGGTTTTCCCTGGTTGTTAGTCTTTCCTCCATGTATCTCTCACTTGGCTCAACTCACAGTCGTGCCCCTTTCATGCCCCATTTCATGCCCCTTTCGTGCCCCACGTTGGGCGCCAATATGTCGGGGTCCTTCGTCCCCAGTCCCTCTTGAGGACGGATAGGAAAAACACACCCCAACCAGTCCAAGCCGCGAGAGGAGAGGGCCCACTGTCCTCCCGCACTCAGCCTTGCTTCTCCGGAGCATGAACAGAGACGCCACGCAGCCTCATCAAGGCAGGAGCCTCTCTCTAAAACTCCCCTCCTTATATTGGGTGCGGGAGCTCATCAGCACAACAGGTGGGCAGGATCAAGAGGTCCACTTGTTTACCCCACTACAGGACTCAGCAGAAAGTTATTAGAATGGCGTTACCGACCCCCAACACCCCCAAGACTGACTTCCCCAGTGTGATTCCCTGCTCCTCTGTGCCTCCTCTTCCTCACCCAGCAGGGCTGGAGGCTCCAGAGAAAGCCCAGGTCCTGTGGCTCCATTTCCAGAGCACGTGGCTGAGCGTCACACGGATCCTGTCTGTCTGTCTGCCTGGGCTGGGGCTGTGGCACTGGGGTGGGAGAGGAGCTGACCCTTGGGGCCTGGCCTTGAGGTCCTTACCGCGCGGTGAAGTCTGCCTTACTTGGGATTCCAGACGTGAGGCCCAGGCTTCGGACTCTGACCTTTCTGGATATAGCGGAAGGCAATTGGCTTCCTTTCCCCAGAGAGGCGCTTGGAATAGAGACAAGCTGCAACGGGAAAGGATGGGATCACAGCCAAACATCTGCTTCTGAGATGTTCTAGGACCCAGGTATCTCTGGGTCCCCCACCTGCCCTTTTGGGGAGCCCTAGCTTCTCCAGGATGCACTGAAGGCATATGGGGCACCCATGTGTGTGCGTGTGCCAGGTGTGTGTGTTTGCACATGGGTGGGGCCTCCTGTCACACCCACCCCTCTCCCCCAGCACGCACTGACACGCTGGGGACTTTCTGTTGCTTTCCTGGGATGTCTGGACGACATCTGGGGCTATGTCCCGGCTGTTTCCAGCAGCCCCAAACCAATGCAGATAAATGCAGATAAATACGCCGAGTTCACTGCGCAGAGTTCTATGGGAGGGAAGGTTCTCCGACTGAACTAGTTTAAATGTTAATTTTATTACTCAAGAGGGCACTTTAGAACTCCCTGTCATTACGGAACAATTAAACTGTAGTTCCTTATTAATTTTTACTGCCTTCCTAGGGTAATTAGCGGGACATAATGTGAACTGCCTCCCGTTAATGAATAGATTTCTGAATGTGAGTGGACAGAGCCTTTTGTTTGGGTATCTGAGCAGACAAGGTGGGGTGGGGTCCCCCCAGAATAAAGAGCTTCCACACCCTTCCTTGTGTTTGGATTCAACACCAACAGCACTGAAATGAAATAAATCAAAGCCCACCATCATCCACCAAGGAGGGCGGGTGGGGGGGTTCTGTCTCCCCACGTCAATGTGGGGGAAGCAGTCGCAAAATGAATGCCTAGTTCTTTTGAAGCAGATCTGGAAATGGAGAAGAGGATGTTGGGATTCTTGAAGTCCCAGATGGTCTGGAGGATGTACTTTTTTTCCTTTTCTTTTGTGTCCACACTGGGATTTGAACTCAGGGCCTGGGCACTGTCTCTTCCTTTTTAACCTCAGGTTAGGGTTCTGCTACTTGAGCCATAGCGCCACTTCTGGCTTTCTGGTGGTTACAGCTTGGGAGCACTCTCTCTCTCTCTCTCTCTCTCTCTCTCTCTCTCTCACACACACACACACACACACACACACACACACTCTGAAGGGTGCTGAGGAGGATCTATGGTGCTCTCTCTCTCTCTCTCTCTCTCTCTCTCTCTCTCTCTCTCTCTCTCTCTCTCTCCCTCCCTCCCTCCCTCCCTCTCTTTCTCCCTCTCTCTCTCTCTCTCTCTCTCCCCTCTCTCTCTTCTCTTCCCCCCATCCCCGTCTTCTCCCTCTCCCTCTCCTATTCCCCTCTCTCCCCTCTGGTCCCTCTCTCCTCCCCCCACCCTCTCTTTCAGCTTCTACTTTGAGCTTCTGCTTTCCCTGGTAAATACGAGTCAGGAAGAGGGCTGGATCAGAACTTTTCTTTGCACGAGGAGAAGGGATGTTTGGGGGTTGACTCTCAGATGAAGTGAAGATCTCCTCAGGTTTGGGATGTAAGAGAAATAAAGGTACACAAAACAAAGTCACCCCCAATCCCAATGAACAAACTTCGTGATGGAATGGAGAGGATGAGACATGCCTGGTGAATGTGGCGGGCACAAATGGAGTGTGAGTGTGTGTGTGTGCATATGAGCATGTGTACCAGTCCTAGGACTTGAACTCAAGGCCTGGGCGCTGTCACTGAGCTCTTTTGCTCAAGGCTCTACCACGTTGAGTCACAGCGTCATTTCCAGTTTTCTGGTGGTTCACTGGTGATGAGCGTCTCATGGAGCTTCCTGTCTAGGCTGGCTTTGAACCTCCATCCTCACACTGAGCAGCTAAGATGACAGGCGAGAGCCACGGGTAGCACCTGACCGACCCCCAATTTCTTTTTAACCATTCGAAGAAGGCAGACAAATTCTGCCCACCTCTGCCTGCAATCCGCTCTCTGCTCTCCCAGGCGGCAACACCTTCTTTTTCTCCTCCAGTAGCAGCAGCAGCAGCAGCAGCCTGCAGATTCCCAGTTAGAAAAGACCTCCGGAGGGCCTGCCGGTTTCCCAGATTGCTGTGAAGGCGTGGAGAGAAGCCATGGAAGTTTCTTTTACATTGCTGGGATTTGTTGTGGTCCTTCTCGGGTCGTGAGCACCCAGAGTTCTTTAAAGAGGCAGCTCATCATTTCATTTGTTTTTCTCTTCCTGCCAGTTCCCCTGACCTTGAAGCTTAGTCAGGGGGGAGGGGGGGCTGCAGTAAAGGCTGCAGCTTCCTGAGTCATTTATATGGATGCCATATCTCCATAGCCACCCACTGCTTGTGTCAGGGAATTTCTGGTCAGATTGTGTACGTGTGTGTGTGTGTGTGTGTGTGTGTGTGTGTGTGTGTGTGTGTGTGTGTGTGTTGTGCGTGTTGCATTTATAGGAATAATAAAAAAAAAGAGAAGAATTTGATCTCTGCTGTCAAACTTTGTCCTCTATGGGAGGAAAAAGAGGAAAGGTTTCCAACAGGAAGGAAAACTAGATACCAGAGACCAGGGTGAGAAGAGGCAGGGGTGATTACAGTCACAGTGCTACTTTGGTTTTCTGGTGGTTAATTGGGGATCAACAATGGCGCTAGCCTTGAGCCAAAGAGCTCAGGGGACAGTGACCAGGCCCCAGTTTCAAGCCCCATGATCGACAAGGAAATAAAAGAGGTTGGCCGGGAGTTTGGCCTAATGGTAGAGTGCTTGCCTAGCATGCACGAAGACCCGGGTTCGATTCCTTGGTACCACATACATAGAAAAAAGCTGGAAGTGGTGCTGAGGCTCAAGTGGTAGAGCTCTAGCCTTGAGAAAACCCAAGGACAGTGCTCAGGCCCTGAGCCCAAGCCCAGGACTGGCAAAAAAATAAAAATAAAAAATAAAAGAGGTTGTAGGTACCGAGTGGCAGAAGTCAGGGTTCTTCTAGTGCTTCCAGTTAGACAAGGCTGCTGTGTAGAGCTCCGTGCTGGCTTTTGGAGAGGGGGGATTGTCTTGTGGAATGTGACACCTCGGTCACCACCATCTAGGTCCTGGATCCTACGTGTGGAAGCAGTAAAGGAAGGCGCGGCTGGGTTGGCTGCAGTGTGAGAGAGTGGGGTGAAGACTCCTTCAAGGTGACAGCCCGGGCTCCGGGCTGCTGGCGCGTTCGTCCCATGGTAACTGTGAGTGATTGTAGGGACAAGTGGAAACTTTGTCTCTCTCATGCAGCGTCCTGTCTGCAGCCCCAGAACAGCATAGGTGTGACATGTGTTGACTGAACGAATGCCAGGCAGTCCTCTTGGATGCCGGGGGTCTGGAGAGGCTCGTATGCTGAGTGCCGTGGGCATTCCCCCTCAAGGCCTAGCGGGCCCCCCTCCTCCATGTGCAGACTCAGTCTCCCACCTCATCCGTTATCAGGGGTAGAATGCGTGTGGAAGGCCCCGCACACGTGCGCGCGTGCACAGACACACACACAGCAATACATCAGCTCACAAAGAATCCAACACTGCCCGGAGATCAGAGCGCGGCTGCAGCCAGGCTGCTCTGCCCACTGTCCAGGCGTGGATGGGCTGGGGGCTTCTTACATGAACCATGGCCTCTGGAATAGCTCGTGCACAGCCCAGAGTTAATGGGGAGTGTGGACATGATTAAAAAAATCCTTTCTCACAGCCTGAACCAAGAAGACTTTGGTGGGAATTGAACTGGGGAAACAATGAAAAATCCACAGAGCAGGTTGGGCAGAGGGGCGGGTGGCAGGGCGAGTGCAGAGATCAGGGAGAGACAGGCCAGCCAGGCCGGGATGCTCGTGTGTGTGTGTGTGTGTGTGTGTGTGTGTGTGTGATCTCAGAGCAGGCCCCAGAGCCTGGGGGTGTCTTCCTGCAGCCCTCACTCCTCTCTTTTGGGGTGCACAGAGGTCTTTTCTGCTCTTCCAATTTGTGCTGTTCCGTTCTTCATTTGCATGACGGCCGGGAGAGCTCCTCACTTCGGGGCATGTTTTAATTAGTGACTTGGGGATTCAGAAAGTAGCAGGGAGGTAGGATGGAGGGTTCCAGAACGTCTGAGCCCCACTAATTATTTCCCACGTTCCAGGAAGAGAATGCTTATACTTCAACTTATGTGGATCCCCCCCATGCCAACACGTGTGCCTCGTTAGCTGCTGGGGGAGGGGGGGTTCCAAGGTGTATTGGTGGCATTGTGAGGGGGGGTGTGGAGATGGAGGTGGTGCTTGCCGATGGACCAGGCCATAGGCAAGAGCCGGTTTCCTTCTGTCTTTCTCAACCCTGGGCTAACTGTTAAATTATGTACACTTAAACCGTTTCCTGCAGATCTAATTGCCCAACAGGTCACGTGATGAACCGTCTCTCTTCACTGGATTGGCCATGGCAGACCCCTGTCAGCCTGTGTGTTCTGGTGTAATGCCCTGGGCTCCAGGTCCCAGCTGAGCCATTTTTGTGGCCAGGACAATTAGTGTGCTAATTGTCCTGAAGTGCGCCCCCTGGTGGGGTTTCATGTGAACTTCTAGTTACCTGTGCCGGGAGAGGAGAGGAGAGCATAGGAAAAGCTCACCATTTGCAGGGAGCAGATGACTGTGAGGGAGAGCTGGTTCACACCTGAAATCCCAGCTACGTCTGGCATATGAGGATCATGGTTCAAAGTCAGTCCAGGCAGGAAAGTGGAGCTGTAGCTGAAGTGATAGAGCACTAACCTTGAGCCAAAGAAAGCTCAGGGACAGCACCCAGGCCCTGAGTTCGAGCCCCAGGATTGGCATCCCGAAATTATGAGATGTTGCAGAGAGAAGAAGTTTTAAAGCAGAGAAAAAAAAGGGATTGTGTGTTTTTAACCAAGCTAGTCATGAAGACAGAGTTCCAGGCTGCTGCTCTCCAGGCCTTACTCTGGCCACCAGGGGGTGGGCTCTGGGGGGGTAACCAAGAGTACCACAGGCCACCCTGAGCTTCTGCCACGTCCTTGTGGACCTCTGTTCCTGTTCATTAAGAGACGGAGGGCTTAGCTAGGGCCCTGGTGAATGTTATACTACCCAAGACTCTTGGATTCCGTGCTCATAAAAGATATTGTGCTGTCTAACTTTCCAGCTACATAGAAAACAAATGCTTCTCTTCACATATTAGTCTTTGAATCTGGGAAAAGACAAAAAAATGCATATATATATACGCATATTATATATAGTATATATGTGTCCATGCAGTATATATTATATGTAATTGTTTGGTGGGAGGAGAGTCAGTAAAGGCAGGACTGGGTCTCCGAAGAATGAATGAATGAACGTCAGAGGTCATGTCTGCCTTTGCCAACAGAAGAGGCTAACTGGGACAGGTAACTTTTTGCTGGTGTGACCCATCCTTCATCCCTAAGCTGCCCTTGTGAAAACAAGGGGATGTGAGGAGTTCTAGAAGCATCTCCCGCTGTCAGGTCTCCCCTAGCTTACCTACCCTGAAACAGGGAATCCTGAGGGCCCCGTGGTTCATGTCATGCTCATTTTGGGTTAAATTTGTTCTTGGTCCTCTCTCTCTCTGGCCAGGGCTGACTTCTTTATGGCTTCTATTATATTACTGGGTATCTATGGGAAATCAATCCAAGATTACTGGGGTGAAGAAAAGATGGGAGGATAAAATAGATAAGGGAATAAAAGGAGGCTGAATGGAGAAGCTGGATGAAGGGAAGAGCTCAGGGCCTGTGATGAAGTAAGGAAAGAATAATAGGTATTTCAAGTATCTTCACGTTTATTATGTTTTCCTTAAAAAAATGACGCAGTATTTCCAGGCAATGTTATCTAGATCACACGTCTATAAAAAATGTAAAGTACCATTGTTAGCCTTGCCGTCAAGGGGTCTTCACAATTTCCCCTCTGGAGTGAGATGAGACACTGGTCACAGGTAGAAAGAGCAGGGGAAGAGTGGTGTCCCTTTTGGCCTGGTTTTCGTAAAATGGGAAAGTCTCAGGGAAACCAAGATGGCGGGCCACTGAGCACAAAGAGCAGTCCTGGAGAGCTGGCATTTAGGGAAAGCCATCAGGTGTTTTTCTCCTCTTCCCCATGACCTCTTTCTATCTTAGCCCTGAAGTAAAAGTCCTGTGGTGTTATGGCTGGGGGTGTGACTGCTTTCAGAGCTTTTGATCCGGGGTGTCCATGGGATTTGAACTAGGTCTATGCAAAACTTGGAGGTAGCAGGGTTCTCTTCAGATTTGGCCAGTATGGCATCCTGTTTCAGGTACTTAGATCCCAAATATCCAAGACTCTTGGGCCAGAGCTAAGTCATACTTGGGTCTCTTGAGTCCACTGCTCTGTTGTTTTTCTAGAATTCTCTGCCTGGCTCTTTTCTGGCAAGAATCCTGAGGGGGAAAGAAGAGGCCCTGAGATGTGTGTCTTGGAACAAATCAAATCATGATTAGGTTTCCAGGCGTGTTTATCTGCTCTTCCCCCTGGCCCTGGAATCTCCAGGTGGGGCACGTGGCCAGCGCTGGCAGCATTACGTGGCAGAGGTGGGGAAGGGAGCACGGCGCGGTGCCTGTGGGAGACGGGCCAAATGTCTTCTCCAGTCCACCATGCCCAGGACAGGCAGGCACAGGGCCAATCCAGCCTGCGATTTGTCAACTTGCTTTCGTGGAGTGTGGTGTAGGCGCACACATGGCTGGTGGCTGTGACTTCAGCACATTTTTTAACCTCTTCTAAGGCACTAGTTTGAGGGGCACAGTGGCTTTTCCTGACTTCTTTTAGAGGACTTAGAGGATTATTCTAGGCTATCATTACCTCCAGTAGAGCTAGTTTCTGTCTCCTTCATTTCTTCTTTCCTTCCTCTTCTTCCTTCCTTCCCTTTCCTTCCTCTTTCTCTCTCTCCCTCCCTCCCTTCCTTATTTTTATTTCTTTGTCAGCTGTGGGGCTTAAACTCAGGACCCAGGCACTTTTTTCCCCCCCCTCACTTTTTCTATCACTTTGAGCCACAGCGCCACTTCTGGTTTTCTGGTGGTTCACTGGAGATAAGAGGCTCACAGACCTGGGCTGGCTTTGAACTGTGATCCTCAGATCTCAGCTGCTAGGCTTACAGGCGTGAGCCACTGGCACTCAGCAGCTAGTTTCTTTGGACAGTCAATGACAAGCCTGCCATCCACTGTTTTATTTAAATACTATCTTGATTTTTTTTTCTTTTTGGCATTTACCACCTCAGAAATATTGACTATATATAATGTTCCTTTTCTCTGAGAAATAAGACTTCCTCTGATTCCTTAGCTGAAGATGGGCCGGTGCCATCCACGCTACTCTGGGATTAAAGTGAAGATGAGGAGGTGACATTGTGTTAAACAATGTCATTATTTGGACTCAGAGTTGCTGGGTCACAGCCGAATACCCTGAGTGAGCGCAGGTGAAGTCTTCTGAGCCTGACTTCTCTTGTTCTAAATAAACAGAATAAATAGTCTCAACAGGAGTGTTGTAGATGTCCTCTTGAAGACTCGTGTGAGGATGGCGGGGTACACAGTCCACCGGCTGGAACGGGATCTTTGGGGGCTCCTGTTCCCCTGTTTATCCTTCCTGCTTCTACACTAGCTGTGACCCTCAGAACTGTCTGTGGTACTGAGTCCAAATCCAGAGTTTTCATGTTTTGCTGCATTCCTTCTTGGTTTGGAGACAAAGCAGATCTGACTCTCTGAAGCTCAAGGATCTTATCCTGGCCTTGGATTCCAGTAATTTCTACCTCCTGTCATCTTGTTGCGGGTTGACCTGTTTCTCGGGAGTCTTGGAACTCAGTGCAATGGCCTCCTTTGGAAAACGCTGTTATTTCAAGGGCATTCTGTCTAGCAGCAGCAGCAGCAGAAAATGAGAAGTTGGCTGGGTTCCCTGTCTTTAAGGGGGGCGGAGGGGCAGCACTTCCTCTCAGGAAGTTGAGTCTGAGAGGAAGAAGCCTGGACGTCTCCTCTCTGGAGATGAAGCGGTGCTGGATTCCGTGGCCAGTGTCTGGAGGCCCCTTCCGAGTTTGTGCACGTGGCTTTCGTCTCTCAGATGGTCAGTGAACTCTGGGATCGGCGGTGGCTGCCCCTGCTTGCGTGCCTGGTCACATTGCTCTGCTCCCTAAAGTAACTCTTGGGTGCCATGGCCCTGCTGGGACCCAGGAGATGCTCCACAGAGGACAGTTTAGCCAGGCTGTCCCCTGAGCAGGTGTCGTCCCTGCTGTATTCCTGCCCACGCCGGGAAGAGCTGCTGCTCTTTGGGGTGCTGCTTCTCAAGTACTGCTCTGGGGAAGAACTGGGATGAGGGGTGGGTGGAGCCCCTGCAGGGCTCCCGGGAGGCCTCTGTTTCTGTCTCCAGTCCTGGATTGCCAGATTCCTTTTGTCGGTGGGTAGTCGGTCAATTTTCTGAGCTTTGGAGATCAAGGACTTTCCAAAAGTACCACGTAGAGACAGGATAAAGAACCTGGGAGGAAACAAAACATAGAAGGGTGTTTTGTGATTTCTCTTTGATTTCTGGAATTTTAACGTAGAAAACGATCCGAGAATCCAAAGGGGTCCAAGAAAAGCCAAGGCCTTTTTTGTTGTTGTTGTTGTTGTTGGTTGGGGGTCTTGAACTAAGGGCCTGGGCGCTGCCCCTGAGCTGGTTTTTTGTTTTTTGCTCTAGACTAGCACGCCTCCACTTGGAGCCACTTGTGGTTTTCTGGTGGTGAACTGGAGACAAGAGTGTCATGGATCTTCCTGCCTGGGCTGGCTTTGGGCCACGATTCTCAGCTCTCCCTGCTCCAGTAGCTAGGATTACAGGTGTGAGCCACTGGTTCCTGCCTCCAAGATCTTCTCCACAGATGATCCCTAGGCCTAAGCCAGGGACTCCAGGGACAAGGAGTAACAACTCCACTAGCCAACTCTCTTGGATACCTGTAAGACACTCGCGCGGTCTCCATACGGCAGGCCACACGACAATGTTTCTGTGGTTCTGATCCACAATGCGCAACGTCTATAGTTAAGTGGCGTCTTAAGCTCCTTGGGGATGCAGCCATCTTAACGGGTGTACGTGTTTGGTGTTTTCCCTGTGATGAGATCATCTAGTGAGGGCAGCTCACAGTGTCTCTCCCAGAGTTCCCCCTGACTCTCACATAATGGGAACCGCAAAATGCGGGTGTGTAGCAAGGTAAGTGCCTTGGAAGCTTTCTGTGGCTAGCGGTGGACAGGAGAAGTTTATTTGGCTAAGGAGGCCAAATGATCTGATACATAGAAAGCCATGGGGAATGAATGAATGGAAGGGATATCATGAGGTAGGCTGTTTCATGTAAAACGTGAACTTTTCGGGGAGAGGCTGAGCCCTGGTCTTTTCCAGGAGCAATGGTAGAAGTGTTTTCTTCCACTCTCTGCACGTTGGAAAGGCAGAGCTGCCATTTTACAGACGTCACTGCTGTCGTCACAGGAGATTCAATGACTGCCACCCTGGCTCATCAGGACCCCCTCAGATTCAGCCTCCTGAGTAGCTAGGATTATAGGTGTGAGCCACTGGTGCCCAGAAAAAAAAAAGAGCAGAAAGGGCAGAGTGCCTGCCCTGTGAGCATGAAGCCCTGAGTTCAAACCCAAGTACTACCTTGATCCCCCCCAGCCCCCGAAAACAAATCCCAGCCATGACTCCTGGTTCATAAGAGTCACGAGGTCTAGAAAGGAGGATTCGGCCCCAGGACGCACCTTGGAAGAAGAGCCACGGCCGGCGTGAGGAGGCAGACGAGGTAGAAAGTGGGGTCTGTGAGCTGCCTTTGCATCACCCAGTAGGGGTTGGTGGGGCTGTTGCAGGTGACACAGGTGGCGTTGTACAGGAGGGACACGATGAAGTACATCAGGAAGCTGCCCCCAAGCACCACGCCGTGGATGACGGTCTGCCGTGAGAGAACCACGAAGGGCGCATCAGAGGCAGCCAGGCCACAGCGTGGGGCCAACTTAGCCCCAGCGTAGGGTCACGTGGTTGCTGGGATCACCTGAAACCTTTTGGAGATTGTAACACACGCAGAAAGACTCAAGGCAGGGCCAGGAGTTTGGCCTAGTGGTAGAGTGCTTGCCTAACATGCATGAAGACCCGGGTTCGATTCCTCGTGTACCGCATACATAGAAAAAAGCCGGAAATGGTGCTGTGGCTCAAGTGGTAGAGCTCTAGCCTTGAGAAAGTCCAAGGACAGTGCTTAGGCCCTGAGCTCAAGGCCAGGACTGGGAAAAAAAGAAAAAAAGGAGGAAAAACTCTTACAGACTTTTTTTTTTGCCTGGGCTGGCTTTGAACTGTGATCTTCAGATCTCAGCCTCCTTACTAGATAGGATTACAGAAAGGATGACAGGCACGAGTCACCAATGCCCGGCTTTAGCCTCCCTCTTTTGTAAAGATGGTTATATGCTTTAAGAGAATGGAGAATCTTCCATCTAAAAATCCCACTTAGTTCACAAGTGAGGCCTGATGGTACTTAGTCCAGCATTTCAAAAGGTTAAGAGAGCTCAATGGGTTAATAAGAGAGTTTCTACCTCTATGACTCGACTCCGACCTTTAGCCCTTTTTGCTCTGGTTGTCTATGAGATTAGAGTCTCTGTGTTTCTTGCCTGGGCCAGCCTGGAACATGATCCCCCTGTTAACCCCGGGATGACTGTGAGGCTCACAGAAGGGCTCTACCACCCTTACCCACGTCCTCATTTCCATGGCCTGGTGCAGGAGGATGGTGATGAGGGAGACAGTGTTGACCGGAGTCCCGAAGGTGAAGACGTCGATGTCGGAGTCTTGGTAGGTCTGAAAAGCAGGAGCAGGAATGGAAGTATGTGAGGAAATTGCTTTGCCTGCTCACATCCTCGGCGTTGGATGGTCGGGAGTTCCATTTCCTCAAAGCCAGCAGCAGCCTGGAACTTACCAGGTAAGGGAAGAAGAAGCTCACGAGGCTCTGGTAGAATGCATCCACCATGGAGATCCAGAAGGTTCCCAAGTTGTAGCACTGCCAAAAAGCATTGGCCCAGGTTAGCATGGCCACAGCAACACCACTCCTGGTCGTTTGCAAAGCCCCTCAGCTCAGCAAGAGGGTGGAGTGAGGGACGGCATGCATGCATGCAGGCATGCATGTGTGCATGTGTGTGTGTGCATGCATGCATGTGTGCGTGTGTGTGTGTGTGTGTGTGTGTGTGTGTGTGTGGCAGTGACTGAGTCTCAGTCCTGCCCATCCCTGTGCAACCCTGAGAAACACGACTGAACTGTTCTGAGAACTTTTTTTTTTGCACACAATTGTGGATAAAACAGTACTGGTGGCTCACACCTGTTATCCTAGCTACCAAGTTGATTGAGATCTGAGGATTGTAGTTCAAAGACAGCCTGGGCAGGAAAGCTCATGAAGTTCTTCAAGTGACAGAATGTCATCCTTGAACTAAAAACTAAGGGACAGTGCCTAGGCCCTGGGTGCAAGTCCTCAGACTGGCATTAAAAAAAAAACAAAAAACCCCAAACTCGAAACATGTAGATTAAAAAGAAACCTCTTTGTTTCCCTGCAGAAGGGAAAGTGTGATAGTTTTGCTGTTCTTGCTGGTCATGGGGCTTGAACTCCGGGCCTGGGCGCTGTTCCAGAGCTCTCCAGCTCAAGGATAGCACTCTACCACTGAGCCACAGCACCACTTCCGATTTTCAGGTGGTTAATTGGAGATAAAAGTCTCATGGACTGGGCTGGGAGTTTGGCCAAGTGGTTAAAGTGCTTGCCTAGCATGCACGAAGACCCGGGTTCGATTCCTTGGTACCACATACATACAAAAAAAAAAAAAGCCGGAAGTGGTGCTGAGGCTCAAGTGGTAGAGCTCTAGCCTTGAGAAAGTCCAAGGACAGCGCTCAGGCCTTGAGCTCAAGCCCAGGACTGGCAAAAAAAAAAAAAAAAAACGTCTCATGGACTTTAGTGCTCAGGCTGGCTTTGAACCTCGATCCTCAGATAATTATTATTGAGAGAAAATATACTCACTCGCCTTCTCCGACTGTCTTGAGCTGAACATGAGAAATGGGCCACAAATATAGCGAAGAGTTATTCAAAGCCCCACAGAGCTTAAGAGGCAGCTCAGAGGCTGAGCCTCTCGGGAGGTTCAGAAGCCGGGACGATCCGAGGGCTACCTGCCCCTGCCCCCTTACCTCGGAGTTCTGGCCACTCTTGTACAGCTCAGGCAATGCCAGGAGTGTTTCTGCGGAGACATCTTTGTCGAGGATTCCGAAGATGATGGGGGGCAGGGAGGTGAAGAAGAGGTTGAAGAAGATCAGTTGCCAGTAATCGATCAGGGTGGAGCCGGAGAAGCCGCAGAAGAACTGGTACCAGAAGAGCAGGCTCACGTAGCACTGCGGGCAGAGCGGAGCTGCTGAGCAGAGCCCTTGCTGCCCAAGTGGACTTCTGACCTTGACCCTGAGCTTCAGGGACGCCCGGGAAGCTGAAGCTGATCGAGGCCAAGGAAAGGAGAGAGGGAGGGGGACGGGAGGGAGAGGGAGGGAGACGGGAGGGAGAGGGAGGGACGGGGGAGGGGGGCTGGTTTTAAATCCACAGAGCGTCCCTCCCTGGCTGTGTGAACTTGGGCTAACTCTTCACATCTGTTTGGACATCATTTTGTCATCGAGCTTTTTGGGGGGTCTTTTCTTGGGGATCAGAGTCGCATGGACTTTTCTGCCTCCTGAGTAGCTAGGATGACAGGGGAAGCTACCAGTGTCCGGCTGTCACCCAGCTTTTACAGGAGGCTGAGATTGGGTCTCATAAACCTTCTGCCCGAGCAGGCTTTCAATCTCCACCTCCG
This sequence comes from Megascapheus bottae, assembly GCF_031878675.1. NCBI lineage: Eukaryota > Metazoa > Chordata > Mammalia > Rodentia > Geomyidae > Megascapheus > Megascapheus bottae. The sequence continues at coordinate 5,219,798 of NC_143537.1, read as the reverse complement.
GGGTGGCGAGGCTTAGCGACATGAGCCACCACGCCCGGTGCCAAGTTCTTTTTCTAGCTTACAACAAATGAGATTCTTCTAGACATCTGGGGCCTGCACAGAGGAAAATACTTATTTTCTGGCTCCTTGCACAAAACCTTTGATCCACGGTGCAGGACCCAGAGCCTCACGAGGTCAGAATGGCTGCTGGCTGGCTCAATGCTCAGCCTTCCCCCAGCCCAGCCTGGAGGGATCCTGTCAATGATTTGACAGGATCTTCTCGAGGCTGGGGGGGTGGGGGTGTTTGTCTGACTTCCTTCCCCCTTCCCCTGGCTGAACCCCAGAGAGAAAGCCTGCCTTCTCTTCCTCCTCCGAAGCTCCGGAGTGAGTCATAAATTCATGGTTCACATCCGAGAGGAGGCAGGATTTTTTAAATCTGCTCTGAAATTAGTTTCTTTGCAATGTGGGGGAAAAAAAAATCCACCCTGCTCACTCTCTCATGGCTGCGGGCAGATAAAGCAGCCATGGTGCCATCAAGGTTTTGAACTTGGCACCAGGCTAGAAATAAATATCCCAGAAGCTCCGAGCATGTGGCTAGCTGGAGACGTTTCTTTCCTATTTCACCCATGTAATGCCGAAAAGAGGCCGGGCCTCTTACAGGATGGATTGCTTTGGATACAAACAACAACAACAACAACACAAGAAAGAAATGTAAGTAAACATGGGCTCTGGAGCAGAGTTTCAAATCCAGTGGCCTGGCTTGTTTGCATCGACTTGCCGAGCTAAAATGACTGTGTGGTTGACGGGGGGTCCACGTCCTTTTGGGGAGAGGCATGCGGTTTGTCTACACAGGCATGGAGCCTCCCAGCCAGGTCCACTGAGTCACAGAGTGCTGGGAGCTGGAGCGGGGATGCACCCCCTTCTGTAGCTCAGCCTTGATGAACCGTTTCTTACCCCACTTTGTCTGGCACCCTGCCCTGCCTCGGGCTAAGAGGAATCATCTTGTGTTTGGGGGTTCCCTGGGGGTGTAGTAAATATAATATGAAGAGCTGTGATCCTCAGGCCTCGGTCTCCTGAGGAGCTGGGGTGACGGGGTCCCCAGCCAGTTCTAAGGCTCCCGTGGGGGTCTGGTGGCCGGGGACCCCAAACCGTGGCCCCAGGGCTACTGACCACGTTCTTGTAGAAGTAGAAAACCACCATGCGGGCCAGGCGAGAGTAGCACCAATGGCCGTGGACCAAGAGCAGCTTTTTCAGGTGCCTGAAGCGGGAGATGGCAAAGTCGCTGGACATGATGGCCTGCCAGGGGGACCAGAGAGACACGCTGCCACCCAGCCAGCGCTCACCCGAGCCCCCAATCCTTCACCGCCCCGAGGCCGGCAGGGCCAGGGACGGCCGGGCGCTCTACCACTTGGAGGCACAGGGCCAAGCTTGTGGTTTTCTGGTGGGGAGAATCCCAGGGACCTTTTTAAACCCAGGCTGGCTTTGAATCTCCATCCTCAGATCTCCGCCTCTTGAGTAGCTAAGAGGACGGGCGTGACCACCAGCTTCTGGCTCACCCCCCCCCCCCCGTCATTTAAGCAAGGGTTGTCAGGGTCGTTTAGGTTAATCCGCTTGTCCCCAGCTACTCAAAAGTGCTACACGAGGAGCTTAGGGTTCAAGCTCGCCAGCCAGTCTACAATAGGAGTGGGAATGCATCTTCCTGGTCCTTTCTGGGGTGCTGTTGGGCTGTAGGGAGCCCAGCATCCTTGGATCCCCATGGTTTTGAAGGGCTGGGAAAGAGGTGAGGGAGGCCAACAGAGGCAGGGAGGACCCCAAACCGCAGCTGGTGATACTGTGGTGTGCAGCAGGAAAAGGTGGCTAGCTTCCAATCTCCAGTGAAGGGGAAGAAACGGAGCAGCTGGAGCCCGCCCTACCTGCATGCCTTCCTGCCCAGCTATCCCGACGCCAACATCGGCAGCTTGAATCATGCTGACGTCGTTTGCCCCGTCACCTGAAAGGAGAGAGGTTGGTGGCTGGTCCAGTGGCCTGGTGACAATGACAGGGATCTGAAGTGTCCCTATGTGGGCAAGCCTCGATCCTGGGAACATTTCTTTGAAGAGTCCGGCAGGAGGTCTTAGCTGCAGCATCTGGCCTGTAGGAAGCCCTCCTTTTCCTTTACCCCTTAGCCCACAGGAATCATGTGGTCTCTTTCCCTGGGCACAGCATCAGGGGTTAGGAGAGCCCCAGGCAGTCTGTAATAGTTAACAAAGAGGCCTTTGCAGAGGCTGAAATGATTTTTTTTTGCCAGTCCTGGGACTTGAACTCAGGACCTGAGCACTGTCCTTGGGTTTCCTCAAGGCTAGAGCTCTACCACTGTAGCCTCAGCACCACTTCTGGCTTTTTCTATGTATGTGGTAGTGAGAATCGAACCCTGGTCTTCGTGCATGAAGGCCAAGGCTGCCATTTTGAACTTGTGATTTCTAGGGTGATGGTCCCCCCTCCTCTCCCTCCCCCCGTCATGTCAGCCGGCCGGCAGCACCTATGGAAAGCGTCATGACGTCGCAGTTGTCCCGCACAAGCTTGACAATCATGCTCTTCTGCAGCGGGGTAGAACGGCAGCACAGGACAGACCGGCAGTGCCTCGTCAGCTCCAGAAACTTCTTCTCCAGATTTCCCTGGAAGATGACGTGCAGCGTCTTCCCGTCCACCACCAGTCCAGCTTGGGGAACGGCAGAGCCCTGGGTGGTGGTGGCGGTGGTGGTGGTGGACGCAGTCTCTGCAGGTAGCTGCTGCGGTTCCTGCAATTGCTTCACCTCTTCCAGCGCGCAGGTGAGGATGGACTCGCAGGTTTCCTGCAGGGAGGCCCGTGTGAGGGGGATTTATTTAGTAAGTCGTGGCTTAGTCACGTCTTCTCCCACGGCCGCTGAAGGAGGGGGGGGGGTTTATGGGCAGGGCAGTGCCCATTCCCTGGTTTGTCACATCTCCCGGGGGGGGGGGGTCTGAAATGACACCATATTCACCATATTCAGGTGTGGCCTGGCAGCCCTGTGGCTGAGCACAGGAGGAGGAGGAGGCAGGGTGGTGAGGTGGTGAGGTGGTGGTGGACGGGTGTGTGCCCACGCGGGCCCGTGCCCGCCCGTGGCTCACCGGGCTCTCGGTGTTCAGGGCATAGACGGTGTCGCTCTGCTCCAGCAGCCGGCAGGCATGGGCGATGTTGATGGCCGTCTCCTGTTTGTCCCCCGTCAGCACCCAGAGCTGGATCCCAGCCTCCCGCAGGGCGGCGATGGTGTCCGGGACGCCGTCCTGCAGCCGGTCCTCGATCCCGGTGGCTCCTGGATGAGCGGAGAGGGCAGCGAGGGCTTCAGGAGCCTCCCGGCATTCCCCTCCCTCCCCCATGTCTCCCCCAATCGGCTTGGAACCCCCACCGCAGCTTCCCTGCCTCCCCCCAGCTCAGACCATCCAGTGAAGAGCAGCCATGGCTCAGAAAGGCCTGTGACCTGGACAACAGCCACACAGCTGCCTCACACCGCCAGGCCAAGACAGAGGAGGGGAGCGGGGGACAGAGAGAGACGGGGAGGGAGGGGGAGGAGGGAAATGGCCAGGAGGGGAGGAGGGTTGGAGGGGAGGAGGGAAGGGGAAGAGTGGGGTGCAGAAGGAGGGACAGGAAGGAGAGGAGAAAGGGAGGAGAGAGGACGAGAGGGAGAGAAGGGAGAGGAGGCAGAGGGAAAGGGAGAGAAGGGAGGCGAGTGAGGAAGAGAGGGAGAGGTAGAGAGAAAGGGAGAGAGAGGGTGGTAGAGAGGGAGTGGAGAAGGTGTGAGGGAGAGCTAACTTGGCCTTGAACCAGCCCCGTGGCCTTTGCATACAGAGGCGAGGAAGGCGCAAGTCTTCGTGGCATGAGTCCCTGGGGCTCACCTATTCTGGCCTGTTCTAGTGAGACTCGAATGGCTGCCGGCTCGGCCTCAGCCCTCGATGGCTACCCTCCTCCAAGATCCACTAGCTTGCTCAGTGATTAAGCAAAAAGAAACCTGCATTTACATTGAGATTCATTTCAGGCCACAGACTTCTCGCTGCCCATTTCACGCTGGCGCTTTGTCTCTTTTAATAATGCACAGTGAGAAGAGGGCTGGCAAACAGAGACGTTGGATGCACCGTGCAAAGATGATTCTGCATTCGGGTTTGAGACGTAGCCCAAAGAGGAACTCTCTTCCCCAGGCCTCTTTCAAAGGCACCCATGTTGGATTTCAGGTAGATAACCTCACCTTTCCCTCCCTGCACATGAGACTCGGAAGCCCATTTATAAAACAGGGCGGCAAGAAGGAGAGAGGATGAAAAACACATTCCCTTGTGTCTAAGAGAAAAGGGGACAGGAGAGCTGTGGGTACCTTTTCCCAGCTAGCGGACACTGAGGGGTGAATGCTTCCTCCCTGGAAGCAGCTGGGATGAGAGTGAGACTCTGACAGACATCTTAATGGAATGACTTCTGGTGGAGACACTTATCCGGCCAGGCCACCCCTCTGGCTCTGGTTAAGATGGTTCTTGTGTCTACATTGATGGTAGTGAGCAAAGAGACCTCTGCAACCCCAGGAAACAAGAGAGAGCAAACTCCTGTCGCTTTGCTTAGGAAATCTTTGCTCTGTCAAGATACGAAGGCTGCTAATCGAGGCACCCTTGTGAATTCCTTTCCCCATCATATCCTTGCAGCTTCTTCTTCTTTTCGGCTTACCTAGCAAGGTGAGTTGATTCTCCAGATGTTGTGCCGTCTCCATTAGCACCTCATCTCGGTTGTCCAGGGAGGCCTCTGCCTCACGCCGGAAGCTGGCCCATCTCCAGAAGTCCTCTTCACCAACAACCTATGGATGGGGAAGGCAAAAAGAGGCCTGTGAACAGCAAATGACCGGGTCTTAAAGGAATGTGATACAGACGTTAAAGAAGGAGGTAGATTCTGGAGATGGAGGTGGGCTCAACAGACACCCTGTCCCTGAGATGCACAACCTTTTGTGCTCACCACTGTAGCCGGGCTCGGTGCAAAGCCACAGGGAACGGCACAGCCTGTGGCCAGTGGCAAAGCGTGTCGCCCTCATCAAAAAGACCAACTGCTGCCCAAGCTGTGGCCGATGGCTGGGCCATCAGGGGAGACCTGAAGTTGCCAGCTGCTCTCAGTTTTCAAGAGAAGCCAGGAATGAGATGATCACACGGACACATAAAGAGCTGTCTAATTCAAAACTGGGCCGGGGTTGGGGCGGGGGAGGTGCAAGAATGCAAATTCACGTGATTAATTCTTCCATAAGATGACCGATGCGTGCCAAGGTCATTCAGCTCTCTGCTGGTGGCCAAGGTGGGCAGAGGAAAATGGCGTCTCACCTTCTTAGCAATGCACAGGGTTCTTAGGCCATCTCGGGCATACAGGTCCAGATGGTTCTGGGTCCGGATGCGAATTTTCTTCAGCTTCTTTTCCTCATTTCCATCAGTCGCTATCAAAATAATCATCATCTCCCATGAAGAATGCTGGCATTGTCCCAGCTGACTATTGCTTTAAAAGAGGGGAACCCCCCCCCCGCCTCTGCCAGCCTCCTCTTAACCTGTCTGCTCTCCAGGATTGTTTAAGGAAGGAAGTTACGCTACAGAATTCTTCTTTATTTTGTTTTTTGGGGGCAGAAGAGTCCCATGAGAATCTAATCAATAGAGTTGAGTGGGGGGGCAGGGACTATGGGATTGGAAGATCAGGAGTTAGCCAGACACCAGTGGCTCACGCCTGTCCTCCTAACTACTTAGGAGGCTAAGATCTGAGGATCGAGGTTCAGAGGCCGCCTAGGCAGGGAAGTCCACGAGATTCTTATCTCCAGTGAACCACCAGAAAACTGGAAGTGGCACCGTGGCTTAAAATAGTAGAGTGCTAGTCTTGAGCAAAAGAGCTAAGAAACAGTACCCTGAGTTCAAGTTCCATGAAATCTCAGTACTTTTCACGACAGATAAGATGCTTTTTAAAGGCTGGGCTGGTGGTGTGGAGCAAGACAAATGCTCCTCTGTCAGAGCAGTCACCAAGCTGTCACTTATTAATTACAGTATTCTGCAAAGTTGAACTGGGACAAAGCCTCGAATCCTGGGCCAGGCTGAGAATGAAGTCTAGCTTCTTAAGCAGTGAACAGAAATTTGTGTCCCTACCCCATCCCTGGATACAACACAAAACGAAAACTAACATTCTTAACAGGGAACTAACTGTCAAAAGGTACAATAATACTGAGAATTTTTCCTTATGAGATTCCTCCAACCTGAATAGCCTTTCAAGTTTTATATTTTCTCTGTTCAAATGCTCTCAGCACAATTCTCAGGCATTTTTGTATCAACCGCTTATTAACAATATTTTAGTTTGGACCGTACCAATGTTTGAGATTAAACCTTTCGGTCTTAAATTTAGCTTTTTGCCAAGGCTGCCAGGAACCTCAGAGTCAAGCTGAAATGTCTAAAGGGCTAGAGTTCTCTTTCCCCTCCAAGTTTTGCTTCTCAGTGATGACAGAAATGCAGTATTTGTGTCTTTCACTGGAAGTACCTCCAATCCACAGTGTGATCCAATGAGGAAGGTGTAAACAAACTTATCTCCAGGGCAAGGTGAATGGCTGTTGCGCAAATAGAGAATGTCATGGATCCTCTGACTTACTAAGCACTGACTTTGTTTGCCTGCCAGAGGCAGGGGATGAAGGGAAGTAATTAGCTCCTTTCCTATTCTAAACACTCATCAATCCCATGAACCCCTTGGCTGGTTCCATGGCTTCGTGGTGTCAGAGGCCCAGGGCTGCACAGGCAATTCTCAAGCTTGGCTGGCATCTACTACCCTGAGAGAATCACAGCCCCAGAACCGTCTCTTGCTTGTTAGCATCACCGAGCAGCTGCGAATGGATAGCCAGAGAGTTTTGGCACACGTTTCTGGCTCAGTGGTAGAAATCCATCTGGGTGGTGTGGTGGTGGGGAGGGGGGGGGAAGGCTGGGGCAAAGGATGATAAAGACAGGTACCAGGCTTCCCAGCGCAAATCAAGTGCGGCGCAAGCCCCAACAGAGAGCGCCGAGCTTGGATTCCGAATCCCTGGATCCAGCCCCTCACACTGTTTGACACACATCTGGTGAGTGACTTTAGCTGGGAGAGTTACAGGGGCTGGGATGTGTGTGAGGGCGTTCGTACTGCGTGTGAATCATCCATGTGTAAGTGGGTCTGGGGAAAAGGGAGACAAGTGACAGAGCCTGAGATCTTTAGCCTTGCCACCTGCAGGGTCATTGAGGACCTGGCTCTGGGATGATCTTCCAGGCTGGTGTTCTAGGCGGAGCCTGCTAGGTGACCGTGGGGTTGGCTCAGCCCTTCCCAGCACCTGATGAGGGGTGACTCACCCCGGGCAGGGTCTTCCAGCAGGTCCATGATGACCGAGTCAGCGCCCTTGGTATAGACGATGATCTCACCGGTCAGCGGGTGTCTCACCACCACCGACATCCTCTTCCTCACCGAGTCGAAGCCCAGGGTGTAGAGGAGGTCAAAGGTGAGGCAGGTGCCCTGGGGCAGGCGGATGGTCACTTGCTCGGGAGTCCGGGACACCAGGGTGAAGCTGTAGGCACGGGCAGCGTGGACCAGGGCTGCCTCATCCGGGCTCTCGGCCTCGTAGCACAGCTCGCACTCTGTGGGTTCGAGTCCTGGGGTCTCCAGCCCTTCCTCCAGAGAGGCCCCCGAGCTGGACTCCAGGCCATCTCCCTGCTCCCACACGCTGCTCCTGTAGCCGCAGTCCGAGGAGGAGTATCCACTGCACACGGACGCCCCGTCCTTCTCCTCCGAGAACGCAGGGGGCAGGTTGGACCCCAGACGCTCCCCCAGGTCCGTGTCAGAGGGCGCCGTGGACGAGAAGGACTGGCTGAGCCCCAACAGCTTCAGCCTCTGGAACAGTTGCTGGATCTTCTCCAGGGAGGTGCCCAGCGCCTTGGAGGAGGGCGGAAGGGTGACCTGCGCCCCAACAAGAAAGTCCACATTAGACCAGAAATGGAGACCAGGCTGCCCCACAGGCTCCAGGAAGGAGAGGAGGCTGGGCCCAAAGTGGAGTTTTGGGGGGATCATGGGCAAGTCACCTCTCCTGTTGTGAACCTCAGTGACCCCCCTGAAGATGAGGTGAGGACAGCTCATTGTCATATATATATATATATATATATATATATATTCTATTTTATTTTTTTCTGAGCTTTCACTCTGAACAAGAGGGAAAGCCACAGGGACACAAGTCAGACTCGTGAGATCAGAACCCGGGTCCTGGAGATGAACCAGATCACCCGTGTATGAAATCTCTCAGGTCACCTTCCCCAACCCCAGAAGCCAGTACACCCACGAGGGACCACAAATGGGGTAAGAGTGTGTGGATGGATGGTAGCGCTGGGACTCAGAGGTGGCCTGGCTGACTCCGGAGTGGGAGGCACTACTGTTCCAAGAGTAGGGTTCAGGTCCCAGCTTATGCTTCTTGCCTCTCAGAGGACACCAGAAAATGTCCGGTCACTTGGTGACTTGATTGGTATGACAGTCCAAGGAGAATGGATGGCTTGGTGGTATCTTGGTACCATCTAAAGATTTTCTCATCAGTGACTCACAAAGGGGCTTGGCTGAGTTTGTGAATCACTCAAGATCTACCTCCAGTGGGCTCCAAGGTCTAACTTGACACCAATCCCCAGCTGTAATATTTCTATGGAATGAGTTTCACACTCAGAGACCAATAAAGCAGCATAGCCTGGGAGCCATAAAGGAGTCTTTCATTCTCAAACTCTACTTATTTGCTCAGTCCCCAAACATACTGCACAGATTCTGGAGGCAGCAGGATGAAATGGTGATGCAGGTAAATGTTTAGCCCAGGCTAGGCACATAACCAAGCCCTCAGCACACAGGGACTCCTAGTATGGACCCCACAGGCCTATATAAAGTTTGAAAGTTGCCCGGAGTTGATGTATACCTCCTCTCATTCTGTTTAAGGACATAGCCAGGCACGGGTGGCTTATGCCTGTAATCCTAGCTACTCAGGAAGGAGGCTGAGATCTGAGGAGCACAGTTCAAATCCAACTAAGGCAGGAAAATCTGTGAGACTCTTATCTCTAATAAACTACCAAAAATCCCAGAAGTGGAGCCGTGGCTCAAGTGGTAGAGTGCTAGCCTTGCTAAAAAAATTTTAGGGACAATGCCTAGGCCCTGAGTTCAAGCCTCAGGATCAGAACAAGAAGGAAAGAAAAGAAATAAAATAAAGGAAAGAAAAGGAAGGAAGGAAAGAAGGAAGGCAGGAAGGGAGTGGGGAAAGGAAGAAAGAAAGAAAGAAAGAAAGACAGAACTCATGCAGGTGCTGGTGGCTCATGCCTATTATCCTAGCTACTCAGGAGGCTGAGATCTGAGGTTCAAAGCTACCCTGGGCAGGAAAGTCTATGAGACTCTTATCTCCAATTAATCACCAGAAAACTGGAGGTGATACTGTGGCACAAAGTGGCAGAGCACTAGCCTTGCTCAGAAAAGCTCAGAGACAAGCATCCAGGCCCCGAGTCCAAGCCCCAGGACCGGATGAACAATAAAACTCCATAAAAACAGAAGTAAGAAGCAGACCCAATGGGTAAAGCACCTTTTCTGGGTCTCACAGTAGCAGAAAATTGACTTTATGGATAGGATCCATGTCTTTTTTTTTTTTTTTTTTTTGCCAGTCCTGGGCTTGAGCTCAGGGCCTGAGCACTGTCCTTGGACTTTCTCAAGGCTAGAGCTCTACCACTTGAGCCTCAGCACCACTTCCGGCTTTTTTCTATGTATGTGATACCGAGGAATCGAACCCGGGTCTTCATGCATGCTAGGCAAGCACTTTAACCACTAGGCCAAACTCCCGGCCTCCATGTCTTTTTGACCCGAGCTCCTCCCCTCCTCTGCCTCTATCTGCCCTCCCCCACCCCCCAGCCCTCAGAGGTCCTCACCCTCCGCCTGGGCTCAGTAGTGGTGGACACCATGACAGAGTTGCAGATGGTCAGGGCGAGGAAGAAGTCAGCTATGGAGGCGGTGGTGGCGTGGGCAGGCTTCGCAGGCCTGGCCTCCGCCAGGGACTCCAGCCACAGAGCGGCGTCTTGCACCTTGCTCAGGAGATTTTTATCTGGAGTCACATCTTTTTCCTGGAAAAGAAAGGCTGAGTGAAGGGCTGGGGAGGAGGGTCCCTTCCAATAGATTTTTTGCAGGCCTGCTGTCTTGGTTCTGAACCATTCCCTTCTCCAGCTCCGCCATCTTGGATTCCTTCCCCAGCCTCTAAACTAATATGGTGGCCTTTCCTTTCTTCCTAAACCTCCACTTTTCTTAGCTATGCTTCACCTCATTCTCTAGTGTTCCTTCTCAGCCTGACAGTGCATCTAGCATCCCTGTTCAGAGTTGGCATCCAGCTCTCAGTGTGGACTCTCAGGCCAACCCCTGCTCCATTTGCTACATGCTGCACATTCCTTTTGAGCCTTGGGTCACCACTGCGTTTGACAAATCCACTCCTGTCCTTGCCAGCCTACCTCCAGGTCAGTCACCTGGAAAGTTCCCCGGACCCATAATAGAGTCCTTGGAGTCACAAGGTCTGCACTGAGCCCTCAGGCATCAGACAGGTCAGTAAACACTGCAAGCAGGATGGTGGGGAGCTGTGGGCCTGACTTCTCCTGATGTATCTCCTCTCCCTCCCTTCTTTCCTCTCTCCCCAGCTTTTTCTCCTTCTCCCCCCTCTCTGTTGTGTCTCCTCTTTTCCCTCCCCTCCCCTTTCCTTCCTTCCCCTCTCCTTCCTCTCCTTTCCTCCCCTCCCCTCTCCTCTTCCCCATCTCCTCTTCTCCCTCCCCTCTCTTTTTTTCACCTCTCCTCTCCCCTCCTTTCTTTGTCCTCTTCCCTTTTCTTCTCTTTCCTTCTCTCTCCCTTCTCTCTCTTCTACTTCCTCCTGTTCACTCCCCTGTCTCTCCTCCCTTCCCTTTTGCCTCCTCTCACCCATCTTCTCTCCTTTTCTCTGCTTACTCTTTCCTCCTCTCTCTTCTTTCCTCTCATATACGATGCCAGCACTTCCCAGGCCCAAATCAACCGGGCGTCTTACTAAAATGCACTCTAACTGGGCAGGTGTGCGGCAGAGCCTGGGCATCTGCATTCCTATCTACGTGGTGCTTGTGCTGTGGTGCTCACAGCGTGGGCAGCAGGGCCTGGTTCCATGGCTGTGTGTGGGGTCTCCCATCGAAGGCTGGGTGGGAAAAGTAGGCCAAGCTCCCCTCTGCTCTCCTTTCAGCTTTAATAAGTCACCAGTTCACTCTGGAACGCCCTCTGATTGGCTGCAGCCTCCCGTTGCTATGGGAACCCATCAAGCTAGTGAAGAGAGCAAACAGGTTGTGTGCCCTCCCCCCCCCCCCAGCTGGGTCGTGGCATGAATTGTGACATGAATTCTCCCGTGTCCTCACCTCCTTCCTCACCTCTTCCTGACGTGCTCCTTTCATTCTAGCTTCTCCCCAGAACCCCTGAAGGAATGATTCCCCTTGTTCACATAGATTTCCTCCAGTGGGGAATGGCTGCACAGGGTGGCCTCAAGCAGCCTCCTCTGGGGGTGGTGCAGGGACAAACTTCCGCTCCACCATTTGGCCTTTGAGTTGCTTTGAATTCTTAGCCCTGTGGCTGTGATAATATCATAGAAACATAGTTCTAGGATTGCTGGGGAGCTGAGGTTGAAAGATTGCCCAAAGCCATAATGGTTTTCTCCCTGGTTAAAGTTGTGCCCTGGTTGGTGGACGCTCCCTGCAACAGCACATGGATTGTCCAGACGTGGGTGGCTCACACCTGTAATCCGAGCTACTCAGGAGGCTGAAATGTGAGGATCCAGGTTGGAAGCCAAGCTTCAGGCAGAAAGTCTATGGGTTTCCTATTCCCAAAGAACCACCAGAAAACTAGAAGTGGTAGAGCGTGAGCCTGGAGCAGAAGAAGCTCCGGGACAGCACCTAGACCCCGAGGGGATCCCAGGATCCCTCTTATCTCCCACAAATAAGTGGATTGTTAAAGTTTCCCACAACGGGACAAAGTCCAGGAAAATGATGTCTAGGTACCCACAGGAAGGGACTTCTGACACTGAGCATGTGGCATGTGCCTAGAATCCCAGCTACTGAGGAAGCAGAGGCAAGAGGATCTCGATCTGAGGCTGGTCGGGTTGATAGTATAAGACCCTATCTGAACACAGAGGCAGAAATGGGCTGAGGGGTGGCTCAGGCAGCAGGGTGCCTGCCTAACAAGCTGAAGGCCCCAAGCTCAAACCCCAAGGCAGGTGTTTCATTCCCTATCTTGCTACACCTCCAATGGCCAGAGCCTCTGTAGTTCTGACCTTAGAACATCATTTGGGACTTGGGGGTCCAAGGGGAGCAGAGTGTGGGTAGCTGAGCCATCTCTCCCTGGGCTCCCACCCCGGTTCCGGAAAGGCATTATTAAATCAGAACTCAGGTCCAGCTTCAGTGGGTGGGGTGGGTGTGGGCCAGGGCCAGTTTTTCCCTGCCTCACGGTGGTCTGCAGGGTGGGATCGGAGGTGCCCAGAGCAAATTACACAGCCTGGTTCTCAGTAGCTTTGTGCAAGAAGGGACTTTTCTAAGGAGAGGCTCTCCCCTGGCTTCCTGGCTTCCCGCAGGCCAGAAACGAAACCCGAAGGCCTTTTATCTTCCATCTGCCGTGCTATTAAACCTTGGCTCGGAAATGGCCATTTTCCTAAGTATATCCACCTCGAAACCACAGGCTTTACAGAGGGCAATTAGGATGGAATTATTCATGCTTCCTTATTTTTCATAGTAGAATAAAAAAAAAAAGCACCACTACCACCACCAAAAAACACTCCAAGACAGATGCAAAAATGTGGTGTGTGTGTGTGTGTGTCTGTGTTGGTCCTGGGGCTTGAATGCAGAGCCTGCATGTTGAGCTTCTTTTTTTTCTTTTTGCTCAAGGCTAGCACTCTACCACTTTGAGCCACAGCTCCTCTCCTGGCTTTTTTGGTGCTTAACTGGAGACAAAGTCTCAGACTCTCCTGTCCCAGCTGGCTCTCACTCACAATCCTCAGACCTCAGCCTCCTGAGTGGCTAAGATGACAGGTGTCAGCCAGTGGTAGGTACATGGCTCCCTGTTTGGGTTTTAAGAACGAAGCTGGGGGGCCGGGAGTTTGGCCTAGTGGTAGAGTGCTTGCCTAGCATGCACGAAGACCCGGGTTTGACTCCTCAGTACCACATATGTAGCAAAAAAAGCCAGAAGTGGTGCTGTGGCTCAAGTGGTAGAGCCCTAGCCTTGAGAAAATCCAGGGACAGTGCTCAGGCCCTGAGCTCAAACCCAGGACTGGCAAAAAAAAAAAAAAAGAACAAAGCCGGATGAAATTTTGTAAGGCGGTTTTGAGAAAGATTGAGGCAAAGGTGAGATGAGAACTGGCGCTTCAGGCCTTTCTACCTAGACTCTTCTAGAACCATCCTTGCAAGATGTTGCTTCACTACACACTCCTCAACTCTGCCTGGAGCTGCCACTACGTGAACGTGTCACCTCCCCGACCGCCTCTCCCTTCCCCCCCCCCCCCGCCCACCCTGAAAGAACTGAGTCCAATCATGTATGGATTTCCTTATTGCTCCCGAGTGAACTTAGAACTGGAGCTGCCAGCAGGGCAGAGCCATGGTGACGGTCCCAGATCCAGGGGTAGCTCAGGGGCTGGTGTGTCCCCTCAGCGTCAAATGGATACCATCCATGAGGAAGACTGAAGGCCAGGAGTTCAAGGCCACCCAAGGAAACAGAACAAGACCCTATCTCATGCCTTGCTATTCGGAAGGCAGAGAATCTGTGGTTTCTAGAGCTGGCCTTGGTCACGATCCTCAGATCTCAGCCTCCTGAGTAGCTATGATTGATTACAGGCGTGAGTCACCATGCCCGCCTCCAACTCAATTTCAAAAGGAGAAGCAAGAAATCTCCACGTCGAGAGGAAATCTCCCCATTTCGTAGCAACTGAACAGGAGGGATGGACAGAACACGGCGTGGACTCTGCCCAGGCTCGAGGCTGTCATTTGGAGAGTTCTCTGAGCTCCAGAGCCTCCCGCTCTTCTCTTTCTACCAAGGGACACTTGCCACTCAAAGAGGTTCAACAAGGAGTTCTCTGAGGGTGCTGTAGCTTATACCTATAATCCCAGCTACTTTGGAGGCTGAGATCTGAGGATCGCAGTTCAAAGCCAAGTCCGTGAGACTCTTATCTCCAGCAAAACCTCCAGAAAACCTGACGTGGCGCTGTGGCTCAAGTAGTAGAGCGATTGCCTTGAGCAGAAAAGTTCAGGGACAGCACCCAGGCCCTGAGTTCAAACCCCGTCATGGACAACAAACCAACAAACCAAACCAAGGACTTACTATGGAGCTGCTAAAGGCCACAGGGGGCTGTGTGCTGTCCCAGTGGCCCGTGGACCTCTGCCGGGAGTGGCCCTGGAGGGGTACCCGGGCACTCTGGCTCCTCCTCAGAGGTTGGGCACCATCCTGTCTTCTGGTGGCAGCTGGGTCCTGGGCCTCCCTGGTGGGAAAGGACATGCTGTGGTACTGGGTGCACTCTTCGGGGTCTGAGTCCAGCTCCTTCGGGGTCTCCAGTCGCTTGGCTGCAAGAAGGGAGACTTGTCATGTGGTGGCTGGCCGGGGTGGGGGATCTGGGAAAGGGGCAGTGCTGCTCTGGTGGTCACTGGGCTAGGAAGACTGGGTCCTGATCCTTGTATGTGACTGAGCTCTGACTCCCCTCCTATTTCTATCTCCCAGGACTCGCTCGTCTACCCACTGGTACCGCTAGCTGCTTTCGTTGTCACAGAGAGACCAGAGGCTGCCTTGTGCATGGTGGAGGCGCCCCACGGCACACAGCAGACGTGGTGTGGCTCCTTCTTTGTTTCCTTTTAGAGAGGGAAGGAAGGGCTTAGCGTGGTGGTGCACGCCTGTAATCCTAGCTACTTGGAGGCCAGAGGGAGGAGGATCACTGCCTGAGGCCAGTCCGGGCACCTGTCAGAGGGCTTATCCACAAACCACAAGGGAAAAGACTGGGGGTGCTGTGGCTCGGGCGGTGGAGCACTTGCTTAGTAAGTGTGAGGGCCCGAGTTCGAGTCCCGGGTCCGGGCGTACCGTTCTCTTGGTGGCGGTACTCAGAGCCCATGATGGAGCAGCGTCGGAACACCATCTTGTTCTCGGTGAGCGTGCCCGTCTTGTCGGAGAAGACGTAGCGGATCTGGCCCAGGTCCTCGGTGATGTTGAGGGCTCGGCACTGAATGGTGGCGCCGGTGTCCTCGTCGTAGAGGTCAAGGTCCTGGTGCAGGAGGAAGACCTGGCCGAGCTTCACCAGCTCGATGGACACGTACAGCGAGATGGGGATCAGGATCTGAGGGGAGATGGACTGGCGTCATCTGCAAGCAGGTGCCAGGCCAACTCCGGCCCCCTCTCCGGCAGGCAGCGAGGCGTCTGGTGAAAGCCTGGGGTCAGCTCCCAGGATGGACTTCCCACCAGGGACACAGCCAGTGACCTCGGGCCTCCCTTGGATTCTGAAACCGAGTCGGGTCTCCCTTCCCCTGCACTGTGTGCTGTGGGGGTTCTGTGTGGACACCTCTGGGGCGTGGGGTGCATGGCTGGGGGGGTCACCAGGGGTCACGGGGTCAGGATTAGGTTTGGGAGCTGGACTCTGAGCAGAGAGGAAATTCCTGGCAGGTTCTATGCCAAGGAGACGGATGATCACCAAGCTACTCAGGAGGCTGAGATCTGAGGATCTGGGTTCAAAGCCAGCCCAGGCATGGAAGTCCATGAGGCTTGTATCTCCATTTAATCAGCCCAGACTCGTGTGGGAGACGTGGCTCAAATGGTAGAGCACCAGCCTGGAGCAGAAAACGCCAAGGGACAGCCACTAGGCCCTAAGTTCAAACACCAGGACTGACACAAGGAATCACTTAAAATGTATTACTCTTGTTAGTCCCTGGGGGCTCACACCTATAATCCTAGCTACTGAGGAGGCTGAGATCTGAGGATTGTGTGTTTAAAGCCAGCCGGGGCAGGAAAGTCTGTGAAACTCTCACCAGAAAACCAGAAGTGGAGATGGGGCTCAAGTTGTACAGTGCCAGACTTTTGTGAAAAAAAAATAAAAAGACAAGGGAACGGCATCCAGGCCTTGAGTTCAAATCCTGGAACCAGCACCAAACCAAATAAACAAAACCTAACACAGATACACTAAGGCAAAACTGTACTTCAGCTCTTCTTGTGTTTTCCAGGACTCTATTTTCTTATGTAGATCCTGAAGACTTTTTAAAAAATCCACCTCTTACTTACCAAATCCACCCTTTATCATTACTTTGTAGGTATTCCCTACTTTTTTTCCCCCCTTCTATTGTATTGTTCCTTTTTAAAAAAATTGTGGGGATAATGTATAGAGGGGTTACAGTTACATTCTTCAGGTAGAGGGTGAATTACTTGTCTCACGTTGATATCCTTCTCATGTTTTTGTCCCCCCTTCCCTTCCCTATTTCAAATAAACAAATAAACATATATACAATTATATACAATATAGCAGGGAACAAAGTCAGATCCAGTAACCACCTGAGTTGAACCATAAGGGGAACACAAAGAGAAGAGACATAACAGAGTACATTCAGAACAACAATCACAACGATTGTTACTGTTATTCTTTTTCCTCCTCCTTTTCCTCTAACCATTACTGAAATGGTACCCTGTGTCTGGGCCCCGATGTTTGGGGCACTGGAGCTCCCTGCTTATCCTGTTTTCCTTCAGTGGGTGGAAAGGCAGGTACTACAGACAGGACCAGGCCTACACTTCCTCCTGTCTGCCGGTTCCTGGGGTCCTCCAGGCCTCCTACCTGGAGCAGGATGATCATGGTGAGAAACATGTAGAACCCCCCGAGGGCGGCCGGGGGGAAGTTCCCACTGGCATCGGGCACATCGAATGGCGGTGGCTCTTTAAAGGTCCCGTTCCAGAGGGTGTGACCTGAGAGGAAGACCCACAAGGGATGAGACAAAAATCTCCCCTCAGTCCCCAAGCTGGGAATGATGTCAACTCTTGGCCTGATCCTGGAAATGGGGATGGGGTGGGGGCTATGAAGCAGCCAACCTGTCATTCCAGCAATGATGGTAAGCCCCAAATAGGTGGGTCACAGTCCAGGCAGAGGTGAGAACCAAGTCCCCCGCCCCCCCCCAAAAAATCACAACTGGCAAAAAAGAACAGGTCTGGAGGCATGGCTCAGCAGCGCTGCACCTGACTAGCAAGTATAAAAAGGCCTTACGTTCAAACCCTTGTACTGCCAGGAAGAAAAAGGAAAGGCCTCTGCTCGCTGGTGTTCCCGTGGTTGGCTGGATAATGCCTTCCTCCCGAGATACGATACCCTGGCCCCTGGGAACAGCCTGGGTTATCCACCAAAATGGGCTCTGCAGATGTAGTGAAGCGGTGAATTTTCCCATGGGTTGGGGAGCCAGTGTTACTCAGGTGGCCTGAGGGCCAGCAGAGGTGCTCTGGACCAAGGGGGAGCTCCCTCCTGGGAGAGGAAGGCCCTGGAGCTGGGATTCAAGCCGGCCAGCAGGTGGCCGGGAGCCCAGGCATGCAGGCAGCCCCAGGTGGCCCAGCAGTGCTGTGTGGGATGGCTCAGTGCTTTGTTACAGCAGCCCCTGGGAAGTGGGGCCTGCGCCTGCGCCCCACCCCACAGAGTGGCCCGGGGCACAGAACGGACGGCGGATCTTTCTAGACTGCTCCAGTCCTCTTGCTTTCTTCCCATGTTCAGAGAAGGCCTGAGCTCCGTTCCCGTTACCTCCACTAATAAATGACGGGTGACACTGTGATAGGCTTACTGTTTAAGGATACACTCAACTCTCAGATTTTCACTTGCAAAAATAATCTTTTCCTTCCTTCCTTCCTTCCTTCCTTCCTTCCTTCCTTCCTTCCTTCCTTCCTTTTCTTCATTTCTTTTTTGTTTTTTTTTTTTGGTCCCTGAGTTTTTTTGTTTGTTTCAAGGCCAGTGTTCTACCATTTGAACGACAGCCCAATTTTCACCATTTTGGTGGCTAATTGGAAGTAAGATTCTCATGGATTTTCCTAACTAGGCTGGCTTTGAACCTCGATCCTCCTAGATCAGCTTCCTTAGTACTTAGGGTTACAGGCATGAGCCACCAGCCCAGAAAACTTACAGTTTATGTATTTGGTGTCCCATTCAAGTGGGATATTAAGCACTGGAGATGTATTTATATATGTAGTTATATATATTATGTTACATACTATATAACATGATATAAAATATGTAAAATTACACCTAGATATAATTATATCTCTACATATTTACCCCTAATTTTCTTGGCAGTTTGAACACAGGGCCTTGTCTTATTTGGCTTATTTGCTTGTTTGGCTGAACTTCTACCATTTGAACCCCACCTCCAGCCCAGCTTTTTGCTGGTTCTTTTGGAGATGGTGTCTAGCAGAGGTCTCTGCCTGGGTTGACTCTGAACTGTGATCCTTCCGATCTCAGGCTGCGGAGTAGCTTGGCTTTACAGGCGTGAGCCAGGCTATCAGCTGGGGAACTGAAGCAGACCTGCCTGGAGAAACAGAGGATGACTGTTCCAGTTTCCTCCTGCCCATTCCATACCTACGGCTCCAGTGAGGCACAGGAGGAACAGAAGGCCGACGCAGAAGAAGATGTGCACGTTCATGCGCCGCTCGATCTTGCTGCGTTTGTACCGGGGCCCGCTGTTGTTCAGCATGGCTTTTGTTTCGTGGCCTTTGAGAGAGCAAGAGGAAGTCACACCCCGGCTTTGGGAGCCTCTCCCAGGGCACATGCCTGTGGCTTTTCTCCTGGGAGCTTCTAACAGATGCCAGGCTCCACTGGCTAAGCTGAGCTGGCCCTGGCCAGGCGACCTTCCAGGCCCACACAGGGGTCAGCAGGTTCCTGCAAACCTCCCGAGACACTCCACGGGCACTGGCCAGGCTTCGTGCCCAGCCTGTGCACTGCACAAATCTAGCAAGTAGCCCTCATCGTGTATGGATGCTGGCACCGGCTGGTTCTATGCCTCAGTGCTTAACTGGGAGGCCAGTGGGGGGCGATGCATGGCTCTGCTGCCCCTGAGATGGGCTGGGAGGAGGAGGTGTAGAAGGAGGAGGAGGAGGAGGCAGGAGGGGGGGTGGACGAGGACCCACCTGCGTAGATAACGATGCCCACTGCCACCTCTGTGTTCCTGACTGTGCAGCCCCGAAGCAGCAGGCTCTCACTGCCAAAGCCGGTCCGGGTCTGGTCGGGATGCTCCCTGGAGAATGGCAAACACATGTGGGTGGTTTGGGGGCGTCTGTGGAGGTCCCCAGTTAGTGTCCTGGACCGAGGGGTGGCAGGGGAATCCCTCCCCCATCCTCTCCTTTTCTAATGGGTGAAAGGAACCTGGGGTTCAATCTCCTTCAAGTTCAAGTGCATCTCAAGTTCAAGGAAAGCTCCTGGACCCCCTGGAGCCTCAGCAGTCCCAGACTTATCTGGTTTTCAGGATAAAAGCGGGGCACCAGGCACTTACATATAACCTTTAAACTTGTTCAGGTGGTTGTTGGGTTTCTCACACACGATCGTATTGCAGAAATGCTCTGGTTGAAACTGAACATCCTGACAGGAAGGGAGGGAAGGGGGGGAGACAGGGGAAGGTCATTATGTTCTGGTCGTAAGTCATCAATCGGAACCATTTCAAATCACATAATCCCTGATTTATCCCATTAGGACAAAGCTGTTACAGTGTGTTCAATGTCCTTAAGGGGGCAAACAGTAGATACAAATGGGAGTCGATGCAGGGGGAGAGGAAGGTGGCGGCTCCAACCAACCATTCTCCTCCCAGGCCTGGGTCTGAGTTTAGACCCTTCCCAATGTTGGACAGGTTCTAAGTCTACGTCATCGAATACGGCAGCCATTCCGCATGGCAGCCACCAGTCACACACGGCCATTGGGTACAGGAAGTCTGACAGTTTGACTGAGGAATTGGCTTTCAGAATTAATTTAATTTAATCTCGCTGGTTCCGTGTGGTTAGCCTCTCAGCGATGACCTTGGGCAGGGTTACATTAAAAATACACAGAAATGTTTCAAACACGGACTGTTAGAAGATGAAATAAAGCGTTCTAAGCTACACTAATTAGAGACAGTTATAGCTAATATGCTCATGCATGGACTACTTTTAATATTAAAAATATTTCCCCTACCCAGTTACGCATATACATAGATATACATTTGTGACTTAAGCCGATTTTAAATGTTTGCATATTAATTTTCATCCCTCTATGAACACTTAAGCAGAAGCTGATTATATGAACACAATTTCCTTTAAATATTTCACTGTGAAGTATTTACAATTTTACAATTTGTTTTGCTATTATAAAGATCCCTGTGGCAATCAGAACTTGTAAAACAAACCACCCCTGTCCCCCTTGAATTTAATGAACTCTTTATTTCTGCCCAGCCTTTGTCCTTCAATGAGTACTTTACCAGGGCTCACTATGATTCTATGAAGCAAGAAATTTAATTCTCCTATTTTTAGAGCTGGGGCATGTCTGGACTCAGAAAGCTAACAGAGTCTTCTCAAGGCTATCCCAGGCTGAGATTTGAATTCAAGACCAGCTACAGATTGGCTGGTCATTACCTCACCAACAGCCCAGCTCCTGGGGAAAAGACTTGTCACTTAGGACTTTAACCAAATTCTTAACTTGTTGTGCTTGATTTTTATTTTGCATTTGTGTTGTGCAAGCTTTTACAGTAGAACAACGGGCATAGGACGCAGCTAAAGGTGAGGAGATCTTGTTTTCTGACTTTATTCTTCATCCCCTGTTCAATTCTGGAGCCTCAGTTTCTGTAGCATGGGTCGATACCACCTGCCTGTTTTGTTTCTGTCTCAGACAATAGCATCTGCATAGACCAGTTCTGAACTATGTACTCTGCTATACCAATAGCAGGCACTGGTGTTCAGTGAACGATCTGAGATGCGTTCCATGGCGAGTGGGAAAATTTATCACCAAGATCTGCAAGGGACAGTTGTTCAGAGGAAGGGAGCACTTTGATTGGAAGGAATATCACATTCTGTCTTATCTAGATGGGGCTGGGGGGAAAGACTGGCATTTAAGTTCTTTCTTCTCTCACCACTGCTGGTGAAGAAAGTACTTCATGGAATATGTGTGTATATATATTTTTAACATTGGTGGCTCATGCCTGGAATCGCAGGTGCTCGGGAGGCTGAGATCTGAGGGTCATGATTCAAAGCCATCCTGAGGAGAAAAGTCTCCCAGTGAAACTCATCTCCAATTAACCACTCAAAAACCGGAAGTGGCACTGCAGTTCAAAATGGTAGAGTGCTAGCCTTGAGCAAGAAGAGCTCAGGGACAGCACTCAGATCCCTGAATCCAAGCCCCACAGCCATCATAAACAACAAGAAAAGAATAGGTGATTTTTTTCTTCTTAAATAGAAAACATATAAAAAGCTGGGAACTAATATGCAGAGTTATTTATCTCTTTTGAAAGTATTTGTATTTTCAACCGTCTACAAAGGCTGTGGATAGAAGTTAAGGTACATTAAAAATTATTTTGAACATTTATTTTATTTTTCTGTGTCGGTGATGGGGCTTGAGCTCAGGGCTTTGGGTTCTAGCTCAGCATTTTCAGTCATGGCGGACACTCTACCACGTGAGCCATGTCTGTAGTATGGCTCGGGCTGGTTAATAAGATATACATGTCTCATAGTTTCGTTGGTTAGGGCGAGCTCCAAACTGCAATTCTCAGATCTCAGTCTCCTGAGCAGGTAGAGTTATAGGTCTGAGACACTTGGCACCTGGCTGAGCATTTTTAAAATTTACCATTTAAGGGGGCTTTATTTCTTTGCTGCTTTCTCTGTGAAACCTATGTCATAGATCTTCTCTATTCCAGCCAATCTGTTTTATATATTGTCACATCCCATGCTGTGACTCAATGTAGCCTGTGTGGAAGTGTCCCTGGGGACAGCTCATGTGACCAGCATGCCATGAAGATTTGTTAAGGCTCAGATCGATTCTGGTGAGGGTGGTTTTAGGATGGCACCCCAGGAAGGATAAGGATTAGGAAACACGTGGTATATATTTATGATTTGTAGAGGTCTACTGCTTTCAGGGGAATTCTTTGGCTCAGTGAATTAATTAAAAATAATCTTCCATGTTTTATTCATCCATCCCTTCATTCATGAGTTGGTGCATCTGAAGGAAGGTAACCCATGGACACAGGAAGGAGGAAGGTGTTGATGTGAAACAGAAAGCAACACGAAGTACCCAGTCTTGCTCCACGGCATTTCCTTTGACAGCAGAGGAAATTGGACCAAAGGCCATGGCACAGTCCCCGCCTGGATGTGAGCCACTCCTTGCTGACCCGTGCCTTAGATACAGCTAGCCAGCCACTTCCCAGCCCTCATGGGAAGCAGTCTGCCAATCTACTTTCTAGCAGCTAGGATCGGCTGGGAGCTGTACTCAAGCCTTCAGGGTTATTCTTCTGAGCTGATTTTCCAGTATTTTTCTTCTTTGAATGTGGGCAATTCCTCTTATTCACACACTCACTTGCAATGTGTAATAGCTTATATTTAAAACATTCAAATACCAATGATTTTCCAATTAATCGAGGTGTCTATTACAGTGTGTCTACAAATCTCTTTTTTGTACCAAGCATGCATTCTATAGACAAGAATAACAATAAGTCACACAGACACGTACCATTCTTTCTCAAATTTCTGTAGGAAACCCTGAGGTTAGTAAGTTAAGTAAAAAATACATTAAAAAAACTTATTTATTTATTTAGTCAGTTGTGGGACTTGAACTCTGGGTCAGGGTGTTGGTCTTGAGCTTTTTTTTTTTTTGCCAGTCCTGGGCTTGAGCTCAGGGCCTAAGCACTGTCCTTGGACTTTCTCAAGGCCAGAACTCTACCACTTGAGCCTTAGCACCACTTCTGGCTTTTCTCTATGTATGTGGTACCGAGGAATTGAACCTGAGTCTTCGTGCTAGGCGAAGTACTCTACCACTAGGCCAAATTCCTGGACCTGGTCCTGAGCTTTTTTGCTCAAGGCCACCACCCTACCCTTTGAGGATTTTAGTGCCCAGGCTGGCTTTGAACCACAATCCTCAGATCTTAGTCTCCTGAGTATCTAGGATTATAGGTGTGAGCTACTGTACCCAGCTAAGCTTACCAAATTTATGGTAGCTTTTTTTGGTGCTTAATTGGAGATAAGAGTCTCACAGACTTTCTTCTCAGTCTGGCTTTGAACCTTGATCCTCAGATCTCAGCCTCCTGAGTAGCTAGGGTAATAGGTATGAGTCACTGGTACCCAGCTGACGGTACCATTAAAAATGAATTTTGTTAAACAATGAGCACTGAAAACATGACTGCTATTTTTTTTAAAAATAGTCACAAAGGCTCTTGAGAGAGAATCATGGCAGTAAGTTCTTTGAAGAGAGCAAGTCCATTTTAGATTATCAGTAAAGTTCTCCATGGCCTCGAAGCACTGAAGAATGATTTTGTTGGATTGAAGGGAGAGGAGCCCTCCACAGTGTGTCTTCTAATGGGAAATGCACTGACTTGTTTTTCACTATGAGTTAATGAGAAGAAGAGCTGGAGCTGTCATCACTGAGCATCTGTGCCTCTGTTTCCCCAGGATGGACCTCCAGGACTGTGACACGTATAGGGGGATGTAAGTTACCGTGGCAACCAAGGAAGCCATGTGGATATGTGTGGCATTGGAGGAATACTAAAGGTTTCTCCCTCCCTCCTTCCCTCCTTTTTTTCCTCCCTCCCTCTCACCTCTCTCTCCTTTTCCTCTTTGCTTTCCTTTCCTTATCTAAACGGTGAAAGCAAATGCTCCTCACATGCCAGCTTCTGAGCCAGGAGACTGAGATTTCTTCCTGGAATACAGATTTAGCCCTTTGCCCACTTCTGCACTGCCTATCTACAAAGTAGTGACAGTTACCAGCGCTCTATAACCTTTCTGCTTCCTGTTTGGTGAAAGTTCCTTCCAAGACAACCCATGACAGTAAAGGCCAGCAGCCCACGGTATGCTCCAGATCACCTGGAGGCCAGGCTGCACCCGCTGCTCTTGCGCAAAGCTCACAGCTCACAGCTGGAGGGCAGCTGCATCTAAGGAGCCCGAGCTGCTCTTTTTCAGGGCTGACAAATCTGGAGGTCTTGTGATGACATTTGCTCATATAAGAGGATTGGGGGCTTCACATTCGGAGCAAATGCAAGAAAAAGGAGGAGTTTCTTTCTTGTCATTTATAAGGAATTGATTATTAGTACAACTGTTCATAACTATTAAGAGTATATAGTCATTGTCTCTTACTTTCTCTGGGACCTCTAGAACATTCTATATCTCTATCACATAGAAGGCCTTTGATAAATATTCAGAGAATGAATGACTGACTGAATGAATCAGTCACTTAAAATATAGTGATCTGCCACCAGATAGTCAATGGCTACTTGAGATCCTGGTCTCTTAGTGCCACAGCAGATCTCTTCTGTACCCATTTTCCTTCTTCTCCATAAATAAGCCAAGAAAACGATGGGAGACTCAATGTTCTTGCCAAAGGAGAAAACATATTTCACTGTGAGACACTCCAAACTGCGCACAGAAGATACAAACACATGTTACCTCACTTCTGCTGTTGATAATCAACACTCACAGAATGCCCGGCACAGTGTCTAGCCACAGGAGGATGATTTCATTGAATGAACTTTAATGTTTGACTGATAAGAGAAAAGTCTATGTGAGTGCCGAGAAAGGTTCCAGAGGACAGCCTGGACAGAGAAAGGTCAGGCAGAACCAGTGTGGTGAAGAAGCCACCTTTGAAATCACAAAATCATGGACCTACTTGTGAAAAACCATGTCACATGGCTGGGGACAAGGTGAAAGGAAGTGAATTTAATACCAAATACTATGCTAACACAACGGGCAAGAGAGCTTGATTAGAGAATTAAATTATACAGCTTTTCTTGGCTGACATTCTGATACTCAGAATCTCTTCTTTAAAAGGATGTTAGCCTAACAGTTTAACACCAGAAAATAAATTCCCGAGCCATTCCTTTCAACAAACGGAAAAGTTCCCAAAGCCAGAGAACCAGAAATGAATTCTTCTCCTTAGTATTTTAAGTCAAACATGTTCTTAGATCTGTACTTATCAACATATCAAAGCCTAAATCTCCCTGAAGCATATGTTGCATCATTTTTTCAGTGACAATTAGGCACCTGCTAGGCCACCTCTCACCCTACCCACCCAAGAAGGGCCAGAGGTATGGAATCTCAGGGCCCAGCTCAAGAGCAACCCAGACTCTTCATTTTCAACAAAATCCAGGGTAACTACTACACATATTAATAAGCTTTGAAAAGCACTGCTTAGGGCATCACTGAATGATGTGATTATTGTGCTTATCTGCCTATTTCTCAAGTTCAGAACTCATTACTGAGCATCCTTTCTATCTAGCGTAGGGGTTAATGATCACCTGCTCAGTCACAAATAGTTATTATAGTTTGAGTCATCTACAGTATATGAGATAATTGAATCTAGTAGCTTCAGATGAAAGGATCTAGTAGCTTCAGATGAAAGGATCTAGTACATTCAGACAGAAGGATCTAGTAGGTTTAAGGATTTTTTTCCTGCCAGTCCTGGGCCATGAACTCAGGGCCTGAGCACTGTCCTTGGGCTTTCTCAAGGATAGAGCTCTACCACTTGAGCCACAGCACCATTTTTGGCTTTTTTCTATATATGTGGTACCAAGGAATCGAACCCGGGTCTTCATGCATGCTAGGCAAGCACGCTACCACTAGGCCAAACTTCCGGCCCCATGCTTTTTTCCTATGTATGTGGTACCAAGGAATCCAACGCAGGTCCTTGTGCATGCTAAGCAAGAACTCTATCACTAGGCCAAACTCCCGGCCTGATATAGTAGGTTTAACCTGAAGGATCTAGTAGATTCAGACAGAAGAACGTTTATCCTAGAAGGTAGAGATGATGAGCTCCATGTAGGAGAATTTGTAATTATTTATTTACTTATTTTGTTTACCATTCTAGTTTAATAATAATCAGCCTGGGATGGAGCAAAAGGCAGCTGCCTACTCTTGCAACCTTACCTGCCCTGAGACCCAGGGACAAATACTTCTTTCCTGGTGGATTATAAAATATTTTTTGATGGGTCCTGCCTCTAACAGATTGTTCCAAATTTCCATCAAGTTTGCAATTGAGTGCTTGCTACATGTCAGCCATGCTTATACAATAATTCTGTTTCTTAGGATGATGATTATCATTTTATGATGCCAATCTCCTCTTCAGAGATTGTCAGACTTTGGAGAGTTTGATAATCACAGCAGCATGAGGCTGGTGATGTTCCAGCTCCCGTGGGAGCAATAGCAGAGGTACTGCTTAATGTGTAACTACTAGGTACCAAGCCCTAATGCCTCTGCTTGTTGTTTTAGGACATGCAGAGCCTGGCTGACCTTTGAGGTGATTGCACTGTGACTGCAGTGAAAGGAGGTTAATGATTAAAGGCTGGAGGCCCAGTCAGTCCCAAGTCAGTTAGGTGCACTGCCCACAATAACAAATGGACCATCAGCAGAGGAGGAAGCAGAACTGATCTGAGAATAGCAACTCAACCTCATCAGGGCTCTGTTACTTCCTCATTTAAACCCAGCCCTGGAGGAGGGTGGGTCCTCCATGAGTCCCTTTTCAGGTTCCTTGCTACTTTGCCCCGAATGTCTTCTCATGACATTCTTATTCCTCCATCAATACCTGTTCAGGCTTCCGGGACCCCACAAGTCATCGTCCTCCTGTTGGAAGCCTTCTCTGACTTCCTCAGTTTTCTCATTTTGCTTCTTCAAAGATCAGAAGTCCTAAGCCAGGTACGGTGGCCCACACCTGTTATCCTAGCTACTCAGGAGGCTGAGATCTGAGGATCAAGGTTCAAAGCCAGCCCCGGCACAAAAGGACCTGAGGCTCTTATTTCCAATTAACTTTTAGAAAATGGGAACTGGGGCTTGGCTCAAGGGTAGGGTGGTAGCCTTGAGCTGAAGAGTTCAGGGACAGTGCCCAGGCTGAGTTCAAGCCCCAGGAAAAAAAAATCAATATCAGAAGTTTTGACTTTATACTATGGTGTTTATCTCTAGTATAATCTTCAACTATTACACAGATAAGGGAAACTAGCCAACATCCACAAATGGAGACAACTGGTCAACCTCCTGGTGAGGCACCATCTCTTCTTTATAGTTCCTGCGCCACCCCTGGGAAAATGCACACATTGGGTGCCTCTAGTTCTCCCCATGATCTACAGGGTGGTCACGGTTACTGAACAGACAAGGAAGGACATGGTTCACAAGGCTTGGCCATAGATATCCAGTGCAGTTTATCTAGTGCAATCTTCAGATACTGGTTCTCCGTCATTATAGATAATGTCCACTCTCCTTCACCTTTGTTACCAGCACTCTCCCTTTAACCAGAAACTCTCTCTCATCTATCAGAGATAAGGAACACATAGTCCAGCCTCTATCTGATGAGACTGCCATAGGTTCTTGGCACACAAGACTTTGGCACGTGTCCCTGTATTCCAGGCTCCATTGCTTGATAGAAAACTCTTCATGGACCAGAAACACAGAAGCCATCTCCTTGAATTAGTAAATGCTGGATATTGGAGGGAAGAATGGATATCACATTTTAGGCAGAAGCCATCACACATGCCTCTGGATGATAGCTTCTGTTTATAATCCCAGATACTTATAAGGTAGAGATCAGAAGAGTTACATGTGAGGCCAACCAGAAAAAAAAATAAGACTGCATCTCAACAAACAAGTAAGGCATGGGGATGCGTATTACCACCCCAACTATACAGGAGGCATCAACAGAAAGATTAAAAGGCAATGTCCTGAAGTAAAGGCATGAGATCCCCTCTGCAAAGTAAGTAAAGCCAAAAAAAAGGGTGAGGAGCATGGATCAATGGCAAAGAACCTTTCTAGTAAACACAAGTAATGGTTCAAACCTCAATATGCCCCCTTCCCCGACTGCCACAAGTCCCACAGGCAGAAGCTTACTTCTTTGCTTTCTCCTGACCACTGGTGATGCCAGCCTACCTGCTGTGAGAAGCCCTTCACCACACATCTTTGCTTGAGGTTGGTTTCACCATCCAGGTTGGCGGTCTCCAGGTGGCAGATGCCGCTGGGGTCTGAGGAGAAGAGGAGCAGGATGTCTGCCGGGATGATCTCATTGCAGTGTATTTGGACGAAGTCTCCCACACGCACGTCCTTCCAGCGCTTCTGCACATAGCCCTGATCCTTCCTTGGGTGGGAGAAAGACAGAGATCTCAGTGGGCTTCACAACCCCTCAGGAAATGAATGGATGAGTGGAGAAAGGTCCCCTCACACCTCAATATCTCCCTATCAGGAGACCGAATTCTACCTTGTTCCAATGGACCATGGTTATAATCTCTGTAGAACAGGTAAATGGGATGTACAGAGCTCTCAAAGTAACAGATTGGTTTTTGTGATGAGAATTTTGACAGACATCTGGCTAGAGCTTGAGTTCTGTGCTCAGCCATTGCATCCTAGTAGGCAAGAAATCTGAACAGGAAAGTTAGCTATTTGCCATGTGAACACTGACTCTCAGCATGGAGCGTGATCAGTGAAGAAAACAACATTGTGAAGGACTGGGATGGAGACATTTTTTTTTTTTTTTTTGCCAGTCCTGGGGCTTGAACTCAGGGCCTGGGTGCTGTCCCTGAGCTATTCTGTTCAAGGGGCTAACACTTTACCATTCGAGCCACAGTTTACTCCTGGCTTTTTGGTGGTCTAATTGGAGATAGTCTTATGGACTTTTTTGAACTGTGATCCTCAGATCTCAGCCTCCTGAGTAGCTAGGACTATAGATGAGAGCCACCGATGGCTGGCTGAAAAGGTAGTTTTTAATGATGGGCAGAAGAGTTACAATAAGGTAGTTTCTGATACTGTAACTAGTGTATGAAAGTTGGAAAGTGATGGAACAGTAAAGTATAGGCAGGACATTGGAGTGAATGCATTGGGAAGCCTGATGGATTAAGATTTAAGGGAAAAGTAGAATCAGAGCATGACAGAACTCAGAGGCAAGGACTTATATTTCCACTGCAAGCAGTATACGAAGCACAGACTATCACAGTAGCAACAACAATGGCAAATTTATCATTCAAGAATGGCTGAGCCCCAGTGTTTATTGACATTTCATTCCCTTGTGTAGACACTATCCCCTCCCATTTCACAAAGGATGAAACTGAAGATCAAAGCATTTCTCCTCCCGTCTCTCCAGATCAGAGCTGAAATCTGAGCTTGGATTCAATGTGACACAACATGGAAGTCTCCAGTTTCCACCATTGGGTTGTTACCTCCTATCAGGTGCCGTTCTAGACCCTGTTCTGCTTTATCTACCACGAGCCGGCCCCTTCCCTAGGGAAGTTGATTCCACTTCCACATGGCAGATTTTCTTTATAAGAGCCCCCAGATCACCAGTTAAATATTCAGGTAGAGATTTTTGAGATTCTGGTGTGTGCCACACTCTCATTGAGCTCTCAGAATAAAAGACAGAAGAATTAGGTTTCCTTCCTTCCTTCCTTCCTTCCTTCCTTCCTTCCTTCCTTCCTTCCTTCCTTCCTTCCTTTCCCTGAAGTCACCTGGGTGACTTGCTTGCTCAGTTGACACTCTATCACTTGAGCCATGCCTCTAGCCTCACTTTTTGCTAGTTATTTTGGAAATGGAATCTCACAGACTTTTCTGCCCAGGCTGGCTTTGAACTATGATCCTCCAGATCTTAGCCTCCTGAATAGCTAGGATTACAAGTATGAACAGTTCCTTTTGTGACGGGGCCTGCATATTATCTTGCCCACACATTGTAAGTCAGGCTAGTCTGTGCCTGCTTGCTGTTAGTCATGGTTTCCAAGGACTCACTGAGGCCCTGGCGACAAGCTACCTGTAATCTTGTGCTCCTTAGATGAATTGTGAACATCAAAGAACACTTCCTGTCACTGCTGGGCACCCAAATACAAACACCCTATCACTGGGGCTGTGTTTCCCAAACAAGATTCTCTGGTGGGTGTCCAGGAGCTCTGAGAACCTCACAACTTGGATGTATTCATTAATAATGATTTTGTGAGGTGTGTGTGTGTGTGCGGGGGAATAGGCTATTCTTTATATTAACCTAACGGTACATGAATACTGTAAAATTACAGGCACATTTGGTAAGACTTTTCAGGGATGATTAAAAAGTAGGACACAAGGGACCCCTCCCCGTTTGTGTATTTGGTCCCTTTGATGCTCTGGGGTCTGCTCTGTCTCCCCAGCTGTCAGAAGTGTGTCTGTTGCAGAAGCCAGGGTTGTACATCCCCCAGGGATCCCAGCCAGGGGAGGTGACGAGTGACAGAATGCAGCTGACGCGTGAAGCGGCTTGCTTCTGCCCAGTGCCACCCAGATGTGTGCAGCAGCTGGCCGGGCGCCGCCTGTGGGCGTCACTCCCTCATTAATCTGCCTGTCTGCGGCAGCTTCCCCAGGTGGACGCATCCCACGGGTCCTGGCGCGTCTTCCCCAATTGCTGAGCCCACACCTGGGAGCCGATAAAATGCTTTCGTTTCATGCCATGTTGGTTGCTGTTTAAAAATAAGACAAATCCATGGGGCTTGGGGCAAAAGGCTCCATCTGGAAGCTTCTGCCTGGAGGAGAAATTAAGTGATGCGGAGTAATGTTAAGGAGCTTTCAGAGAAAAGATTGGACTTATTAAAAGGTAAACAAGGAGAGAGCTTTCTAACCAACTCTGTGCCACGGGGGAGGCGATGACAGGGGAAAGAGGCAGCCAGGATGCTAAAGTACACTTTCTCCAGTCAATGAGTTTCTGAAAAGATTTTCAGACACCTTGAGCCCGGGAGATGTATCAGGAAGGATGAGATGGTCTGTGGAAGTGCTGTTCCCAGACAGGATTTAGAGATGACCTGCCTGGGTAACCCTTCTGCAGGCTTGAATGGCAGGTCCAGAATGTTCTGTGCAGCTATCCAGGTTCTATGGGGACCTCCAGGGAGACTTAAATACAGTCTAAGGATTTGGGGGTGTGCTAGAATCTCAGCTTCCTCCCTTATGAGCTGTGTGGCCTGGGATAAATGATGTCACCTCTCAGAGCCTGTGTTTCTCCATCAGTGAGGGGCTGCCTCACCCTGTGCTGGGTTTCAGTGCTGGCTCAAGCTTATCATTATGTTCCTTGACTTGGGTCCATGCAACAATAACCTATACATAGTAGAAACTCTTTTTTCATATATTTTTATTGTAATTAATAGAATGGTTACATTACGTTCGCCAGATAGAAGGTGCATTACTTCACATACACTGATACCCTTTCTCATGTCTCGGTCCCCATTTCCCTCCCCCCAACCCCCACCCTCATCTTGTTTTTCCCCCTTTTCTATCCAGTAGAAACTCTTAAAAAAACACAAAACTTTTCCACAAACCCACACAAGAGGGATCAAACTCCACAAATCGAACGCCCTGGAAATGTCATAGGACTAGGTGGACTCAAGTGGATGTACCTGCTAGAGCTCCAATGCCACCTTCATTTTTCCAGGAGGAGAAACAGCTAATCTGACCCGGTGCATTGTAATGGAATTCAGGCTGGAACCTCTGTTCTTTCCAAGCCCTCAGGAGGAAAACCAGGGGGTCTGGAGCCAGCAGGACCCCTCCACAGAACTCTCTAGCTTTCTGTTTCTTTATCCATAGAGTGACAAGACCCTCCCATAGGGGCTAGTGGAATGAGTAATGAGGAATGGTTTTCTTGCAGCTAGGGGGTGTCTAATGACACAGTCAAGGTGACACAAACGAGCTATTAGGCTGGAGGAGCTGGTGAGAGGGACAAAGGTGGGGAAGTGTGAGGAAATGGCATGGAAGCAGAAGAATCTCTAGGAGAGAGAAGCCCTGGGCTGAGGATGGGAAGCGTGGGGATGCCTTGCTTGTCGTGGCCTCTCTGCTATAGACCACTGTGTGATGGTTCATACCTGGAGGACTTAGGAAAGCTCTCGAAGGAAAACAGCAGGGGCCTGAGGCATAGCAGGAGGCCAGGAGCCCTGGTTGGAGACATCAGAGGGATCCATGCAATGGTCCCCACAGTATGGAAGGCCAGCTTTATCTGGGGGAAGGCCTGAGGATTAGCGTGAGAAATCTATAACCTTCCATATGAACACTGTTGCTGAGGTCTTTGTGGGAATGCGGCCTCATTCGCGCTCACCGGCTGGGTCCCCTTCACCCAGCAGGAAGTTAAAGATGTGGCCTGGGGGAGGTGGCCCCGCCTGGCCTCATTGACTCAACCATAACAGAGCACAGAATGTCACCACGAGGTGAAGGCCAGGCATGGGAATCCGTGCTTCCGAGGTCAGTGGCTTCCTGAGTGATGTCCTGCCAAGGTCATGGCCATAGGCCATGGAGAAGCAGCCTGAGGGCGTGGAGGGCCCACCACGATCCCCCGAGTCCCCTTCTTCTAACCTCAGCAGGTACAGCTCCCACCATTCCCTTTTCATTTCACCAACCAAGCACAGCTGTGGCCAGTCCGGCTTGTGCGCCATGGTTCTATTTGCTCCTTGTTTTACAGCGTCTGCCATTGTCAGCTCTGCTTGCGGGAGCCCATGTCTTGGGTATGGTGTCTAGCACACAGCAAGTGCTCAGGAAATATTATTCCCCGAGTTCTTATAGATTTGTCCATAGGATAGTGGAAAGGGAATTTGGGGGAACTTTCAACCATCTTAACCTACAACCTGTCCGTTTCTGTTATAGACAACAGCAGAGACATTTTTTTTTTTTTTTTGCTAATAACACAATCACGCATTATGGACTTAACTGTCTACTGTAGCCTGCCTGCAATGCACTACCAAATGAACCACATAACCATTTAACTGCCTACTAAGGAAACAACTTTTGCTGTTTCATAGAGAAAAAACCCAGAGGTGCAGGAAGGCCACCTAGCATGGCTACCAAACCCCAGGTGTGGGGGCCACGGGAGTTTCATGGCTCCATGCGCTGTCATGGCTCTTGGGGAATGAATCAGAGGAGGAAGCAGCATACTCCTGGCAGAGGTGGCCACACCATCCTAGCCTGTGGGTTCTGGGGAGACTCGACTGTATTCTCTCTTGGAATGGCAAGCTGAATTGGCCAAAATGGTTTGTAGCCTTCTGTAGACACGGGGCAAGACAGTGGGAGAAGGTGGTGGGTGTGAATGTGGGTGTGTTGGGGGAAGGTGCCTTTGAGAGGGGCTAGATTTGCTGGTGGCAAAGGCTGTGCAAACACCCGAGGCTGGATGCCACAGTTTGCTGGTCTGTGACCTCCAGTCAACTGTACTATTATTTGAACTATTTGTAGCTATGCTTCAGACATCCCTGGGCCTTTCTCCAATTTTTCCGACTCTCCCATGAGGCCCATTTTACCACAGTTCTGTGCTTAAAGGTCTCTATCTTCTCTCACACATTCCAAACACTAGCCCTGTCTTCCCTAATCACCTTAGGCCAAATTCATGGTGATGCCCAACTAGCAAGTTTCTTGAACTCTCTCCCACAATATTTTAGCTGACATAGCTGGCCTGCCACCCTATGTCTGGCACCATTCTTAGCGTTCTTATATGTATTCCTTAATACCAGAAGCAAGCTCAGATGTGATTTTAGGCAAAGGGAAGTCTCTGGGTCGCATTGTAGTGTGAGGATGGACCTGGAAAAACTTTAATTCAGCCCCAACTATTACCCCTCCTTCTTTTGGTTTTCCAGAGGGCTGCAAGCCAGAGGAAATAATTGGTAGAATGGGGAGAAAAGAACTTTTCTATGAACAAACATACAGGCAAATACTCAAATGCACACTCAGTGCTGGAAGCTGGGTAGACACAGGGGGCCTGCCATTGGTGAGAGCAGAGCTGTGGTGGCAGGGAATGAAACCATTTGCTTATTGGTACACTGAGTGAAGTGGTCTGCAGAGATTGCCTCATTCAGTCCCACTGACCTTGGCCGGGGTGTGATTGGGGAGTTACAAGAGAGGGAATGGGGGCCCAAGGGGCCCAGTATTTAGGCACGGGGGAGGGGCAGCAGCTCTGAGCCTCAGACAGGTCAGTGGGAAGCCATGTGGTGCGACCATTTTGAGGTCCCTTCTTCCTCCATGGCTTTGCCTCCCAGTCTGTTTCTATAGCAATGTTATTTCATGCCCTCTTGTCTGTCATCTGTATAGCCTGTCATGAAATAGATCTGAGAGAGTAGGACGCCATGGGCTCTGACTGCTGAGGTGACAAGGCCAAATAAGTCATTAGTGACCCAAGCTGGCTCAGCACTTCTGGTTTTCTGCTGGGGACACAGGCAGGAAAGGCAGCCGACTGCCAAATCAAAACAGGCTGCAGGTCAGGCAGGACCCCGGTGCCTGCTGTCCCAGGCTGACTGTTCTCCATGGTGATATTCGAGCATTTACCTGACTTACAGGAGGGAGAGACTCTCCATGTGTGGAGACAATGGTCAGACAGGAAATGAAAATGGAGCTTGGGTCATTCTACTCTGGTCTTTGTGATGCCAGAAGGAACCACACATAGAGCTGTGCCGAACAGTGTCACTATTTTGGGAAAACTTTCCTTGGCTTCCATGTCCCCTGCTTCCAAAGCACCTGGGACAGTGCTGTGTTTATGGGTCCCCAGGAGTCTTGAACTACGAGACCTTGAGCACACACT
The DNA here is from genome assembly GCF_031878675.1 of Megascapheus bottae. NCBI lineage: Eukaryota > Metazoa > Chordata > Mammalia > Rodentia > Geomyidae > Megascapheus > Megascapheus bottae. Next base: position 5,185,107 of record NC_143537.1, on the reverse strand, counting down.
ACCAAGATGGCAGCTACACAGCAAGTCCTGAATTAATATTTCCAAATGGATGCTAAGTAAGGGCTTTTATTCCATTTCAACACAGGGATTAAAAAAAAAAACCCCACCCACCTTGGATTTGCCTTCCATCACATTCTTCCTTCTGCAAGGCATACTTTCTGAATACAAATACAAATTTACTAAGCTGGCTGGAGAAATTCAAATCTCTTGCTGGGTAGGGTTTGTAGTTTCATTAAACAGAGCCCTGGGAGAAGCTAAGCTAATACAATTTTGAAGCTAATCTCTCCTTGTAGTCATCCCATAAATCTGATTAATGGGTCACCTTTAGACCACAAGCACAGCTGCCATATGAAAAGAAAATACTGTAACAGGATTGTAATTCTGTTACCAAGGCTTTCTTGCTGCTTGAAAAAAAAGACATTTTCTTTTTTTCACAGAAGAAACAAGTCTGGGCTAGACAAAGCATAGGATTGGATAGTGAGCAAAATTCTACAGGCCTTGTTCCTTTCATTGGAAAAAGGAAAAGGCATCAGTGACTCAAATGAGAAGAAGCATATGGAGTTAAGACCTGAGAGCCAGGCTTTGGCCTTGCTTCTGACAAATAGCAGGTGTCTTCTTGAATCTTGGCCTCACATCCCCTGGTGGGGCTCAAAATGATACTGAGCTCTTCTGCTCCTCCATGAAAATAATAACAAAAATAGATGAAGTATTTCTAGCTCTCTCTGGAGCTCTCGGAGGACCAGTTGACTTCCAAGTGAGACCCTGAGGGCCAGCTGGTACAGAATGTTCTGAGCTGGGCCTGTGCCTGCCGATCTGTGGGCAGCAATGTACACATAGGCCCCCAAAGGTTTTCAGCGGTGGTTATGTGGACAGAGAGGCAGCCTCTGACCCCACATCTGTTTCCCCTGCTCCTGGAAATTATTTGTCATTGTTTATTTCATTTGGGTTTTGTCTAATAAATATACATTCCTTCAGGGAATCTGACTTTCCTTCCACTGGGCTCTGTGAGGATGAATGTGGCTTAGTGTAACCTCACGAGGGAAATCCCATCGTCTCTCCCCAGAGAGTGGGTCAGGGTGGACATGTCACCCACTGGAGCCCGCTGAAATGTGAGAGGAGTTAGGAGGAAGTCTGCTTGGCCTTTTAAGAGTGCCATTGAAAGTATCTTTCTTTTCCCTATGTGGGTTATTCCCTGTAGTTGCAGGGGCTGGCTCTATTGCAGCCCTTTTGTTGCCCAGAGGCAAAGCTTCACAAGGGTTAGGATGATATAGAAAAAGCGGCTGAATGAGGACAGGGTTGTCAAGTCTGGATCTAGAATGCTGCCTCCAAGTGTCTGTCTATCTCTGGACACTTGGAATGGGCAAGGCCAACAAATTCCCTTGTTTTAAATCTCTCTGGGTTGAGGATTTTGCTGCTTACAAGGGAGAGCAACTCAAGTGACTACCCCCGAGTTAAACCAAATTGGACTGGACTGATGGAGGGGTCATCTCAGAGCTTATATGACATCCATGTGCATTGCTAGGTTCAAGATCAGCATCCGGCATGCAATAGTCCCCACATTTAATTTAATCCATCTAGTCTGACTCTCAATTGTGACAAAAATAGAAACTGAGACCTGGGGTTTACGTGATATTCCTGAGCTATCGACAGGGACAGGTCCGGAGTACAGGCCACTGCGAGGCCTACATGCTCAGCTTGTGGTCATGGCCCTCTCTGCCCACAGACCCTTTCTCCTGGAGGAGGGATCTCAGCAGAACTGGCTTCACCTTGCGTAGAGATCTCGGATTCTCTAGCTATTACAATGCAAAATGAGAAGGAGATTTTTGAGGCAATAAAATAGGCCTGAGCTAATAGATCTATTCATTGAAAAAAAGTCAGGTTATTTCAGACAAAAGTATCAGTTTCTGGCTCCCCAAATAAAACTCAGACCACCTGGTGACAGACACCAGGCCTGTCCAGATGGTGACAATCCAGGCTGACCCAATGGCCAATCCTGCTGTCCACCCTACCAGGGTGAATCCATGACCTCCCCATTTCCCCGAAATCCCCACTTTTTCCTGTCAGAACCTCACACAAATGCCAACAGTCAGTATGAATATGGGTTACGGTGCTTCAAAAAAAATGGTTTAGTCCATTTCACTTAATTAATTATCTGTCCCTCTCCTCCATAGTTTATCACTTATCTGTAATGGAAGAAAATAAACGTTTCCACAACTTGAAAGTTTTAAAAGTATTGTCAAGGTCTAGTAAATCTAGAGCAACATTAGCCTCATCCAAGATCAACACGTGTCTTCCCTGAGTACGTTTTCTTAGTACTTCATGGCCCAGTAAGTCATGCCATATCATTTTCTGGCCACAAGTGTCTTGGTTATTTCCTTGAATAATCTTGGGGGAATTCCAGCAAGAAGACCTGTGTGTTCCTTCCTGCCAACCAGCTGCTGGACTCGTGTGCCCAGCCTCACGCCTAAGTGCTTATCGCGGTTTTCCTGTGTTCCCCTCCACAATCTCTTTTAAGAACAGGAGCAAGCTGGCCTTGGCTGGCCTCGTGATCCACTAACTCTAAGACCAGCACTAAGAAAATGATTATTATTTTGGGGGTATCTAGACAGAGGACAGGCCAGAGTTCACAGTGGCTCACGTGTACACCCTCCCCACCACCCACTCCACCCCACAGACCCAGATTCCTGTTTGCCACTCTGCCATTACCAAAACAACAAAGGAGAGAAGGTCAGAAAATCAGAAGTGATGGATGGCTTGAGTGTCTGAAGGAAAACAATGCTTCTTCAATGATTGGTTCCTCAGAGGAGAGCAAGTATTTCTGCCTCTCTTTAAAATAACTTTACTCCATGAGAAAAAATAAAATAAAAATTTCAGTGTAGCCAGCTAGCCAGTGCACTCCCGAACTTCAAGACAATCAGATCTTGGGGAGGGGCAGATAAAGAAGGGAAAGTCCTTCAGTTGAAGGTAAAAACTGTTTCCTTTGTCCCAAAGGACACTTATATAAGTGGATGCCACAGGGAGCTGGGTCTTTCCCCCTGAGAGTGAGAATGTGTCCCTAACAGCCCTGTTTCGGCAACACGCAACCACAAGCCATGAAGGGTATTGAATAACGTGCCACAGATTTTACTTTGTTAGAGAACGGCGTCAGAAGTTGTCCTCAAGGACGGTATGTTGGTGAAAAGAGGCATTTTTATATTCCACGTGTCCTTGCAGCTCACAGTTCTTGGCCAGACACTGGAAGCCAGATATAACGCTAAGCATTTCCCCACGCCCCTCCCCCCCCAAGAACTATCTTGGGTCAATTCCTACAAATGCCACTGGAATTGGCTCCCAATTTGACAGACCAGAAGATGAGAGACCAGGAGAGGTTACTTTACTCACCCCTCCCCAAAATAAAAGACGCGTGAGATGGGAGCTAGAGAGCAACTGAGGCAAAATCCTGCTTCTGCTGACACAATGCCCACCCTCCCCCCTGCTCCCCCCTAAAACCAATGCTGGGTCATCTCCACCCCCCCCCACATGCCACTCATAGTGGATAAATTCTGAACCACAAAGACCAATTCCTACAGTGAGGACTTTCCAGCTTTAAAGAGACCCCAATTTTCTTTCCCTTTGGTTTTTCAACTGTAATGGTGCTGTAGAGGAACTGAACTCGGAGGCAGCTCTGACATGGAGTTTCTCTCCTCCAGCTAGGCTGGCTGGCCCGGGCAAGGCCTGCTCCCCTTACCTGCTGTAGGCGAGGCACTCCCGGTTATTGATAACTTTATCCGACCTGTACCTGCGGAAGTCTTCCCCCGCGTCTTTGATGGCGGTGACTATCAGAATGACGCACACAGGGACCACGCTCACCCCGGGCTGAAAGGCATTCACCACGGGGATGAAATTCAGAACCACCACGGCCACGAAGTAGAGATTGGCAAAGCGGTGCAGCTGCTCGAAGAGGTTCTTGGGTACAAAGGACAGCACGGTGTATTTGCTGGTCTTAATCTGGTTCCCGCAGTAATGGCGGTTGGGATTGTCTTTGTGGGGGTTTCCTTCGAAAGGCAGGTTAGACACGACCACTCGTTTCTTGTCCTCTTTCCTCTTTCGTTTCTTCCTCCCTTCCTTCCTCATCTCTGCTCAATCCTACCTCTTCCCTTTGCATAATTCAATCCTCATGTTTTACTTGTCTTCTTTGCCAGCAAGTTTTTTTGCTTTCTTTCCTTCCCTCCCACCCCTTCTCTTTTTTTCCTTTTGCAAATGGAAAGTTCAAAACCGAAGGGCCAGCAGACAGCAGGAACTTGCAGGGGACGGCTGTGTGTTCACCCTGCTACTTCCTTCTGTTTGTTCCAGACTCCACCTGTTGGAATGCAAACGTCACTCTCACTCGCAGGTGTCTTCTTGATTCCATCCCCTGGCAGCCAGGGACAGGTGCATGAACGCTGGGTCCTAAAACCTCCCTGGTTAAGTTCTAAAAGGAAGAAGTTTTCCCTTCCCAAGAAACTCTTGAGAGTTTTGAAATGGCACAGATTTTCCTGTTTAGGAGACACTTATTCCACATCCTCCAGAACCCTTCTCCTGAAATGAATCTCCTGAGTTGAGCTGACCATCCTAGAATTCAGTTCTGGAAGTTTCCTAAATTAAACTTCAATCCACTCCTTTTGGATTTGAACTCAGGGCCTGGGTGCTGTCCCTGTGGGCTTCTTCATTCGAGGATAGTGTTCTACCACGTGAGCCACAGTTCCTCTTTTGGCATGCTTGATTTTGGTGGTTAATTGGAGAAAGGGTCTCATGGATTTTTCTCCCTGGCTTTGAACTGAACATCCTCCGATCTCAGCTTCCTGACAGGATAACAGGTGGGAGCCCCTGGGGTTAGGTGGAATCACCATTGGTTTGGGATTTAACATCCTTGTGCTTAACAAAAGGAGTGTTTTTTTTAATAGGTTAAACCCAGGTATCCAGCTTAAGTGCCACTGACATTTTTGAAGACGTAACGATTCTTTGCTGTCGCATGGTGTCTGTCTGTGTGGATGGATGTGTGCCTGCTAGGATGTTTGGCATTCATCCTCAACATGCCAGGGGAATCTCTCCACCAGAGTGACAAGAAAAATACCTCCACACGCTACCACCCATTCGCTGGGCATCAAAAATCACCTCCCAACGACGAGTCCCAGAATTCAGTACGCTTGAGAAAACCAAGAGCTCAAGGCTCTGATGTGATCCCCGTAAGAACCCAGAACCTATCTGCAGGAGAATTCTCTTACCTTTTTCTTAAAGAAAATTTGGTTTTTATGGTATTTGCTTGTCTAGCGACCTTCGTCAGGAGATTCTCTTACCTTTTATAGATCTGGGTGTGAGAACAGTTTATCTCTCTGTCAAAGCGGTGTCTCCTGAAGTCCTCCAGGCCATCTTTGACCATGATGATGGCTAAAACAAGGACCAGCGGTAACACGGTGATTTCCCTGTGGAAGACTTCCATGGCGGGCATCCAGTTTAGGATCACCAGGAACAGGAAGTACAGGTTTGCCCATCTGGAAGGGGCAGGCAAGGTATGAGAGGCACGGAAACAGGTGCTTGGCTCCCTCTGTCCTTCCTCCCGTTGGTCCTCACCAACTTAGATGGCCTTCAGTTTTATCTCCAACGTTACCTAGTTGGATTTGTTTTGGGTCCTGATCCTGATCCAGGGGCCTGGGTCCCCTGAGCTTTGTTTTTGTGGTCAAGGCTAGCACTCTACTGCTGGAGCCACAGCTCCACTTTGGACTTTTTGGTGGCTTCAAATTGCCATCGTCAGACCTCAGTCTATTTATTTATTTATTTATTGGGTCATGGGACGAACTCTGGGCCTGGGCACTGTCCCTGAGCCCTCCAGCTCAAGGCTACCATCCTAACCTTGAGCCACAGTGCCAATTCCCATTTTCTAGTGATTAATTGGAAATAAGAGTCTCAGGGCTTTGGCTTTGTAGTGCCCGGGGATTGTCTTTGAACCTCAATCTCAGATCTCAGCCTCCTGAGTAGCTAGGATTATAGGCATGAGCCCCCTTGCCTGGCTTCAGCTTCTTTAGTAGCTAGGATTACAGGTGTGAGTGACCGGCCGTTTAGCCAGAAGTAGATTTAATCTGTTTCTTTGATGGATTAACCTTCCTGAACTGCATTGCTCTTGTGCCAAGTGGGCATAGTTCATTTAAAGGACTCATAAAATGTTACATGTATGTTAATATTAAATAATGTTTGCTAGGTATCAGATAGTTCTGAAGCATAGTGGTTGCTTAATATTAATTATAAAACTTGAAAAAATTTAAATGCCAGTACTGGGGCTTGAAGTCAGAGCCTTGTGCTCTTGCTTAACTTCTTTGCTCAAGGCTGGTGCTCAACCACTTGAACCATACCTTTGTTTTAGGCTTTTTACTGGTTAATTGGAGGTTAAGAGTCATTTGGCTTTGTCTGCCCAGCTTGGCTTTGAATTGGAATTATCAGATCTCAAGTTCCTGCGAAGCTAGGATTATAGGCATAAGCCACCAACATTAGGCTAAAACTTCATAAGGTTTATTTTTTTTTTTAATGTAAAAGTACACATGGTAACTTGGAATGAACAATGATTGTTTCCTATATTGTCTCAAAAGAATGGCTTACGTTTTTAAGTTTTGTAAGAGTCTCATGTTCTCTTGTCCACCTGGCTTTTGCACATGCAGGCCTGTCGGCTGACAAAGTCACCTGCCTTTCTTCCCTGACTCTTGGCGTCTCCTTTTCACTCAGCTAAGACTTCCTGTTCTTTCCAGGTTATATTTCAATTATTACCTCAAAGAAGACTTATTTTCCCTCCAAACCTTTGTATTCCTCTTCTTGAAAGGACTTAGTCTATTTATATAAGTATTTACTTAGAGTGTTTAATGTAACTTAAAAATAATGCCTGTCTCTTTCATTAGGAAACACTCAATGAGTTTCTTCTGTACTCAGCCATCCAACACACAACCTGATATTTACTTATTGAATACACAAGTACATGAATCAAGCATTTTAGCTGTATGCATTCGGATCCTAGAGGAAATATGGCCCTGGGGAATAGACCTTGGAGTTCAGGTGAGTGACAAACCCTTGCTTCGGTGTTCTGTGTCTGCACAAGGGCTGCAAACCTGTGAAGCTGTTCCCACAGGGTGCGGGGCAGGAAGGTGAGCAGGGTGTATTTGGTCGTGCGGATGGTATTGCTGGAGTAGCTCCTGCAGACTCTCTCCCAGTCCCGGTGACACGAGCTGTTGTTGGGAATCACCACCCGCAGCTGCTGTGTCAGGCGGGAGCTCTGCCTGTCCTCCTCAGGAGCCAGCAGAGGCGTGGTTTCTGATGGAGACTGCAGGAAGCCATCTTGGGCTCTCCACCGCCATCTCCACCAAGATGAGTCCGTGGAGATGGTCATTCCAGCTGCTGGTCTGAAGGCCTGGAGACAGACATGGGGAGCGGTCATGGGCGGGTTAGTACAAGGCCATAGGAAGTCGCTGTGGGTTTCTGGAAGGCTGGCAGGCTGAGGACTGGTCCAGGCAAGGCCCAATGTGAATAATACGTAAGTTTTTGGTAGAGCATATGAGCCATATGCCATGGATGCTGCTGTGACAAGCTGCAGCCTTGATCTCTCTGTTGGGGCTCTCAAGGGCAAAGCAGAAGGGTGGCTTGCCCACGATGACCCTAATTCCACCTCTGGTTTATTCCTAATGCTATACCTCCTTCCACCTTGCTCATTTTCCTTGTTCAAAGTAAGGCACTCCATTTGTACTGAACTTTCCTCATGTCACTGCTTTTTTTTTTTTTTTTTTTTTTTTTTTTAACTTGTTAACTGGAGAGGGAATCTCAGAGAGTTTTCTGCTTGGGCTAGCTTTGAATTGTGATCTTCAAGATTATAGGTGTGATTTTCCCCTCCCTCCCCACCCCGCCCGCCATGCCTGGCTTGTTGGCATGCTTTAAAATAATAGAAAAGGTGTTTAGGATTTCTTTGATTCAATTGTGTGTGTGTGTGTATGATATCTGTGAATTTCAGAGAAGGCGCTCTAGGGGTAGAAACTCCAATGTTACCTAAATGAAGAGATTGGGAGAATACTGAGTTGATGTGGGAGACAAGGTATTTTAGGTGAAATAGATTAAGTACCCACTTATCATAATCATATCCTTTATTTTTATTTTTAACAACATAACGTAAGTCTTCTTCCACATGAAGCCTTGAGGACCAGGACATAGCTCAAGTTGTGAAGTACATTACTCTGATATTGAATCTAAGGAGTTAACTACAAGAATTTTCAAAGCACTATTTACATAAAATGCATAAACCATCAAACATTTCCTCTTAAGATACCTGGGTAACAAACAACCGATACGTCAGAAGAAAGGATCTGGAGTTGGCCCATTCCCAAATCAACTGTTGCCTTTACTCTCTTATTGCAATAGTTGCACAATCATTCCTCTTCCACCCCTCTCCCTGTTTTTAAAATTTACCACACCCAAATATCATTTGTTTAAATGTGGTCGGCCTTCAGTCAATTTACTTATCGAAAGTTTAAATATTGACTTTGGCTGGGTTCAAAGGCATGGCTATCTGAAAAAAGGAGTTTTACCTCTTTTTAAAAAGTAGTCGTGGACAGAAATGACTTTCATTAAAATAGAAACACCGGATCCATTATTACAGCATTACCCTTCCCTTCCTCTTTCTACATCTGCTGACGTGGGAGCCGGGATCAGAAAACATGGCCCATCGGCATGGGTGGTTGTGCATGGCTGTAATCTCTGCTACTTGGGTGGCGGAGGCAGGAGTTTTGAGGCCAGCCCAAGCCAAGTTAGCAAGACCGTGTCTCATCCTCCAGTGTCTTTTCTTCACTCTTTGCCTAATGCACAACAATTTGGGAAACACAGCCCTGTACGGCATCAACCCCAGAAAAGTTTGTAAGTCCAGGCAGTTTCCCACGCAGTGACTCCTGGACCCGGCTTCCTGGTACTTCCTCACCTCATCACGCAGCTTTAAGGGTGCCCAGGGCCCAGAAGTCAATGATACTACTTGGCTTATCAACAAAAGGCCAGAATGGGTCTGTGGGTTTGGCTCAGCGGCATGTGAGAATCTCTGGAAGTTGAGCAGAACACTGATTATGTGCGACAGAATCCAGGTTAAAGGACATTTATCATTAAAAACAGAACTACCAAACAAGAGGCGCCAGTCGCTCATACCTGTCATCCAAGCTACTCAGGAGGCTGAGATCTGAGTATCCATGTTTAAAGTCAGCCTGAGCAGGAAAGTCTGTGAGATTCCTATTTCCAATGAACCACCAGAAAGCCACAAGTGGCCCTTTGGCTAAACATGATAGAACACCTTGAGAGAAAATGTTCAGGGACAGTGTCCAGGCCCTGAGTTCAAGCCCCAGGACTGACAAACAAACAAAAATAGAACCACCATATGACCTTGCTATGCCACTCTTGGACATATATCCAAAGAAATGTATGTCAACATGCAGGAGAGATGCCTGAATACCCGGCCACAGCTGCACAATTCACACTAGCCAAGATATTAGAAAGAAGCAGCACCACAGCAGATGAGTAGATAAAAAAGTGTGGCACACAGATAAAAACGGAGTATTGAAAGAAGAATGTAATGATGACATTTGCAGGAAAATGGAGGGAACCAGAGACTATCACATTACGTAAAATAAGCCAAACTCAGGAAGACAAATACTTTTGCATTTATGTATGGAATCTTGACTTTCCCCCCGATATGTCATGGTCAGAATAAGGGAGTATCTGGGGGGAGATTAACAGTGGGAAGGAGGGGAAAAAGAGTTGGTGAAAGACATGAATATTATAGAATTACATTATAAATATGAAAGATATATGAACATTTATATAATAAATATATGAATACATACAAACATAAACTATTCGTATAGTTTCATATATGTAAATATATAAACACATATATATGAAAATATATTTATGACACTAGTACAGTGAGATGCACTTGAAAGTATTAGAAAGGAAGGGAGGAAAGGACAGCTATAACCTGGATGTGATGAGTTTGATCAGAGTACATTATATCACAATGAAGCTCTACTGTTCCATCAATTCATTTCTTTGTTTTGTTTTGTATAAAGGACATTTCTTCTTTTTTTTTTTTACCTTCCACAATAGGCATTTATTTTCTCCTAGTTTTGAGGCTAGGAGTACAAGATCAAGTCACTGGCATGTTGGTTTCTGGGGGCTCTTTCCTTGACATGGGGGGCATCCATTTTCTCACTCTATCTAAAGGACATTTCTTAAAAAAAGGTAAGTATAGATATACCAGAATCATACTCAGCCTGGCAATAGGACAGAGCCATGCCTGTCTTAGTCATCTGGACAGCAGAAGGAAGACCTTCCATAACCTGAAAACACCTGGACATCTTGCCATTTGACTGTCCTACTTCAAATCTCAGACCATCACAGCAGTCCCCAAACAATCCCCTGAAGGAGGCAGCTGACAGCAAGATGTCAGCAGGCAGGGTCTACCACTCCAACACATAAGACACTTGAGACAGATGTGGGCCACTCGTGTCTGTTGAAAGATACTGCCGGTCTCAAGATGGGATCTGCTATTGTAGACAAATCCTGGATAACGGCTCTTCTCAGAGAGAGACAAGAGAATGCTTGGACAGCAAGAGAGATGTTTGGGCTCTGGAACACACACTGGTGTTTTAGAGGGTGTCTGGAACGAGAGTGGGGTCTGTGGTCAGGAGCTGAAGGGAGGAGGTTCAGCAATGCAGAATCTGACCCAACAGAATGGTAGGAAAGCTGAGACACACACACATGCACCCGCTAATGCAGTGGGCAGCCTTCAATGGGGGAACTGGGTAAATGGTGACAGGAAGCACCAGAAATTGTCCGGAGAAAACATCAAAGGAACACTGGCCATTTAGTGAATTGGAGTTGGGGGTCTGGAGACATTTGGTGTCTTATTTCCAAGAATGACAAATAGGAATCTGTACTCTTGGGCCCAAATCAGACCTCAGAATCAGCAGGTGTGGGGAATTGGTGGGGAGTGGGGAAGGGAGATATCATGCTGGGAGCCAGTCCTAAGTGCTGTGGAAGTAGGAGGGGTTACAGAGCAAGGGCAGGAGAAACTGCCTGACACTCTACTTACTCTCCACGGAAATCCAGAGCAGTCCTCTTCCCTTATCCTGCTCTATGTCAACCTCCTCTCCCCTGTATCTTCCCAGTGGACAATAAAAGCTCTTGGGAAATAGACAATGCAAGCAAGCTTTGCTTTCTACGAGATAGGTACAATGAGATGCATAATTTCATATTTAATATCCCCCGGGCAGAAATGCGATCACACTTAAAAGTTGTTTTATAGATTCTTCTTGGTTTGTTTTACTGACAAAATAATTAAGTTGGGTCTAATTAAAAGGGAATAAATTGCCCACAGAAGCTGAATAAATCAGGGTTGAGCTGAAGGGTGGAAAAAGTTGTTCAAAGTCTATAAGGCTGAAAGCAATTATAAGACAAGTGCACACACTGGCAGACACATCCAGGCAGGGCTCCCCGGGAGCTGGGGTGGAAAGCCTTGACCAGGTCAAGTGCGCTACACTCCTGGTTTAGCACAAAGACAGGGGAACAGGGAACAGATTTGTGAAGTGGGATGGAAACGTGGATGCTGAGGAGTGGATTCTAGAGTTTTGTCAGGTAAGCAATAGGCCATGACTAACCATTCAGTTGTTGGAACACGAACACATCCCAGAAAAGAAACGGTGTGTCTCCTTGAGGAAGGTTCTAGAATACCTTCACAAGGCACTGGAGACCTTCTGGTTACTGTAGCTTCAATCCCAGCCTAATTATTTTCTGTAGGCAACTCAAGCAGCGATAACTGAAACCTTTATTTCCCATTGGTGTGATAGCCTAACTGCTTATGGAAACTTTGCATGCCATAAAAATGCCAACATGACTCTTAGAAGCAAATGAAAGGGAGAAATAGGCCCTTCCGAATACCTGATTCTGCAAACATTTATTAAAGAGGGAAGAGAAGAAAATGGAATAGCTAGTAGAAAGGGTACAGTATGATTTTTATGTTTATAACACTGGTACTTCAGGGGCCTTGGAGCTGAATTCAAATTAAAGTCTCTCTCTCTCTCTCTCTCTCTCTCTCTCTCTCTCTCTCTCTCTCTCTCTCTCTCTCTCTCTCTCTCTCTCTCTCTCTCTCTCTCTCTCTCAGGATACCATCATGCCTAAGAGATTCTGCAGGTTGGCTTTGGCCATGAAATCTGCATCATTGGTTTTGAGATATAAAATACTCTTGGCAATGATCAGCCTCTCATTTCAAGCAGTTCAGATCCGTTCTCTGGAAAGTTCTTTTCTCTGACTGCAGCTTTTCCGCTGAGCTGGTGACCCTTTCTCTTCTCAAACCATCGTCTGTTCAGCCTTAGAACCCCTTGGATCTGCTGTGGAATCTGTTTCTAACTTAGCACATGAATCATTGCTCTGGTGTCGAAGGGTAAACACCGCCTGTCTGCTCGCAAAAGCATACGGGATTATTATTGCATCCTATGACTCAGCCCTCGGCCCTTCCTTTCTGATTGTTGATGGCCCTGGCTGGGCCCCAGGTCACTGGCATGGTTTCTGTAAGTTGTCCAGTTGTAAACAGGAGCCTGGATTTCTGGGAAGTGTAAATGAGCTCGGGTGTGTGTGTGTGTGTGTGTGTGTGTGTGTGTGTGTGTGTGCATGTGCACACAATCATGCTTTATTCTATGAATACTGTTGCGCTATGGGAAGTTATCAGGTGGGCCTTCCTAGCTTGGAGACTATGCCAATAACTATCTCAACTGTGGAGTAGAAAGCTTCAGAACACCGGGGAGGGATGGAAGCCGCGTTCTCTTCTAACCAAGGTGGGGGTGGGGAAATCTCAGATTCTTGAGATACCTCCCATTAGGATCCTTTTTGATCTCTCACAGCACGTCACAGCTCAAGGCTGTGCTCTACCACTTGGGCCATAGCTCTACTGCTGGCTTTTTTGGGTGGTTGATTGGAGATAAAGGATCTCACAAACTTTCCTGCCCTAGCTGGATTTGAACTGTGATCTTCAGATCCCATTCTCCAGAGTAGCAAGGATTACAGGTGTGAGCCACTGGTCTCTTTTGAGTGGTTGTTAACTAAACATATCCAGACACAGATTTCTGAAAGTCCTTAGGTTCTTCAAAATCCCTTAACTGAGATTAAAATCTGTTGTCTATCCTCACAACAGGATACAATTTCCTTCAAGACCACATTCCATGAAATAACAACGGTACAAGAAACTTAGATTCACCAATCGAATCTAGCTTCTTTCTCCCTCCTGTAGCTAAGGTAAGACAAATAATCATCTAGCTTGTGCCTTCATTCATTTATCATCCCATTCATTGTCCTTTCTCTTCCCATGGTCTTTGCAAACCTGTCTTATTGTTCCTGGTTCCCTTGGCTCCTCAGAAGGATTTTAAATATTCATTACTGACCCAATGCCTTTCTGCTGATAGTAAACATTGTCAAAACACAGGGGAAGAAAAAAGAGTCAGAGAGAGAGAGAGAGAGAGAGAGAGAGAGAGAGAGAGAGAGAGAGAGAGAGAGAGAGAGAGAGAGAGACTGAGAATATTACTGCGTGCAGACATCAGGACTTGCCATACCAAATGGAGCAAATCTTATTTACAAATGATCTTTAACCCCCAAGATCAGCCCAAATAAAGAAGCAGCTGTCATCTCTGGAATATCCAATAGTCTGCACCCTGACAAGGCCCTCTAAAGACCAGATACCGTTTCAATCTAATTGGCCCTCTGCCCTTTTCCTGCCTCCTCCAGCCATGCGAGGCAAGGCAGAGCATCCTGGGAGAGGCAAGCCAGCCTGGAGATGGGGCGGGGGATACCCTGATAGGAGGACCAGGGAATGGAGGCCGGCAGGGCGCTGCTAATTAGAGAACACCCCCTGCCCCTGACGGCAGCATCAGGAGCTTTTGTTACTGGTTCATAACAGCTAGAACTTTCCATTTGCGCATGCAGTAATGACTCCATCTCAACCAGTGGCGGAGTGTGCCATCCAAGAGACAGGAAGAAGCATTAATAGGAGGACTGGGGTTCAGGCATGAAGAGACAATCTCGAATACGAATAGATGGCGCCATTTTGTGTGGAGCTGTCAGTCAGACGTTGCTTCCCAACATGGTTGATGCATCTGTAGTGCACTTGAGCCTCCTCTTCTGTGTGGTGAGTGTCCCGTTGGTTCATACTGTTTTGGGGGAGGCCCCGGGCCTATCTTCAGAGCCTCTCCTGGCGGTGTGGAAGCACAGGCGAGTCAGGCCGGATACCGGCATGGGCCTGGGTATTTTTTTTTTTTTTGCCAGTCCTGGGCTTGAGCTCAGGGCCTGAGCACTGTCCTTGGACTTTCTCAAGGCTAGAGCTCTACCACTTGAGCCTCAGCACCACTGCTGGCTTTTTGCTATGTATGTGGGGTATCGAGGAATTGAACCCGGTCTTCGTGCATGCTAGGCAAGCACTCTACCACTAGGCCAAACTCCCGGCCCCGGCCTGGGTATTTTTGGAAAATATATTTTCATCTTCAATTCACACCAGGCCCAGCGTGGTGCTAAGTCAATATAGAGTGTGAGCATCAGTTTTTCCAGTCCCGGTCAACACTGTCAGCTGCTGTCTCTAGTGCCAGGGTTTCTCAAGCGTGCTTCAAGGACCGGGCTCCTTGAATTTGACAGTTTCTTCCTCACTGCAAGTCAAGGGACATCCTCCCCTCCTAAGAGAAGAGAGGAGGTTGGAAGGACACTGGGAAAGGGGGAGGAGGAAGAAAAGCAAGAGCAAGAAAGAAGGAGGAAAAGGCTGTGGAGATGAGCTCTCACTTCCTGGCTACTTACTTGATTCTAGCCTGGCATCAAATACACACGGGAGGCATAAATTGTGAGTGTTGCTTTGTCCACCCTCTGAGAAGAAACGCTGGACATAGGTGTGCCCTGACTGGAGGAGCTCAGGCGGGCCTGAGCAGAGAGGCCATGCAGGCTGGCAGAATCCTTGTCTCAGAAACAACCCCCGGGAAGGAGCCATTTACATGGCATATATGGTCAATTCCAGTTCTGAAATCCAAAGGAACGTGTGCTGCAGGCTTCTTTCTGTCTTCTCACTATCCTTTTCTCTCTACTTCACCCGTGTGTCTGTCTGTCATGGGGCTGGCATCTAACAAAGAGGATGGGGACGCAGTCCTGCTCTGCTGCCCTAGAGGGATTTTAGTGGGGTCAGAGGGGGAGCTTGTGCTGTACAAGCAACTAAGCCGCATATCTACACAAGCTATGGGCCCCACGGGACTAGTGTGAAGGAAAGCACCGATGACTGGGGAGGGGGCAGGGATGACTGCAGGAAGAGCATAGCCAGAGGTGGCATGAGACCTCAGAATTTCCACCCAGGTAGAGACAGATGGAAGTGTCTTTCCACGAGGAAGAAACAGGCACGAATCCTTACTTCCCTCAATCTGGTCTCTACAAGGGAGCTAGTTGGTCTCCAGGAACACTCTTTAAGAAGGGGCCCACGCATTCTGCAAGGGTCTCTGCTGCTTCCTGAGTGGTGGACGGAGCCCTCTCCCCGGCTGGCACACTGCTCTGGGAAGTGTCAGCTGTTGTCAGCCTCAGGACAGCCTCAGATCCTCTACCCTGAGCTCCAGATGCAGAAGGAAAGACAAACAGCTCTGAAGAGATGCTTCCTTACACTCAGCAGACAGAAGGGTCTGTGCCTCTCACATAGTCAGGTGCTGTACGCCACTCTATCCAGCCTCCAGATGAGGGCCACAGGGAGAGAGGGAAGGGGGGGTCCCTTCCCATGGAGGGGGCAGAAATGGGACTAGTGGTCAGAGATGTGGCCCCTAATCTGGACTCTGTGTTGATCTGCCTTTAGGGATGATTTTCCCATGGCTTCTCCTTGTCTAGGAACATGGAAACAAATATAGCTGCTGCGTGTGTGTGTGTGTGTGTGTGTGTGTGTGTGTGTGTGTGTGTGAGAGAGAGAGAGAGAGAGAGAGAGAGAGAGAGAGAGAGAGAGAGAGAGAGACAGAGAGAGAGAGACAGAGAGAGCACCGCTGCTTTGTGCTTTTTATCTTTTGCTCTTTCTCACTCTACAGCTCAGTTGAACCTATCTCCATCGTTATGCGTCATGATAGGAAGGGGATTTTAACTACCTTCAAGACTGACAAGACAGGGTGCTGCAGGAGTTGACAGTGGATTCAAGTAATTTAATGATTAGGGACAGATTTAGGGTCTCTAGCAGGTCTCTTATTAGATCAAAGATCTTTTCATGAGCTTAAAAAGAAAAAGACTCTCAAGCTGGATGCTGGTGGTACATATCCATAATCCTAGCTACTCAGGAGGCTGCGATTTGAGGATCTTGGTTCAAAGCCATCCCAGTTAAGAAAGTCATGAGATAATCTTATCTCTAGTAAACTACTCAGAAAAAGCTTGAAGTGGCGCTGTGGCTCAAATGGTAGAGCCCTTGCCTTGAGCACAGAGAGGCTCAGAGACAGTGCCCAGGCCCTGAGTTCAAGCCCCAGGACCAGAAACGAAAAATTCAACAGAAATTCCTAGAGCAATACCCTAGCTGCCTAAAGTCATTATCTCTAGATATGTCTAGCTAAAATCCAAGGAAGGGAATGAAGGGATAATTAGAAGTAATTGTTTCAGTCATGAAGATAGAAGTAACAATACACAGCGAATGCTGTCTATATAGTAGTCACCTAAGCACTTTGCATGCACTGTCCCTGAGTTTTTATTTCATTCAAGGTTGGCACTGTTATGAGTTGAGTTTTGCCCAACCCACTGCAGAGATCTGTTGAAGGCCTGTGCTCTAGTTTCTGATAATGTGTCACTATTTAGAAACTGGAGTCATTTTGGATTAGAGTGGACGATAAGCCAGGAGGTGGCCTTACAAGAAGAAAACAGGACAGCGGTGGCAGAAGCCAAGATTGAGCATGTTGCTGTCACTATGCAAGGCCCACCTGGAGCTGGAGGAAAGAAGGAAAGATCCAGAACTAGAGAAGCTGAAGGGAGCGTGGCTCTGCTGCCACTTTGATTTCACATTTCTAGCCTGTGGGATGGTGAGAGAATCGATCTTGGTCATGTTGGGGTGATTTGCTACAGGAATGCCCACAAAAGGAGCACACAGCCCTCTCCCAGGTCTTTCATCTGCTTTTACATCATGCCACCCTCCTGGCCCTCCCTTCCAACCCTCTTCTCATCCATCTTCCAGCACATTTCTTCTCTCTGACCCTTAGCCTGACTCATGGCTCCCGGGATGAGAGGGCAGCTTGGTTTGGAGCTGAGCTCTCATGGAGGGGGCAGGAGCGGAGCTCTGTGCCCAGTGTTGATGGAACTGCCAGCTGAGTGGGAGAAACAGCTGCAGGAAGCCTGTGCCTGCAGTGTGGATCGAAGCATTATCATCTTTGGAAGCTGGAGAACAACAAGCTTGCCCAGGCCGACATGCGAATTGGCTCGGACACCACCTTCTCCTTCCCCAGCGTCTTGAAATTGACTTTGCGGGCTTCTTAACATTCAGGACAGCCCTCGCTGGCAAAGCTTAGACAGACCCAGCGTTCCCTACAAAGCAGGGCGCTGCAGACAGCTCTTCTCTTTTCCTTTCCTCATTGCTTAATCTGTCCACTTCTGGTTCTAATGGATTTTCAAATGAGCCTAGGACAATTGATAGCATTTCTCAATTAAAACCAAATACCCTTCATCCACCCTTCACACAGTAGGAAATACAAATAAGGCTCAGCCAAGAGCTCAAGAAGCCCTCCAGCCTCCTGCCCTCTGCCCACAGCTCCAGCTCTGCTGCCCCCTCTCACTGGCTCCTGCAGAGGCCAACTTTGGGGTGCCAGTTGTACTCATGTGAACTGAGCTTCTCTAGCTGTTCCAGGATTAGAGCCAGACGTGAGGTTTTCCCCCCTGATTTTAGCTGGTTTCATAATCACTGAATTCAGATGTCGCCTTCAGAACTGGAGGAAATTATTGTGTGGCCGATTTAAAAAAGATCAAGCTAGGTTTGGAGGAGCTGACTCTCCAATTAAAAAAATATTATGAATTGGTAGAACTAAAAGTAATTTAGCTGTGGACTATTGAGTACCATTTCTGTGCCTAGGCTTCGCTCTTGGCCTGTTACATACATTTTTTTTTAATCTTTAAAGCAACATTTGGAAAGGGTCATTGCTGCTTCACAGTCGAGGAAAGAGACATTCTCAGAAGCCAAGTGGCTTCCCCATGTCCCCATACCCAGTAAACACAATAATCTGGGTAGGCTGAATCCTGTCCAGGTTTCCCAGGCAACTCCAGCAGTGACTTACTATCCCTACCCCAGGAACCTGGATGTCTTCAAGGTCTGTGTTGGAGGCTCCCATGGGGGAGGCAGGAAGGGGTTTATATGGTCAATGTCTTATCACCAGGGAAGAAAAAAGTGTGTGTGTATGTGTGGGTAAGAGGGTGCATAGTGAGACTGAAACATATATAGAACTCTGCCTTCTCAGAGCTTTGAACCATCTTAGAGAAGATGGCAGGTGACAGAGGGGAACTTATCCCAAACAGCTGTGGGGCTACATGGGAGGGTTGTGGGGAGAGGCCTCTGTTCCTCTTTCTATAATTCAGTTGTTATCTGTATAAGTCCTGTCTCCTTGCCCCTGGCCTACCTTCTTCCTCATTGCCACCATCTGGGTGGGTCACTATTATTGCCAGTGGAGAGAAGGGCACTGAGAATGGAAAGATTTCACAATAGGATTGGTATTGGATTTGTCTGAGTTGATGGAGGGTCTCAAAGCCAAATGCTTTGACTTTTGCATTGTGCATCTCTGCCATTTCAAATGGCAGACACCAAGATGTCCCCATGCTGAATGAAGGGAGGGACTCAGCCTTTGAAGCAAGCTTGGGGACCCACTAGAAGCAGATGAGCTCAGCAATGGACTTGATGAATGAGAAAAACAAGGACAACCAAACTAGATGATGAAGATCACAGAAGCTCTGACCAGTCAACTGGTCAACCACTCAACCAGGCCATACTCCATCCTCCTTAGATTCCTGGATTCCTTCATGGGCTACCTTTGTTATTTTTTTTTGACAGTGCTGGGGCTTGAATTCAGGATCTGGGTACTGCCCTTGGGCTTTCTCAAGGATAGAGCTCTATCACTTGAGCTGTAGTACCACTTCTGGCTTTTCATGTGTACATGGTACCAAAGAACCAAACCCAGGGCTTCGTGCATGCTAGGCCAGCACTCTACCACTAGGCCATGCTTCCATCACCCAACCTTTGTTATTCTACACACAGAAATTCCTACATACCTGACTGACAGTCCACAAGTCCACAGAGGTAAGTTCCTGAAGACCAGCAAGAGTGGCCAACACCCATGTCCTGCAGTCTTAGGTGTAGAGATGTGGAATTTGGATTTTTGGCTATAGGCTAAGAAGATGTTGTGAATTATTTGCTCTTGGTGGCTCTTATGAACCTTCTAGAAATACCCTAAGCTAAACACTGTCAGTCTTCTCACAAACAGGTCTTATGAGACCTGTTTCAACAAACTCTGAACATGGCTTGGCACAATCTCTCAACAAGTACCATCCAAAAGGCTTAGCAGGATGCAGACAACTTGGCTTCTTTATAAGCAGCCCAATGGCTGACACTACTTCTCTGTCTCTGGTTCCTGTCCACTGAATGACCTATCATTCACTTGGTCACCCAGAAACACTGAGTTTTGTTTTATACTGAGTCCCAGAATACACCTGTTGGTCTTATGTTCATTAAGCTTCTAGAATTCATTCAAATCCATCTCCTCACCATAAGTCTGGTCTAATCTGTCATCCATACTTGGCTTTAGTGGCTCCTTCCTCATATGTACCATTACTGTTTGGGTCCAGAGCTTCCCTTCATTTTGCTGCTGGAGTGAGTTTTATCACCAACTTGTTTGCAACATATGAACGACTCCTCTGTATCTTCCAGGTAAGTTTCACCTCCTCTCACCCCCCCCCCCACCAGGGCTCCATCACTGTTTAGCCACAGCAAAGTTCTCTGGCTAAATTCCTCCTCCATTCCAAGCTGTCACCCTCCCCATCCATTCTGGCTAGAACAAACTCTGGAGTCTTCCAAACCCTGGACTTTCCCCTCCTCCAGGTCTCTGCTGGTAGCTCGTTCTTCAGCGATCAGTGTAGTTGTTTCCTGTGGGAAAGGCACTTGCCACCTATCACCATCCTGTGCTGTCCTTGTCCTCACACTGTAGCTGCTTGTTTGCTTTCCACACGTAGAGCTCCGTGAGGTCCTAGAGGTGTGCGATTAAACACGGCACTAGGTGTGTGGTAGATTCTCAATAAACATTTGATGTGTTCTCAGTTTCCTTGGCACTGGCTTTGTCAGTCCTAATGAGTTGTGTGGTTTTTTTTAAACATGTCCTCAGTGTCCTAGGCTTGTGACTCCCCTTTTCTCTCTCATCTCCCCTCCCCCTCCCTCCCCTCCCCATCCCCTCTCCATTCCTCCCCACTTCCCTCTCCCTCCCTTTCCCTCTTTTCCTCTTCCCTCTCCTCTCTTCCATTTCTCTCTCTCTCTCTCTCTCTCTCTCTCTCTCTCTCTCTCTCTCTCTCTCTCTCTCTCTCACACACACACACACACACACACACTCACCTTATTTTCACTTTTATAAAGGTGTTTCAGGCTTATGCCATGAAATGTCACTTCAAAATACTTGACAAAAAAACCCCAAAACAAACACCAACAAACACCAAAATTTAGAGAGAGAGAGAGAGAGAGAGAGAGAGAGAGAGAGAGAGAGAGAGAAGCTTAATGCCTCCCCCATCATGTTCTTCCCAGTGATGGGATGAAGGAAGTGTGGGCTGGATTTCAGTTGTCATGGTAACTGATAACGGCCTAGTCCTTTCATTTTCTTTTGCAGATGGGGAAAATCTCTCTCTCTCTCTCTCTCTCTCTCTCTCTCTCTCTCTCTCTCTCTCTCTCTCTCTGTAACTAGATGTGGAAATTTATCCTACCACATTAAAGATACCTAGTGGCCTGAAGCACTAACTTGCAATGCCCCAGCTCTTTCCTGCCATTCTGGAGCCAGAGTGTGCTTTGGAACTGATGCTGGCCTGCAGCCATCTCCTCACTCGCTCCTGTCATTCACCAGGGCTTGAGGACAGGAATGCTAAGATGCTTGACATAAGAGGTCGAGAGACAGGGAGAGAGAGAGAGAGGTGGGGGGAGGACAAGAGGAGAGACAGAAAGATGATAGGAGAGAGGAGAGATAAACAGAGACATAGAGGTATGCAGAAGAGACTAAGACAAAGAGACAGAGAGTGGAGGAAAGGGAGAAAGAGAGAATGGAGAGAGAAATACAGGGAAGAACCTAGAGAGAAACACATAGAAAGACAGAGTGAGAGAGAGAGAGAAAGGGGGGGAGAAGTCTTCGGCCATACCACCCTGACCGCACCCCATCCCATCTGATCTCGGAAGCTAAGCAGGGTCCAAACTGATTAGTACTTGGATGGGAGAAAGGGGAGAGAAGAGAGATAAAGAGGAGAAAAAGAGAGAGGAGAGGGACACAGACAGAGACAGAGAGACACAGAAAGAAACAGAGACATAGACACATGCCACATGCATTGTGTGGACTAGAAAGAAGGGAAACCCCTCGGCTCACGTTTTGTCTCAGCTGAATTAGATCATGAGTGGTGTCGTGATTCAGCTGCTCTCTGAACCCAAGGCCGCCCCCGGGAGGGTCAGGAGAAGACACGGATGCCTAGAAGAAGCCCCTGGGCCACGTGTAATTGGCAGATGAGTCGGCCTTAAAGACAACTGCTCACCCACGATCTTGAAGCGGGGCAGCCATAATTCTCATTTTTAAGTTAAGGGGGAGCGCCCTTCTGCCACCTAGCAAAGCATTTGTGCACTCTAGAAAAACAGACAGACAGAGGTCAAGTCAAACCCCCACAGGCCACGACCCTACTTTCTGTGCTAGGAAATAAGCACAAGAGGAGATGGATGCAAAAGCATCCCTCACCGCCAGACTTCTCTCCCACACACTCTCTTCCCTCATGCTTTCTGCAGGTAGAATCTCACCGAAGCTAAACCAATGCCCATGTGTAGAATGTCCAGAATGGTGAAAACAGCCCCCCACCCCTCTCCTCATGTTCTTTACAAATTTCCTGGTCTCAGATATTCAGTGCCAGCTATAGACTGAAACCTTGACCACCTCACCTCTCCGTGATGGAGCTGGGCCTTCTTGCACAAGCGACTCGCTGGCTGCTTCATTAACACGCAGGGCACGAGTGGCTGGGACGCTCAGAGGCGTAGGTAATCTTTTGGAAGATTCTCTGCCGAGTGGACAGATCTGTGAGTTGAGATTGCCACTATGATCTCAGTACAGAGATTGTTTCTGACAGCTCCAGGATGTCAGAACTACTATGTTCTCTGGTTTAGAAATAATAAAAGAAGCTCAGAAAGGAGAGGTGCCTTGCCTAAGATGCAGGAGATAGAAGGGAACCATAGGGGAACTTATGGTTAAATATGTTCCGAGGCCTATGCGAGGCCCTTTCAAATATACTGAGTGATACAGTCTCCCAGCATCCCACGACGAAGTACTTACTTCTTCATACAGGAAAGAAATGGAAGCTCAGAGGAATTACACCCAAATGTTGTAGGCCAGCAGCAGAGCAGGAAGCATGGCCCTGCCATGACAGTTCCAGCAAAGCCTGCACTCAACCTATAACCATCACTTTCGGTGGCCCAGTTCCAACAGACAGCAAGAGAAGGCACTGAGGACGGAATGAGGGCTGGCAAGTAGGCTGTGAGTCAAGACAGGAGAGATTCTCAAGCAGGGACACATCCCAATAGATAAGGAGGACAGACACAGCGGTTACTCCCTCCCCCTCCTCCAGCCCCTGCTTGGTTGGGTAAATACTGAGCAAATTCTCCACCCATCTGGGCCTGACTTCTCAGATGTAAAACTGGCTGTTCTGGACAACTGGCAGAAAGGCTGCCCATGTGGATAAAGTAACTGGAGCAGCCGCCTGGACTGTGGGTGGCCCACGGCCCCCCGGGGGCCAGCGACAGTGACCTGTACCACCGTTCTCCGTTTTGAACACCGGAGGTGGGGACAGGAATAGAAATGTCACACATGTGCCAACCTGAAACTAAATTAGTAAACATTTATGGGTTTATCATCTTTGTTCATTTGCTCAGTCGCTTGCAAAATGATTTGTATTTTGGATCTATATATCGGCTGCAGAAGTAATTTCTCATACTCTGCCTGGATCTTTATTTTCAAGCTCCAGTGATAATTGTGCTCAGTTCAAGCCATTAGGGAAGAATTGGCTGATCAAATCTACTTTCTTTCCCCTAGCCCTGTAATGATTTCTAAGTTTTTCCTGCATCTTCCCAGGTTAAAGAATCTTGAGGAAAATAAAAATCAGCGAATCTCTTTTGTTCCCTCAAATTCTTACAGCGATTAGAGGAATGGAGGTAGAGTAGGGGGAGCTCTTGAGTCACAGGAAGTCTCACAATGGTTCAACTGAGTGATTCTTCTTTTTTCTGAACACAGGGTCTTGAACTCATCAGCTTGCTTGCTCAGTGGGTGCTCTATCATTTAAGCCACTACTCCAGTCTTGCTTTTTGCGGGTTATTTTTTGGAGATGGGGGTCTTTTCTTCCTAGATCGCAGCCTTGTGAGGAGCTAGGATTACAGGCATGAGAAACAGTAGCATCTGCTAGCAGCATGACTTTTGTTGACTTAACGACAGCACAAAAGCCATACTCATTTCATAGAAATTGTTTGAATTTTGATATTTTTCAAGACTAACAATACTGTAGTACTAATTTCTCAATACTGACTCAACTTATGATATATCCATCTTCTGGTGAGTTTGTCAGGGCACAAGCTATTGTAAGCTGATGATTATTTATATAGAAAGATTTAGGATTTTTTTTTTTTTGCACTAGGAATTGAACCCAGGGACAAGATTTGTTTAGTACCTGCTTCTCCATGAACCTGAGTTTTCCATTTTGGAGGAGACAGGTTAATATCATCAATTGTATTAAAAGCATAATTACCAGTTAAGAAAAAAGGGAACCCAGGCTTGTTATAAAATATATGCAAATGCACTAATCAAGAGGCTTACTGGAAAATCAGCAATGAGAGTTACATTTCCAATTTGCAATATGAAGAGTTTTTTGGGTGCCTGTCATGGCCTTGCATTTCTTAACCCTTTTATTTTCTCCTTTCTGAATTACATTTCCACATGGGATTTGGTGTCTCCAAATAGAAGTTTAGAAATCACTGGAAGGAGCCGGCAGTGGTGGCTCACATCTATAATCCTAGTTACTCAGGAGGCTGAGATCTGAGGATCGGGGTTCAAAGCCAGCCAAAAGCCGTGAGATCCTTTTCTCCAGTTAATTACTAGAAAAGGGGAAGTGGGGCTGTGACTCAAGGGGAGGGTGGTAGCCTTGAGCTGAAGAGCTCAGGGACAGAGCCCAAGCCCAGAGTTCAAGTCCCATGACCCCCCTCCCCCCCCAAAAAAAACCCAAAAAAGAAATCACTGGAAGGAAAAGTGCTGTTTTATACCATAGCCAATGAAATGACAGAATCTATTATACCAGCCAGTGGCCTCCAGTGTGGTTATGACAGAATCATAGATTCAAAAGTTTGGGCTGCTTTCTGATGGGGGAGCTCAGGACAGCTGTCAGAGGCTGTGAAGTCATGGCACCCTTACATTGTGGCTCCTTCTCAGTGTGGTCTGTCTGCATCCTTGGCCCCACCTCTGTCCCAGCGTAGACAGTGAGCTGCTGATCCTGAATACCCCTTCTGGAAGCCTACTGCCTGTTTACACAGAAAACAGCAGGCTTGCTCTGAGCTGGGAGGAGGGCCGGAGAAGTAGGAAGTACTAAGAGTCAATTAGCTTTGATTTATAAAGTAGCATCGCTGACACACATGATAATTAAAATCTCACATTAGTTATTATCTATTTACTATGCTGAACAATACACATTCTCTCTCTCTCTCTCTCTCTCTCTCTCTCTCTCTCTCTCTCTCTCTCTCTCTCTCTCTCTCTCTCTCTCTCATACAGTATCCAGTTCCCATCTTGGGCCAGGAATTGTGGTAAATATTGTATATGTATATGTATATGTGGCTTAACTAACAAACCACAACCAAACCACGTAAGCTAGCTATTTTGTTGATCTCTATTTTACAGATAGAGAGGAAATGGAGGCTCAATGTTACAATATCATTAGGTTAGGACAGAATTAAAAGCTGGCTTCATTTTTCATCCTCTCAATAATGACTGTGGATTATACAAGCCTCTTTAAAGACAGCATCCTACCAAACTTAGACAACAAGCACCTCACATTACAGAAATGAACATTGAGGGTTGCAGAAGAAACTTGCCCAAAGTTATACATCTAGGAATTTCATCAAATGAACTCCGAGATAGAATATAGATCCAAAATCTCTTGTCAGTTCTCGTATACAGGCAGCCTCTCACGTAGAATATGGATTAGCGCCACCTTTGAGTTATTATATACACATAGTGGAAGACTGAAGTTGAGTAGTGCAGTCTGTCAAAAACCATCATCATTGTTTTCCCAGACCTGTCCATATGCATTCTTAACTATCAAATACTCGTTTAAAACATACCAGAGAATGTGGTTATTAGGAAATAAATCTGTCTTGGTGAATTGTCTCAGAATTTCCCTGCTTTGTGATCAGGCAACAGACTTGGAAAAGTCCAACATGCATATACAGGTGTATATATAAGCATGTACATAATACAGAAACACACATATTGATACATACATGTGCACATGTATAGACATATATGCATATATACAGAAACATATAACATACATTAAAAAAGAAAAGTCAAAGAGGTTTTGAAGATGTGGAATGTACAAAGAAAAATGTGTCGGGGGGTGGGAGAGGGAGAGTGGGAGAAAAACATGGGAAGGGGTATCAGTGTTCAAGAAGTAATTTACTCACTACCTGACAAATGTAACTGTAACTCCTCTACACATCACCCTGACAATAAAATAAAATTAAAAAAAGAAAGCTGTGAGTGTCATTAGCAATCCTTAGTAAGATGGGTTCAGTTAGTTATTGGCTATGGTATAAAACTATGCCTTCCTTCATTGAAGTGCTTGATCAAGCGTGGCCTGTGGAAATGAAAGTCCTCAGATGCCATCTTTTGGCCAAGTGGGACTTAGCTGACCTCCAGGCTAAGCCTTTGAATCTAAAATGATAGGTACAGCTCAGTCCATACATCTGATGGAAATCACTCAAGACCAGGCACCCGTGGGATCTTCCTTGATAAGACGTGAGTGAGAAACCTCCCTGGGCTGGCACTAACGGAAGCAGGCATTGATAAGGCTGCTATCCTCACTCAACAATATGGGATTGGAAAAGGATGGCACAAGCTAGGACTGGTGGCACATGCCTGCCATCCCAACTACTCCGAAGGTAGAGGGAGGAGGAGGATGAGTTGAGGAGCAACCCAGGAAGTTATAAGGCCTTTTCTCTAAAATAAAATACAGACAAAAAGGGATGGGGGGAAGGAGGTAGCTGAAGTGGTAGAGCATTGGCCTAGGGTGTGTGAAGGCCTGGGTTAAATCTCCCCAAACCTCACAGAACAACAGAAGATACGAAATGTCACCTGTATGTCCTCTTATAGAGATCCTTTTACTTTTATTTCATTTTCCTACACCTATACTGAAGCCTTCTGAAGTACAGCAAAACATGTATGTCTAAAAGCACACAATCAGTATGATACAGGTAGATATTGAAGAAATCCTGGCTGAAATCCAGAGAATAACAAACATCTCCATCACCCAGCATTTCCTTTTCTCTTTTAGATTTCTCCCATCTTCCCCATCCCCGCCCATCCATCACTTTCCCTCCTGTCTGCCTGCTGACTGGCTCCGAACTCTGGCTTCTTTTTCTTGGCATAATTATTTTGAGATTGGACTATATTGTTATATCAAAAAAAACACCCACAGCTCCTTCTGGCTTATTCTTCATTTGTTCTTTCCCCAGATACTTCCTGAGTTATGTCAGAGACTGAGAGGTAGTGAAAACTACGGGGCACACAACACGGACTTAAGAAGCAAGGTGCACACCCGGGCTCTGGTAGCTCACACCTGCAACTACTCAGAAAACAGATCTGAGGATCAGGGTTCAGAGCCAGCCTGGGCAGGAAAGTCTGTGAGACTCTCCTCTCTAATGAACTACCAGAAAAACGGAAGTGGAGCTGTGACTCAAAGTGATAGAGTGCTAGCCTTGAGCAAAAGAGCTCAGGGACAGCAGCACCCTGGCCCTGAGTTCAAGCCCCAGGACCACCATCACCAACAGCAATGGAAAGAAAGCAAGGCTGAATAAACCTCCGGGTCCTGCAGGCATTGTGCATCCACGGGGTCTCCCACAGCATCATGGGAATCCAGACGCTCAGGCAGCCACTGCTGCATCTCTTGTCCATCTGCCTCCCTTTTGGGGCCCGCTGTGCATGGAAAGGCTCCATTAGATGGACGAGGTTGCAGCCCTAGACAGCACGCGAGCTTGATGGGCAGGGAGGATGGTCATGCAAATTTTGGCAGGTGTCACTGTCTTGTCAGTTCTGTTCTTCCTCAGAGCCCCGCCTCTCCTGCTCTCCAGTGACAGGCTGATGACATCTACACTGCTACACCTCTGTTCTGTCTGACCATATTTGTTAGAAAGAGTGGCAGGAGAGGTGAAATGCCATGACATAAAGTACAGCGCTCAGTGCCTGGGTTTTGAGAGGGGTGCACGTTTCACAATGGTAACGCACTGGACGGGGCCCACACAAGCGTTCTATTAAATTCAATGGCGGCTGCTTCCATCTGTACATAGGCTGGGAGTCTCTGCAGCCAATAGCCTGCAGGTGTGCAGATTAGTGCTTCAGAGTCCACACCAGATGTCAGGGCCTAACTGAAAGTACAGAAGGAAAAGAACTCTTCTCTGGGTACAGAGCAGGCAGTGGGACAGGATCATTGTCATCATAGCCAGAGAAGCAATGGCTTCATGAAATCCATCCAGGAACTATTCAGCCGAGCGCGGTCAGGAAGAGTGGCCAGGAAGAGCCAGCTGGTGCTCTGGTTCAACGTGGTTTTCAGATGGCCGCATCTTCAGACCAAGCGTGGGAGAGCTTGGGATCCCAGCTTGCCGGTACAGCTGCTGTGCTGACTGTGGGCCTGTGGCACTGTTCACAATCTTGACCTAGGACAGCGTGCCCCTGGATTCTGAGTGGACTGAGGGGTGGTAAAAATAACACGGATAAAGTAATAAATGGATAATCACTTAGGAGTTTGCCAAATGTTCATCTGTCTCCCCCCACTCCTTCTCTCCTGAGGGTCATCTGTGTTACCTTTCCTGTACCTCTTTATTGCCATAATTTTTATTGTATTGTGAAAATCATGGACTTTGAATCAAGATCATTTGGGTACAAGGCTGGGCCCTGGAACATTTTTCCTTCCATTTTCATGGAGCACTTTAGCGGGTGCTGTTTGTTCCCCCCTCCTCGTGCTATTCCTTCAACTTGAATATCAGATACATCTACTTCTAAGTGAGTCGCTCGAGAAAACAGTTATTTAAAATATGGTACCTCTCAATTTATTCCAGCAGGGGCCACGAGGGATACCTTTTCCATGCAAAAAGGAGCCTTCCAAGGGATTTCCCAGCAGGTGGAATCTTTCAGCTGTGCATCTTTCAGGATTTTTTCCCCCCATGATCAGATTAAATAGCTAACTATTAAAAGACACCGTTATCTGAAAAACAAACTAAAGGCAGAGCGTGAAGGCATGGCTCAAGCAGTAGAGAGAGCACTTGCCTCATAGGTGTGAGGGCCTGAGTTCATTCCCCACTTGCTCAAAATAGAACAACCCCCACACACATCCACATGTGTGCTCATAAATACTAAAATCGAAACATGTAAGCTCCAATTATTTCACTTCCATTTGTGTGTAGTCATGCAACATAAGATGATCTTTAGCTGCACATACACACGCATATATTATATAGTGAGGTGCTTTCAAGAGACAACCAAATCAACAGATCGGTTGCTTTTCATAGTTGTGTGTGTGTGAACTGAGTTTCTAAATCAGCAAATTTCCAGGTTGCAATATAGTATTATTACTCACAGTCCTCTGGCTGCCCATTAGCTCTTTGTCCCATCTTGCTTTAATCTAAGCCAGCACACATGAGCAAATGAATCTGCTAGGAAGAATTCCAAAGTGTACTCCAGGGTTCTTCGCCTCTGATTTTTTGTACACCTTCTTCCTATTCACTGAATTAAATAACTATTCTACATGTCGCTGGGATGGGGGTTGGGAGATGTCGTTAGGATCCCAGCGCAGTTGACCTTAAAATAGCTTCATTAATCTGCATGAGCCTGGCTAATCTAGAGAGCCCTCCAAAGGCACTCTCTGGGAAGAGAGAACTGTAGCTTGCCATGTCACTGCTGCTTCTGCAGATAGATAAATAGATAAGACAGACAAAGGGGTGCAAGGAGTGGCAGGCAAAGTAATTGAGCTCTAGGAGACAATGAATCTTAGCTTTGACGGGTCATGGGGCTTGGACTCTGGGCCTGGGCTCTGTCCCTGAGCTCTTCAGCTCAAGGCTACCACCCCACTCCTTGAGCCATAGCCCCACTTCCAGTTTTCTTGTAGTTAATTGGAGATAAAGAATCTCACGGACTTTAGTGCCCAGACTGGCTTTGCACCTGCGATCCTCAGATCTCAGACTCCTGAGTAGCTAGGATTATAGGTGTGAGCCATCGTGCCCGGTGATACCCTAATTTTGAGAAACAGAACTTGGCCAACAATCTGAGTAGGCTGAGAAGTGGGTTCTTCTCCAGATCCTCTGCCAGTGAGCTCAACCATGGATATCTTGATTTCAACTCGGCAAAACCCTGTGCAGAGG
Source organism: Megascapheus bottae (assembly GCF_031878675.1). Taxonomy (NCBI): domain Eukaryota; kingdom Metazoa; phylum Chordata; class Mammalia; order Rodentia; family Geomyidae; genus Megascapheus; species Megascapheus bottae. The sequence continues at coordinate 5,155,187 of NC_143537.1, read as the reverse complement.
TCCAGCCATGCCTTTCCTAGACTTCTGACCTGTAGAGAATGAGACTTGATAAATGGATACTGTTTCAAGCTGGAAGGTATCTGGTCATTTGTTACACAGTAATTGAAAACTAATATAGTATCTAAAGCCCTAAATGACAGTCCTAATTATATAAATTGCAATAATTTTATTATGTATAAATGCACTCGACTGAATCATTCATCCTATTTCTTACTCTTAGATGTGAGTAAATTTTATTCTGTACAAAAACTAAGTCCAGAGTCTAATAGGAGCGATTGCCATCATCTAACATTCATTGAACAATTATGATGTGTTCATTTCGCTAAGTGTTTTATACGCATTAAATCACTGACTTTTCATGACCTTACAATGTGGGCACATTATGAATCCTTATTTTACAAACGAGGGGAATAGAACATAGAGGAATATTATAGAGAATAAAAAATCTGTTGAAGGAAAGTCATTATTTTGTCATTTATTAACGAATATATGTATTCATATGCAGTAAAGATGGTCTAATAGCCACTAAAAAGTTATGGCAGTTATTAAAAACACACTTTTAAAACTCTGGCAGATCCCCAAATATCCCTGGGCCTGCCACTCTAACTGAAATCCACAGGTAAGTCTTTAGGGGGAAACCTATTGATGATTCTAAGTAGCTGGGAGACCCAGGACTTTAGAGATCACATTTATGGAAACAGCCACACATTACTGTCCCATTCTTCTCTTAATGGTGTTGTGCTAACTTGGTGAGGTCATTAGCATACTCATCTTCTCTAGGGTTCAGGTCAGTGACTCCCAGGGCCATCTCAAGGACAATCTTCCTGCCTACGATATCCCTGAGTAATTGTAGGGAAACCGCTTTGTATAGTTACCTAAGGATAACACAAACCAGTAAGTGATTAAAAGAGAAGTCTGGTCCCTAGACTCAGCTTTAGAAAACCAGCAGTCACCGTGAATAGAAGCACCATGCCATAGCCCTAGTCAGATGGCGTCATTGTTTCTGGAGGATCTGGAGGGCTCCGATGCCATGGGAGCAGGTAGGAAGCGTGGTCAGGCCAGGTGTTATTTCACAAAGCTCCTCAGGTGAGATATGTAATGTCCGGTTCAGATAATCTCTGGGGCCATTTTTAGCTCTATTAAAAAGCACATTGCGATGACTCATGATACAATAATTTTAGCTCTATCTGTTAGGTTCTTAGTTCCATTTTCACATATATAAGCTACACAATATGGCTGCGTTCTCCCATTCTTTCCCGTCTTCATTCATCTACTCCCTCCCTTTGATCTTGCTCTGTCTACCACAACACTTCAAGTTCCAGTTTTCTGGTATTCATTTGGTTAGACTGTAAGTTGTTCAAAGGAGTTTAATCATTGGAATTCTTTCCTGAGTATACTATCCTTGAGTTAATACATATATACATATATATATGTGTTTATATGTATATTTATTAATGAATGAGATCAAGCATCTACATATGAGAGAAAACATATGTCCTTGTCTTTCTGGGCTAGACTTACTTCACTTAAGAGAATTTTTTTTTCCAGGTCCATCTATTTCTCTTTGGCAGACATTCTTATCCCGTGTATCTTTGCCTCCTAGCTCCTTTGATGGACAATCCCAGAATCTGTCTGGATAGAAGCACAGCGATTCCCTTAGTTGCACCCCAAACCTATTTTCCAAAATCTAATATGGTGCCGCTTGGGTGCTGGGAGTCTTTGCAGGATCACAGATGTAAGTTTCCCTCCTCTTTTCATTCCCTCCTAGGTAAGCAAAAGCGGCAGGCTTTCTGAAGGGCCCTGACTGAGGATGTTGTTTACTTCTGCTGTGTTTCATTAGACTTCACCAGTGTCGCCCCAGGAGGTGAACGGGCAAACCAAATGATGCTGGCCTCCAGCGTGGGCCCCGTAGAAGGAGCAGCTGGGGATTCTCACAACATAGGGGCAGCTAATGAGGACAGAGTGCTCCTCAGGTTGTCCTGGCTGTGCCTACACCCTCTGAACACGACACATCGTGGGGAGGCCCCGGGTGTGTTGGGAACAAAGAGTCCTGGTTCTCTTCCTTCTCTCCATTGGCTGTATTACTTTAGCCAGATCTCATAACCTTGTATCCATTGGCTGTATTACTTTAGCCAGATCTCATAACCTTGTATGGATATTCAGAATTTGCACACCTGATGCATTCCATGCCTCTCCGCTCTTGATGCCATGGGTCTCCAAGGAGACACCTTATCTGCCTGCTGTTTGCAAAGGATGATATCCTTTGCCAGGACAAATCTTGATGAACAAGGCCTCTCCTCTCCAGCACAGCTCAGGAACGTCCTTTCTGTTTTCCTGAGGGAAGGATGAGCTCTTGGTTGGCAGGCAAGGAGTTGATCCATGAAGGACTTATTGTTTTTGATTTCTTAATTCCAGGTTGGGAAGCAGAATACAAATTTAGTCTCTGTTTTCCGCTGGGTGTTGTGTTTTGTAAGTCACACAGTCCTAACTTGGGCTCCAGCTGTGTCTGGCTTTGTCTGTGTGTGAAGGGTAAAGCCCTGTTTTCTGCAGGGAGTCTCTCTTCTCTGCCTTGTTTTCACTCCTAGGCAACAATATCCCAGCATCTGAGAATTGCACATCTCCTCCCTTCCTGGCTGGAGACCGTGAGCCATGACTAAAGCCAGCAACTGTGTGTGTGTGTGTGGGGAGACCAGGCCAGTGGCATTTTCCTTTTTGCAGGCATCACTGGCTCTTTGGACCCACCAGGCGCCTGGAGAGACTCAAGATGAATCGTCTGAATTGTGAAGGCAGAACGGAAGTTTGTTCTACTCCTGTGAACACAGCCCTCTCCATGGCCTGTGGCGGCTCAGCAGAAGTCACTACACTGTGGTTGGTTGTCAGCCAGACTCCTGGGCTTTGTTCTGGTCCATAACTTCCTCATCATGTGCATCTGCACCCAGCCAGGCCAAGCTCCATGCCCCGGGCCTGACGGGGGCCGGTAGATGCCACAGGCTGCTTAGGCAGGGGCCTTTGAAAACACAAGTAAGCAGAGCTGAGTGGAGCTGACTTAATCGATATAAATCCTGTTACTTTATGTTAAGTTGATAGTGCTTGATTTGAGTTCACAGTAGTAGTTTGAGTTCTGGTAGTAGTTTTGTTGTTGTTGTTTGTTTTGTTTTTTGTTTTTTACCCCCTGAAGGTAAATAGAGAAGCTCAGGGACCTGATGGTTCATGCCTGGAATCCTAGTTACTCAGGAGGCTGAGTTCTGAGGATCCTGGTTAGGACTCAGCCTGGTAGCAAAGTCCCTTAGATTCTTATTTCCAATTACCAGCAAAGAGCTGGAAGGAAATGTACGACTCAAGTGGGAGAGCACTGGCCTGAACAAAAATGCAAACAAGAGCAAAGGCCCCGAATTCAAGCCCCAGTACTGGCACAAAAACCTGACACTGCAAACAAAACCCAGAAGAAATGAGAGGTACCAAGGAAGGGACACAACTTAAGTGAGATTAGATATAATCTACTGCAGGGTGACATCTGTTACCCTGACTCCTTTAAACAATATCATGGAACACTCTAGCATATTTCTACACCCAGCCGTCAGTGGTATTGTTGTGTTCAGTTGTTTCACACTCAAGGGAAAAATTCCTTCCACTGGGCCAGTGTCACGCCTACAGCAATGTGTCAACACTTGACAATTCCTGCCAGGTCAGAGTCGGAGGCTTCAGGGTGTGCATTTTTCACACCAGCCAGGACATGGGCATGTCATCTGAAAGCATTGCAGTTGAGTATCAGTTCATTATTCTCCCAGTTAACCACCTGGAAGCAACAGGAAGGGGAGATTGCCACATCTGATGGGCTCTGACCCGAGCAAACAGCTTAAGGCTGGTGTCCCAGCCAGATGTCAGGCCTGACCTGGACAAGAGCACACACACAGCTGGGGAAAGCTAGACATGGTTCGGATCTTGAAGGGTCATCTTGTCTCTCTGTGGAATGAGGGACAGAAAAGTGTGTATATGGAGGGGATTCAGAGCCATTGTAGGCGACAAAGGGTGTGCCTACACACCCTTAGGCGGGCACCTGTGGCTTGTGCCAGCCTGGCATCTACTCTCACAGAGTCTGGCACCAATATCTTGATCTGGGGAAACACCCAATAAATCCAGTACCTTGACATGGCCTAATCATGCCGCCACCACTGGGGACATAAAACCTGATAGCTTTTCCATAGCAGAGGCCTTGGCAGCAATTTCATTCAGAAAGCCAAAGGCAGAAGGTGGATCCTTAATTTCTCTAGTCTTACAGGAACGGTGAGTGTTTCTCTCTCGGTAGCAATGTGGGGATACTTCCACCCAGGTACCAAATATTGAAGCAAAGGGACCACAGGAGGTGATCCGAGGAGCCCAGGAGGTGGTGGCATGGCCCAAGGATTCGATAGTGTACCTTACCACCTGTCTCCAGCTGAGACTATGTGGTTCTTCTAGGACCAGAATCAAGCTCTTAAGCATACCAGTGAAAGCCAAGTAATTCCCCAAATCAATTCACAAAGGGACATATTTATTTGTGCATCATTATAGGAGCCAAAGCATTGGAATCGATATATATCTCCATCTATAGGGGATAGTTTCGTAATAGAGGATGCTATGTGGCTATTGAAAAGAACAACTTTAAAGGAGGCTGACAACCACTTTCTCCCATCTGGCTTGCTCCAAGAGTCTCCACTGGGTTCACCTGATGGTCACGAGGGGGTCCTGAGCTACAGAGAGCGACTCCCACCAAAAGCGAGAGAGATCCCAAGTCAGGAAAGACCGTCCCTTGCAATGTGGAGAACAGAACTTGCATTCCTGAACCACATCTGTCCCCAGAGAAGCTTTGCTGATGTTCAACCAGCACTCGATGGATGCCATCCACGCACAATCAGGATGAATTCTGAAAGGTTTTGTACATGGTCAAGATGCCTGGAAGACCTCCCTGTAGAATAATTCCAGGGAGACAAAAGTGAGCGGCCACATAGCTTTGATGTCAGCATGAACTTGTGTCTACGTCCTGGCTCTGCCCGTAACAGCTGCATCACCTTTAATGATGTCCCAGCTTCTCTCACCTGTGAGGAGCAGGCTAAGAGAGTCTGGAGGAGAGATTAAGTGGGAGGAATGCCAGGTCTCCACGGGTGTCCATCTTCTAGGCCTCACTGCTTCATACCATTCTCACCGTGGCCGTCTAGCAAACACATTGTACAAGAGAGACGGATGTCACTTTCACAATGACAAGAGTGGCTTCTCCCTTGCTGAACGTTTTGGCCCGCTCTGCCTGCATGTCGGCTCGTATGGAGAGGGCAACGTGAAGGAAGTAAAAGCAGTATCTGGACAACGGTCGGTGAGGAGTTGAGATCCTCTGTGTGAATCTAGAAACTCTCTGGGGCCCACCAGCCAGGAGAAGGAGTTTGGGATGGACCCATCCTCATTAAGCGTTTGAGTGAGAGCACAGCCTCAGCCCCACACTGTGATTAGATCCTTGTGAGAATTTCTGAGATGGAGACCCCTGATCGAACATTATTTACCCCCAGCGACTGGGCATCAGGCAAAGAAAACCTAGCCTATGGATTCGAAGGTTATGTTTGCTATTTAGAAAGAATGGCTTCCTTCTTAAGAGAAATCATTGCTTTTGTATCAGTATCTCCCCATTCCTTGATTTGTTCAAAATCCCAGTTATACAGAAAGGGCAGATCATAAAATGATCAAATGAGGACTGGGATACAATAATCCTTGGTGCTTAATGCTTCTGAAATAATTCCTTCTTATTTACTCATTTTTGACTTTGCCACATGCTTCACTGCAAGAGTTAAAGGGGAGACATAGTTGGAAAAATAGGAAAATAGTAGGTTAAATGGCTCCAGGAAATGATCCAATAGAAAGATAACTTGCTTATGTAAGACCCGAGGGTCTTGAGAAAATGTATATTCTCACTCAATAGATGAAGGGACTGCCTGGTACAATGGCAGCTATCGATCTTTGGTCTCACCTTGAGTTGTCAATAGCAATTCTGCTTCTGTCTTAGGGGGTGGGGATGTGAGAAGGATTCCCAGGTCAATATCACTTTAAGTCGAGGAACCTCAGGTGTTTGTTGCTTTGTGATGGAGGTGAGAGTGGGGCCAAATGTAGTTCTCTCACTTTTGGGTAGAAGATGACAAGACTTCAGGAAGCTTAGATAAAACCTTGAATTCTATAGACAAGAAGCACCTCTGGACATAGAAAAGGCAAATGCATATATCTACTTCTCTTTGCAGTATGCTCTGGAGCAAATCAAACTGGGACAACCCTTCAGGAACCCTCTCTCCCCACCCCAAATACCATGGATGGGGTAAAATGGGCAGAATTCAGGATAAAGTCACTTTTCTAAGTCTGTCCTGACTTATTTTTTTTAACAGAACCTCCTCTTGTTTAGAGAAGGTAGACTTAAAATAAGTCAAGCTCTAGCAAAGGAAAAAAAAACAGATCCAGTGTTAGTCAATAAAACAGACTGTGATCAGGCTAGGACCTGAGTGAATTATGGTAGATAAATGCACTGAGATTGTCACAAGCTCAAGCCTGCTCCTTCTCTGATTCACAATCATCTTTTCTCCTGTGATGCTGGCATAGAACCTAAAATTGCATGGCTTTGCGTTTCCATTGTGAAGGATGGAAAGCACTTAATGGGTGAAAAGATACTGAAGGTTGGGTTAAGGAGGTGGAGGAGAATAAAATCTCCGAGAACGGCACTGGTTTAGGGCTTCTTCCAACTCCTGCTGCTTCATGCAAGACCATCCACAAAATTCATCCCTGCACTCACTCTCACGCACACAAACACAAAGTGTAGCCATGCGACTATCCCAGACATTTGCTATGTGATGTTGATGTATAAATAGAGTTTGCTCCTGGCCCCCAAAATGTCCACAGTCTCTAGACAAAGATCTTCTAGGCGTGGTTGAAGCATACACACAATAATTGCTAGTCATAACCACAGTCCTCTCATTGATACTAATCTTTGTCCTTATTTTCTTCCTCCTATCATTTTTACAGCTCCTTTCTATAAGAACCCAGCCTGCGAGGACAACAGAAATGAAGCCGAACAGGAAAAGAAAATGCTATGGATATAGGTAACACATACGCTCTGCAATGGAAGGACATCTATCTTATGTTGTTCAACTCAAAAGCACATAAATAGCCACCTAAAAGGATTTCCTTATGACACATCTTGGCTGGGGTGTAGCTCAGTGGCCAAGAGTTTGCGATGCTCTGGGTTCGAGCCCCGGTACTACACACACACTCACAAACAAAATATCCCATGTACACATGTCATGTATCTCCATTATACATGGATGTGTACACATGCATTGATATATGTAATCTGTAATGCAAGTTTTGGGAGGACTTCAGTGCATGTGAGCATCAATATATCATGTTCCAGTCATCACTGGAATGAACCTATAAAGTGAAAATCAAGGAATATCATCCTAAACGAATCTTCCACTTTCCTCAGCAGCTGATTTATACTGTAGCTGGGCGTGTCAGAGCCCAATGCAGAGATTTCTGTGCAGTTTTCAGAGAGGTCACGTATTACAATTGTCTAACTACATGCCCAGGTCACAGTGGACTTTTCAAAATCATAGGCATCTTAAGAAAATGTTATTCCATTTGGCCTGTGCACAAAGCAGTTGCGTGGACTTGAGCTGGACGGCACACGGAATGGATGTGAATGGCAGGTAAATGGAATAAACTCTGATAGGTAGTTTTTTTTGGCAGCAACTCAAATTCTTTAGCTATGAAAACCCAGCATTTAGATTTCCTTTTCCTGTTGACTTCTCTTTAGACAGGTGGAAGCTTTTAGTAAGTACTCAGTGTCTGCTGAGGTATGCATATCTTTGTGAAGAGCCGAGACAAATTAGAAAGTCAAATTAGCGATGCATATTTAATACCGCTTTGTAGTTTTTTTTTTCTTCTATAAAGTTGGCAGAGATGTTTACTCTTGGAAGGGGAGTTTATAATTATGTAAATTGGAGAAACAGACTGCATATGGTATTAATGATAATGCCTTGGGTTTTATATCCAGAGTCAAGAGCATTTCCAAGTGGTTTTTTTTAATGCTTCTCATGACTAAAGAGGAAGTGAGCCAAAGCTGGTGCCTGCTTTTTCAGTACTCGGTAAACTTACGGGATCTGAGAACTTGGGCACCTGTACAAGCACTGTCTTAGAGCAACAATGGCCTTTACAACAAACACTAGCCCTTCCCGTTCCCTGTCTTTCTAGCAAGACCTTAGTTTGGTCCACACATCTACTGTCTTCTATGCAGCATGTACATCAGGAGATGCCAGTCCACTGTTAGGCCAGAAAGCCAATGACGGGTCTCTGCCCCTGGTGTTAGTCCTGTATACATTTTTACAAGGGTGGCGTGACACAGTCTGGCAGATGATTTGAGTGCACATTTTCCGGGAACTTTCTGGGAAGGTAGGTGAAAGCAGAGATGGGAGAGAGCCATCCTGGAAATGGCAGAGGCCACATAAGACACTTACCCCCGTGACCATCTATGGGCCTTTCCTCCTTAGCACCTCTTGTGTGAGCGCAAGCAATTTCAAAGTTATTATTTAAACTTCACTGAGCTATACATTCTATACTTACAGTGGTTCCAACACATCAGCGCATCTTAAATGTGTATATAGCTTCCGTTTCTCTCTCTCTCTGTCATAACATTTGGCATCTCATTTACCAGTGAAGTTAGTTGTATTTGCTTAAATGCTCCAGAGAAAATAACTTTAGCTTAATGAAGCTTATCTTGGCACCAGAAAGGAATCTGTACCCAAGCACCAATGAGTAATAATACAAACTACTCACCATTCACACCCTCCCTCTCATCCGAACAAGTGTCACCAGCCAGTCTCGATCTTCTTGTCAAAGCAAGTCTGCAAGACACAGGAAGAAAAAGCAAAATATGAAATATGCCATCTCATTTTGGTGATCAGGCAAGCAATTAAGCATTTTTATCCTTTTTATTCCAGCTGGAGGGCTGTAGCTACTATGTAAGGCAGGCTGTGCTGGACATGTTCCCAGGAGTTGTTCCAAGATAGATGTTATTTTTCCTCCCAGGAAATCAGGTCTACCGTCTCGTCTGAGCATGTGCACGACCTGCCCCTGTGAACCAGATTTAAACGTCTCGTTGCTCCATAGATTGTGAAGCTGTCTGCCCCCTCAATGCATTCCATCTTGGCCACACCAAGTGGCTCAGGAATGGACATGGTGCTTGGTTCAGGACTGTGAAACTTACATTGGACATGGAAAGAGGAAGGGAAGCCATAGTGAACTATGCTGAACACATAGCCTTGGGGGGACGAGGGTGGAGACTGTGCTTGTGAAGGAAGGGTACCCAGCCTTGGGGATTAGTCGGATCCTCAGATCCAGCTGGGCTTGGCAGGCTTCAGTAGTACATGTCCCTCCCCCTTTCTTTTCTACTTAAATGAGCTTAGGTGTTCTGCTTTCATTTTTGGTGTTGGCTCTGTCTAGTTGGCTCTTCATCTTTTCTCATCAAATAAAACCCCTCATCTATCCAAGAAGACAGGGCAGTGACTGCAATTCTCACCTTGCTGAGTGTGAAATGGAAGCTCAGAGAGAGGTTAGCATGGCAGACCTAGAACCCCTCCTGTGTGTGTGTGGGGGGGGTTGTTGAGGGAGGCCTTTATACTTTATTCTGCTCTATGCTCATTCACGACACAAGAATACTCATTTTTATTTTTATTTTTTTACAAACTCCGCACGTATCTGCTGTGAATACAATGGAGTCATTAGAGTTGGAAGGGAGATTACTGATAATATTTTAAGCAGGTCAATGTTGCACATGTGTGCACATCCATGTGTGCATGTACACACACACACACACATTAAAAGTCCACAGTGAAGTTGGAGTCGCTAGCGGCTGGTTGCGGCCCCCTCTCTCTCTCCCAGGAACTTTTGCCCCAAGTCTATGGACAACCTTGATTTTTTTTCCCTCTCACCCCCTGGCCTGATCTTCCCTCTGCTGGCTTTCTGTCTGCTGGCCTCTGATTAGACTAATCACAACAAAAACCCCTCTGCCCAGCTGACTTCTCCACCCAGTGCCCCATCTACCCTCAGTGCCCAGGTCATCAAGCACATATTGTAAGAAGAAGGCCAGAGCCCCAATCTTAAATCTTCCCCCTTCTTGGGTTTCGTTTGATTTTGTTTTTAAACAACTATATTTAGAGATTGGAGGCATGGCTCTGTTGGCAGCGTGCCAGCCAATGAGCCAAGCATCAGGTGTTGAGTTTGAGTCCCAGCTTTGCAGCAACGAACACAGCAGCGAGCCCTATATTTAAACACTGAAAATCATGCACAAATATGTGAACTTTAGACTAGTCCTCACATATGCCATCAACAATCCCAGTCTTTATACCCTCACAGCGCTGTCTCCATCCCTCAGGCTGGGCCTTTGACTTCCTTTGAGACTATCAGAATATTAAAACAAAAATGACCCTGTTTCCTTACAGTTCCACCTGGGTCTTTTGCTCATGTCTGCCACCCGCCTGGCTGTTTCACACAGACGTGATTGCTGCCCTTACCCTAACTTTTCTCCCCCGGGCTACCCTGCTGAGCTGCCTCCTTGTCCTCCCAGTGGCTGTGTCTAGAGGCAGGCTGTGTCCAGCCAGTCAGCTCACCTGCCCAGCTAGTAGGTGGAATTGCTCTTCCATTCATTAGACACAAGGGCTTAGAAGAAGGTTGGATGGATAATCTGAGCAGCTAACTCCTCAGGGCTGTCTAGTCCCAATCAACCTTGGTCCAGGATTCCTGCAGGATAGTGATGGGGTCTCAGTCTCATCCTGATCTTCACCCACATCACAGGGGACACCCCACATCCTTACCACCTGCTTTATATATTATGGGTGCTGTCTGCCCTCCTGGGGTGTTCAATTTTGCCATCCTTGAGTGGGGCTTTCATTTCATCAGTGGTGCGCTCAGCTAATCAAGAGAAGAGGAAAATATTCTGAGCAGAGAAGATGCTGGAGTTCTCTAGTGAACTTGAAGGAATTGTCCCTCCTTCTACCCTGCTAAGAGTTGAAGCAGTAAGACACCTCAACCTTTGTGAATTCCCTCATCGCAGCCCCCGACTACATGCTTAGACCGGAAAAGGCAGTAGTCTGGTTTTGAAAGTAGCAGAAATATTCTTCCTTTGGGGTTGCTAGCTGATTCTCTAAGTAATTTGCAATTCAAGTGTCTCTTTGTTTTGTATGAAAATTTGCTGCTATTTGGAAAGTAGGGAAGAGCTAAATTGCATCCTGCTGGTTTTACTTTGACTGTATCCAAAAAGAAACTGTTAATCTGGGTCCATAATTAACTTGCCTGTTCTAAAAAGGCCCTGGGAGAGAGGCCAGAGAGTGGCTTTCGACTCTGCTTCTCTACTCAATAACTTCTTTCAACAGCCCTCGATGAAGGACATGGATTCCGGGTGGTGACTGGTGTGGATGTTATCTCTTCTCTTTTCTTCCCCATCTGACCAGCATTTAGTGAGCACGCATTGTGGGAAAGGCTCTGGGCTGATCAGCTGGGGCACAAAGGTGACACATCTGCCCGAGACAGATCGATTTTCCATCCCACCATCTCTGCAGGACATGTTCACTATGTGATACCTGTTGGGGCAGGAGGCGCAGATATGTGATAAACACAGATGTGGCTTGTTGGCTGTTGCCAGGCCAGCTGTGTGGGAAGACCCTAAAAGTCCTAAAACGACTTTAAGAGGGGTGCTTCTCCTTGATCTCTCACATGGCAACTGTGACCATTCCAACAGGGACCCAATTTATCAACTGCTCGACTTCAGTTATCTCCTTGCAAATCATCCAGATAAAGTCCTTATCCCCCCGACCCATGCCAACAAAACAAAACAACCCAGAAAGATTCCCGGTGTGGAGGTTCAGGATAGCTCTGTTAAAAAAAAAAATTCTTCCTCAAAGGTTGTGTTACCTGACCAAAGCAAAGTATCTTTTCCAAACACTACAGGAGATCCCCAGATGACATTCAGGTAAAACTAGGGAAGACTGGAATAGACAAAATCATGACTTAGCTTGACCCGACTTCCTTGCACCAGGAGAACCCGGGGTAGATGGTGAAGGAGCTGGAGAAAAGGAAGAAAGGATGGCTTTTCCCAGCCAGTTGTGTCTTGGTTGAATGCCATTTGCTCTAGGAATGACAGGACTGATTTTGCCAGGCTCCCCAACTGACTTCTTCAGGTAGGAACCAGAAAGAGGAAGGCACTGACACAGGAAAAAAAATGCCATAGACAGCTCCTTAGCAGCCACTCCAAGTCCTCCCTCTCCCTGCTCCTCAGGGGTGCTCTCATTTTGATTGCAAAGCCTCTAGAGGAAGCAGGATGGCACCTCCCGCTCCTTTCCACTGGGCCAGATGTCGTTGTGATCTCTCTGACTTCCCTGCCTGGGGAGCAGCTGGGCACAGACCCCCCCCCACTCCACACGGCTCCCCCAAATCTAGCACACAGATGTGCCAGATGCCCTGGAGGGCACCCAGAGCCGTGTGTAATCACCATCATTTTGGGGGTCAACACCAACTCTCTTCTGCTTTGAAAGCAACTTCCCACCTGTGTCCCTTCACTCCCCGAGAGACTGCCAGCCTGCCTAAATGGCTTGCTCTGAGTTACTCTTCGGCATTGTTTTTCTAGCCCATCTGTGGCCGGCCTTAAGATTTCTGATTTTAGGGTTAGTTATATCCCCTTTGTGCTTGCCTCCTGTCTAAGTTCTTAGAGGTAGAACCCCAGGCAAAGATTGGATTTTACGTACTCGGTGTTCTTTGCCAGTTACACAAAACCTTTCACACATGACAAGCTCTCAGAGGTTTCCATTTAGGAATCATACAAGGCAGGGTCATTATAAAGTGACTTCCCTGCAGACTGGGGGAAATAAATTATTGGAACTTTTGCTACATGGGTGTATATGTTAGCGAGTAAACCCAGAAAAATGCACAAGTACACACACATGTACAAAGAGGACCACAGGGCCCTAAATATGAGAAAACAAGTGTGGAGACAGGAGAGATAAAGAGACAGGTAGCTGGATAGGGCGGGCACAGGTGGTCTCTTTGAGGAAGTGGTATTTAAATTGAGGCGGACAAGAAGGCAGCCTTAGGCTCAGAGGAGAGAGCAGATGGATTCCTGGGGGTTGAAAGGAATTAAGCAAGGTAGGAAAGAGCAGAGGTATGTTTCGTTAACTGTGGGCAATCACCATGAATCAGACCTACCTGGTGACATTGGGAGAACTAGGGCCTTATGTAGCCCTAAAGTCCAGGGCAACTCAGAACCCAAGGATGTGACTTTCTCGGAAATAGCTTCTGTGCAGACGTGATTTGCTATGGAAAGACCATATTGGATGAGGGTGGTCGTAAATCAAAGACTGGTGTCTTGTGTTTATTTGTGTCTGTGCCAGGACTGGGGATGGAACTCAGGGCTTGGTTACTTTCCTCATGACTGGCGCTCTACCACTTGAGCTGGCTTTTTGCTGGTTCCTTAGAGACTAGAAATCTTCCTGAGTTTGTCTACCTGGGCTGGTTTCAAATTGATTCTCAGATCTCTGCCTCCTTGAATAGTGAGGATTATAGGTGTGAGCCCCCCAGGTCCAGGAGAAGACCTGATTAATACAGAGAGAAAAACAAGAAAGGAACACACCAGGACAGAAACAGAGGTGGCTTTGCAACTAGAAGATAAGGAATGCAAGGATGGTGGAGGATACCCTGACTTAGGTAGCTCCTCCTGCTGGAGCCTTCACAGAGAAAATGACCCTGTGAATGCCTCGGTTTTAGAACTGGGGTAAAAAATTGTATTATTTAAAGACATGGAACATTGTTATTTTGTTGTAGCAGTCCTAGGGGTTGGTGTGGAGGTAAGAAAGAAGCTATATTTTAGTGTTGCTGAAGTAGAAATCCATCCAAGGGGTGGTAGTTTAATTGTAGGAGTTGGCATTATTTTTTTTTTCAGCCCTCTGTTTTCAAAAGTTCTACTTTGAGTGTCCATGTATCCTGAGAGAATCTTCCCTACAACCTACCTCCATGGCTACGCAGGCTCTGGGGGTTGACCCAAATCCACCTCTTGAAATTTCAGAATATTCCAGTTCCACTTGAAAGCCAAAAGGAGCCTACCCCTTTTCTTCCAGGGACAGAGGTGATACCCCGAGTTCCCCTTGGCCCTCCCCAGACCCCATCCTTCCCCTCCTCAGAGCTAGTAAAATTATGACACGCTCTGCAGTCATGTCAGTCAACACAGTGTTTGCTTTGCTGACATGGCAGTGCAAAGTGCTTGAGCAGGGGGTGGAAAGCATGCTCCATCTGATGCCCAACAAAGATTTCCAGCATGAGGCTGATAAAATAAAATAAAATCGATGGGTGACTGGACTCAGGTGCCTGATTAGAGTCCAAATGAAGTCATTCGTGAGTGCTAGCTGTCAAGGCTTAGAGGAAAACACACCTGGGGGTGGCAGAGCTGGTGGGTGGGGAGACAAATGGGAAAATAGGGCAGAAGGTTCTGAAGGGCAGAGCTTTTCTGCAGCCTGGTACAATTTGGAGTTTTCAGCTGGAGAAATCATTTCCCTTCCAGCTTCTGACTGGTGAATTTACTCTCTCATTGGTGGACTTAAACCATCTGTTTAAGAGCATCTATGCATATTCTGATTGAGAATTTGAGCCTCTCTTGTTAGCTACCAGCTGTAATAAGGACTTCGGGGCTGGAGGGCTTAGAATGTAACAGTCAACCAACCGAAGTCCGCACGTATTGTGCGATTTAAGAAGGAAAGAAGTGGATGATGATGACAATGGAAAATAGATGTCATGCGTTGAGAGTCTTATCTGAATCACACACATTCTTTCACGCAACCCCAATCGTGCCAGGGTGCTGGATGAAAGAGTGGGCTTTGAATTCCAAACACAGGATTTCAACTCCCTGGAGAAGGGACTTTTGTTAACCCCTTATCTCTTTAGGCCTTCGTGTAGCCATCTAGAAAAATGGAAATAATAAAGGTGCCAGAGTCTCTTCAAGACCAAAAGAATACAGTCATGCTTAGTACAGAATATGTGTTTAAAAAAAAAGGAAACAACCTGAAAACCTGCTCTTTGAACACACCTGGCCCCATCTAGGGAGAAAGATAAAGTGCTGATTTAAATCAGTGCTGGGGAAAAGCCCACCCGCCCATGTGTGTCCCAAGTTCAACACTCATCACCTCTACGCTGAATGTGAATCTCAAGTTCAAGTCTTGATTTTCTCCAGGAGACACACAATCTGCCCTGTCCTTCCCAAATACACAGGAAGGTTTGGAGTTTTGTCACCTCAGCAGCCTTCTGCCTCGTCTACTGAAATACCTATCCGAAGGTCTAATGAAAGAGATATTTGCTGGATCAGGATGCATCCAATGGTCAAGACGAATCAAGAGTCCCCGCTGAACCCCCTGTCCTGTCTGTGGAGATGGAAGGGATTTCTGCCACGCCTTTCACAGAGCGCACTTCCCCACACATGGGTCACACCACCTCACACCCGGTACACAGAAACCATTTGCTACAAATATACACGGCTCCCAACTGGCCTCATAGAAGCTGCAGTGGCGCCAGCCGAAGCCTCCCATTCTGCACACGAGCTTCCTGATGCCCCCCTGATTTGCAAAGGCAAATCACGAGTCCCAGGCGAGGGACGTTTTCCTCAGGCAATTTCTGGTCATCAGCTCAAGAGTCTGCCTCTGGATGGAACCGGGAGGGGGGAGGTGCCTCCCTACCACCACAGCCCGCATGCCATTCCATCCATCATCTATACCCAGGGCTTTTTTTTTAATCAGGGGGTAATTTTGTCCCCCAAAAGGTTTTAATTGTCATCACAAATAGGGCAAAGCCAGAGATATTGCTACACATCCAACAATAAATACATGGGTGATCACTCCCACAGCAAAAGTCCTCGTGCAGAACGGAGTCACCCCCCGCCTTCCTCACTCTCCCACCAGACAGGGCCGACACCGAGGCCAAGGGGCCCAGCATCCTCCTACAGCCTTTGTGTTCTTTCACCTCATGTCCTGCCCCGTGCCAACTGCATATGGTTGCAGCTTCCCTGGTGCCCAGCGTGCCCTCGAGGGCAGCGGTCACTGCCATGGCAGGGTCCAGACCCCACCGAGTGGGGAGATGGGATGCTTCTGCCTGGCTGCACTCGAGGAGGAGTCAGCTCCCCTCGCGGTTGGTTCCACAGTTCTGCACACGTGCCCAGGGCTTCTCTATGGCATGTGTGACCCTCCAGGGCCTGGGGTGACTGGCTGCATAAGGTAGACCCACAAGCTCAGTGATTCTCTGAAGGAGAAGGAAGGTGCTGGGGACATGACCTGCCAGCAACCATAGTCTCCGCCAACACGGCCATGAGGATGTCATGATCTTTGCTCGTGTTATCTGACTGAACCCCCACCAAGCAGAGTAGTAAATAGATGCACAGGAAGACATTGCTTGAGTTCTCATGGCTTGTGAGCCAACAGATCATTTTTAGCCTGGGACCAAACCATGGAGCGCAACTGTTAATGATGCAGAAAAAAAGACTAGAAAATGTAGCAGACAGGAAAGGTCTTAGGATCCTTCCCCAGTCCCCCCCTCTCCCCACCATTCCTGCTTTATTCATTTAACCAATGCTTATTGAGCATTTCTATATTTATTCATTTCATGTTTGCCAAGCACCTATCTTATGCCAAAGGCTCAAATCGGTAACAAAATGGGACAAAAGCTAAGCAAATGGAAGTCTCAAGTTCTATGTCTACACCAAGATGAGCAGATCTTACATCTGCTCAAATCCCTAACACAAACGAGATCTTTGAGAAGCACACATCCCATAATAATCTGCGCCTCTCCTTCCTGGCCCTAGTCCAGTCTCAATTGCCTATGAGCTTGTGTTGTAGTTTGTGTTCCTCTCCAGGTGTGGTACATAAAGACTGCTTTGTGAATATTTGCTCAGTGAACAAACTCGAGTGCTTCTGTGGGTAGTCATGGAGGAAGCCCCTCGACGACGTGAGCCACAGCGCCACTTCCGGCTTTGTCTGCGTATGTGGTGCTGACAAGTTGAATCCAGGGCTTCACGCATGCTAGGCAAGCACTCTACCACCAGGCCACACTGCCAGGCCAGGATGAGAAATTGCCAGATGAAGAAACACATGTATGAGGCAAGTTACACAACATCCAGCTCCATCTTGTCACCAGGGTCTTCAGTATTAGAGTTTGAAAACTAAAATTTGCAGGTCTGGAAATTACAAGTTTTATTTTTCATTGGAAGGGAAAAATGATCCTGAAAATTATATATCACTATGAGACTTAGGCTCTATCTACTTAACAGTCAAGCTTGATAATAAATATGGACATTTATAATGCTGGTGATTAAAATGATGCAGCGATTAATGAATACCCACGTATGTCTTCTATGTGATAGTTCCATATCTCCACATGAAACACTTGCTGGTATTTAACGGCATCTTGTTACATTTAACAGTCTCCTGAAATCTGCCTTCTAGAATATGCTACATCTTTTGCTGATATTCAGGGCAATTGCCCTTCTGTGGGCACAGGGGGATTTTTTTTTCTACTTCATGAAGGAGTTTATAACACACAAATAGCATTTGCTCCATTTTCAAAGCAAAGGAAAAAATTGGGATGAGATTACAGAGGTGTACAGTTCCTTCTAGCGCAATAGAGAATGTAGTAACAAATTCGAAGCCCGGCAAAATAAAACAATACACGCAGCTGCTTAAAAAGAATAAGCAGTTCTCTAACACTGACATGCAAATGCCAAGAGGAAAAAACAAGTCACAGAAGTGCACATAGAGTTGCTCGTATTATGTTTCCCAAATAAAATTTCCATGTATGTTTACAGGTGCACAGGTCGAGTTAGCAATTGTGGCTGCCTCTGGTAAAAAATCTGTTTGGAAAAAGAAGGAAGAATTCACTTTTGCTCTGAATATCATTTCTTTTGGCCTTTTGAATTTTGCCACATGCTTATATTATCTATTCAAAATATATAATTTTTACATTAGAGCTGAGGGTCAGAGTAGTCTGTGTCTTGAGGTGGGGGTCAGCAAGACACTATTAAAAAGGAGTGAAGATATTTTAGAATACATTTTTAAACATATTTAAAATAACCCACATTTCCTGGTTCAAATAGAAGGTACAAAATGTCAAACTTGAAAGGCTAGTAGAAAAAGAGTCTGTAAAGTTCTAGGGCAGGTTTCTTTGTATTTTTTTCTGAAACTCAGGACATGGGCTGTAAGCTTCCTGTGTCTTTTATCTGTGGGTAACTTCCTTTCAAATTCTAGTTGTTCTGAAGTTGTAGTCATTTGAAGTTGCTGGCTTTATGTCAGTGACTTATTTTAAAATTCTTCAAATAGTTGTGATCCAGAATCTTGGTTTGTGGGTGTTTCAAAATCAAATTCTTAAGTTATGGAATGAGAAACTCTACGTTCATTCAAGGATGATGCTTTCCTTGGACATTAAAATGCCAATTGCTCTTTTATTTTCTGCTCTTCTTTTAACTTTTTGGTTTCTTTTTCTTTTAAATAAACTTTCTTGAGTGCTTAAGCATACTTTTAAGTGGATAGGCATCATTATTATGTTTTTACTTGTGACTTTCAGAATAGATTGTCTTGCACGACTTTCTGTCTTTCTAATCAGCTGTGTCGTCAAAAGTGAAGCATTCATTATGCTAAATAATTTCCCACAAGCTCTACAGCCATTAATTAGAATTTTGTTAATAATCAGCTTCTCAAAAATGGATTCAATGCACTGGATTTTTCTGTTTGACATTTAAGGTGCCTGTATAACTTCAGCTATTATTTTTTAAAAAAAAACAGGAACAGAGAGCCAAGCAAGAAGGCCTGCTTTCCAGGAAAAGCAGCATGTCAGGAGAGAAAACGTGTCTATGAGGTCCGTCTGACAGAGGTCTCCGCTGCTTGTGGTGGGGCTTGGCGATCTGGGCCCTTCTTTCTAACTGCTAGCTTTCCCCAAGCTGCCTCTCAGTGGGTTAGACTTCTTGTGATCCTCAAAAAAAAAATCAGACCTTCCCAGAGGCTAAATACAGTTTCTCAGCTAGCTTTATCCACTGGTATGATTAACCGAGTCTCTGACTTTGATTCCCTCTTTGGTTTGCTTTACTTTTATTTTAATGCCGGTCCTGGGGCTTGAACTCAGGGCAATAGCACTTTTGCTCAAGGGGCAGTGTCTGATGGTAGGCTGGTGCTCTCCCTCTACAGTCACAGTTCTGCTTTTGTCTTTTTTGCTGGTTAATCAGAGGTAAAAACCTCACAGACTTTTATGTGTCAGGCTGGCTTTGAGCCGGGAGCCTCCGCTCTGAGCATTGTGAGCAGTTAGGATTACAGGCGTGAGCTACCAGCTCCTGGCTCCACTGTCCTGTTACAGATCCAGACAGGCAGGATGACTAAGTTCTAAGTTCATCATGTCTTGTAGCATTATGGACCATATTTGTTCAATGCTGCAAGCTAGCTCCTTCTCCCCCCCACCCCGTCCCCCCACCCACTCACTGGGCTTGAACTCAGGGCCTGGACTCTGTCCCTGAGTTCTTTCCACGGCTCCACTTGCAGTTTTCTGGTAGTTCGTTGGAGGTTAGAGCCTCATGAGGACTTTACTGCCTGGGCTGGCTTTGAACTGAGGTCCTCAGATCTCAGCCTTCTAAGTAACTAGGATTCCAGGCATGAGCCACCAGTGTCTGGAAGGAATTTCTTTTTATTATTAGAAAGATCCTAAAAGTGCTTAGAAGAAAGACCAACTGCAGTGAAGACGAGAGAAGCTGGCTTACTCCTGTAATACTACTCATAGCCTATGATGCTTCTGGAATGTTCTTCACAGGATCACAAAGGCCGGAGGCCCAGGGAGGGTTGCCATTTCTCATGTCCCCTTAGCGCCTAGCGTAGCGCGACACGATAGCCATAGGAAAACCTTGTTTGATATTCACCGTGGAAGAGAATAACTTCCAAAAGCAAAAACCCATGTTAGTGTTTCCAATCCCCAAATGAGTCCCTCCTATTTCAGAATCCAGCCGAGCTTCTAAAAAATACAATTAAGGTCCATCTACCAAGATACTTTGTTTTTCAGTGAAATCATAGCCAAAGTGACACATGTTTATGATCGTCATTAAAATACCATTTGTTACGAGCCATTCCATCCTCCAGTTAATAATCCTTAGCAAAGAAGCTGTTCTGATGCAAACACAGGCGGGGGATGTAAATAGACATCATTTCTGCTTTCTATCATCTGGTTTACTCCTTAACTCTGCATAACCATTTTGTGAGTTTGGTTCTCCCATGGTCCTTTCCTTACTGGATTTATTGCTAGCTCCTGAGAAGACCATAACCGTGGCTGCTCATCAAAAGTATTTGAGGCCCCAGAGAAGTTTGAACCAAGTTCTTAGCACCCAATTCTTCCTGTTCAGGATTTTCCCAATTTAGCTATTAGTTGGGGAGTTTCATTTGGTGTTGGGTGCGCTCTCTCTCTCTCTCTCTCTCTCTCTCTCTCTCTCTCTCTCTCTCTCTCTCTCTCTCTCTCTCTCTCTCTCTCTCTCTTTCACACACACACACACACACACACACACACACACACACACACACACACACTGACTTCTGCCAGAATGATGAGATTAGGTTGGTATTTAACAGCAAGGTCAGTTGCTCTTTCTCTGACACAAACTTCAAAGCCTTGGATAAGTGAACTATGCTTTAGCACTGTGCCCTTCCCCTGTCTGCTTTATGTAGCTGCAAGTTTTAAAACTGTGTAGGCAGCAGGTGCTAGCCTTCTATTCTGTTGTATTTTACTCACGATGCCTCTTCAAGTGAGCCAGGACGTGGAAGACAATGGGCTCCTCACAGGCTGTGGGAGTGAGGGTGAGCAGTGCTTCTAGACTGCTAGGGATGGGACGGGCGAGAGAGCAACCTCAACAGGTAGGGCCGGAGATGGGGCAGAGCCAAACGTGCACATCCATCTTCAGTGCCAGATCCTATTCCACTTCGCTCTCCATCTCACAGCCTCAAGATACACAAGCCAGTGTTAGGATTAGAGCAGAAGCAGCATTTTTTTTTTTTTTTGCCAGTCCTGGGCTTGAGCTCAGGGCCTGAGCACTGTCCTTGGACTTTCTCAAGGCTATGGCTCTACCACTTGAGCCTCAGCATCACTTCTGGCTTTTTGCTATGTATGTGGTACCGAGGAATTGAACCCGGGTCTTCGTGCATGGTAGGCAAGCACTTTAACCACTAGGCCAAACTCCTGGCCCGGAAGCAGCATTTTAACAATTCCCAAGGCGCATGGAAATGTGTGTCCTACAGTTGAAGGGAGAGGCTGTTCTTAAAATGTTTTTCTTTGGCCTTTTGCATCTACCCATGATAGTTATGAGTTAAAAAATTGTGACAGGTAATAGCTACACATATTAATGGAAATATGGTGATATTTCACGACATGCCTCCATTTTATCCTTTAGCATTGTCCTCTTTTGGTTATTCCTGTGTGCTTGGAACTTTCAAGTTCCTCTAGATCTTCTTTATAATTCTATCTATCTATCTATCTATCTGCCTCTTTCTGTATTTATCTATCAGTATTATATCTATCTCTTTCTGTATTTATCCTTATGATTGATTTATTATCTATTTCCATGTATCAATCATCTATCATCTCTCTGTATGTATGTATGTATGTATGTATGTATGTATGTATGTATGTATGTATGTACGTATGTATGTATGTATCTATACCTGTCTTTCTCACAGAGCTCCAGTGACACTTAAGTATAGACACAAATCCATTTCAGACCATGAATGATGCAGAAGCTGAAAGTAGATGCTTAGTGTGAGAAGCACTCTATTGTGATATTCAAGTACTGGACCAGCAAACTCCATGTTGAGGAGACTGTGCACCTTGTTGCTTATTGTTCAGCTTGCACGGTGAGCTATGCACGCTGCTGCTGCATATGAATTCATCACTCGTGCTGCAAGAAGAGCTTGGTTCAAGGGGTACAGGACCGACAAAAGCAAAATACAAATACAGAGCCATTGACTAAGCTGGGAAAGATTGATTTCATTATTTTTTACGTGAGAGAATGGAGACCTACATTTCATCAGGTCCTGATTCTGAAGCTGTGGTTTGTGCATTTTAACACCATTTGCATTCCTTATATTAGCAAGCGACCTTCAAGAATAAAGTCACGAGCGCAGATATAGCGCAGTGGCAAGGTGCTTGTCTAGCAAGTGTGATGTCCTGTGTTTGATCCCTTGTACCAAAAAAGAAAAGACAAAGGAAAAAAAAATCTAGAAGAAAGCCAATGTTATTATTACCACAATTATTAGCAGCAGACACTGTTGTGTTATACACACTCAATGTGTATTAGGTGTGAAATAGTTATTTTTGTGGAAAAATGGTCAAGTACCTATGGTTCATCCACGAATGGTTTCATTCATGAGTGGTTCGATCCCACTCACATCCACATTTCTGGGTGTCAGAGAAGAAGCCCCTGGAAGCAGACTTCCTGGGTTCTAACTCTAACTCTGTCTTTTCTTGTCATATCATATTTGAATAGCTATGTGTTCAGGTTCAGTTCCCATGTCCACATACATGTATAGATACATACATACAGGTATCGATACATGGTACACGCACAGTCGTGGGGTTTGAACTCTTTAAACTCAGGACCTTGCACTTGCTAGGCAGGTGCTCTACCATCCGAACCTTGCCTTCATTCCTCTTTTTTGCTTCAATTGCTTTTCAGGTATAGTCTTGTGCTATTTTCTTTTTCCTTGGCTGGCCTTACCCGTGTCTCCCACATAGCAGGGATTGCAGAGATGCCCCCTCCCCCCATGCTTCCTTTTTGGTTGAGATGAGGTCTTGTTAACTTTCTATCTAGGCTAGTGGTGAACCACGATCCTCTTGATCGCTGCCCCTTGAGTAGCTGGGATTAAAGGCATGCTCATCCAGGAGTGAAATCTTCTAGTATGTTTATATTATATATTTTTATTATGAATTGCTTGCCACCTCTAAACAAGGTCCAACCCCAATCATTACTGTCCCCTGGGAAGCTCTGGCCAAAGCTAGGTCTGACCCCCGACCACCACAGACGGCTCTGTGAAACCTGGTTGATATTCTGTAAAAGCCCAAAGAATCACCCAGTTCTGTTTTTCTCCTTAAATAGAATAAATAGTCAAGGAATTCCTCCGAGGAGCAACAAGATATGATTGAATTTTTCAGATTCTTCTCTTTATTCTATCAGGTTCACTTGACAGCAAAGGACACACTGCCTTTCAGGGGCTCTAAACAAACGCCCCAGCAATCCAGAAGGAAAAGCGCAAGTTATTAAGTAGGAACAAGCCTCTCTGAATATATTTACACTGACTCCTGGAACGTCGGTCAGGAAGCGCCAGGCCCATGCATTTCCTGGTCTCTGCGTGGCTTTATGTTTGACAGATGATAATCAAAACACAATGACATTTCCTCGATGCTCTGAACTCCACATCAGTTCTCATATCCCTCAAGTTGTGGTTTCTGTGTTTCCCGAACAGCCAGTGTCTCCTGGTCTTTAGTGCCCCGGCTGGCTTTGAACCCTGATCCACAGATGTCTACCTCTTTGGCAGCTAGGATTTTATAGGCATGAACTACCTTCTTTGGCCAAATGGAAACTTAAAAACTATTATTTTAAATAGAGGAGAACTCTCTAAGTTCTATGAGGACACCCCAGGACACCAAATGTGCAATCCACCCCTCTGCTGCAAAGGGTGATGGATGATGGTTAGAGGGGCAGCAGAACCACGCTAACCCCCAAGGGAGGCGTGAGACAGGAAAAGATAACTAAGAGAGGGAAAACATTCACTATGTAAGACAGACACTCGCTGCCACAGTGCACTGTACTCACAAACTGACCTATTGAGTTACAACCCCTCTGTATAGTACCTTGTCTATTAGAAGTCAAGACCTGCCTGCTGGTTGCTTTGGGCCAGAATAGTAGAAGATACATTCTAAAAGCATTCTTTTCTTCAGAGGGAAGATAATTCCACATGCATTCCTGAAGGACCATGGCCTACCTGTCTAGTGATTTTGTTTTAAAAAAAAAATTGATCTTCACCTTGTGTTTGCAGGTAGATTGTCATAGCTCTAATAATGTTCCCAAATAGGATAATCATAATATATCATTAATAATAATAATAATAAATATGTTCATCATAGAGCTGCCTACATGCATGGAGATTTTTCCCCCCACTGGAAGAAACAGAAATATTCAGGGAATAAACCCACATTTAGGTGGTTATTTTCTTTTAAATTATATTTTTAATTATCTTTAAGTAGTTGGACAAGGGAGTTACCATTCAACAAAATAGTTTAGGGGTCAGCTTCATCTTGACGCATATCACCTTTGCAACATTCTCCTCTGTCTCTCTCAACTTATCCCCTCCCCGCACTTTCCCATGGCATTCTCCCCTCTTCCTCTCTTCATTTACTTATCCCCCTCTCCCTGGCACTCACTCCATTTTCAAGCACCAGTTTCTGGGTATTTATCTTGTTGGACTGTAGTTAATTTTCCTAATGAATGACACCGTCTGAATTCTTCCCCTGCAAATCTCATACTTTGGTTAATCCATTTGCATTCATGTGCACACAGGCCAGGATTGTGTTTACTTGTGTATTTATAAATGAGATCTAGCTTCTACCAGTGAGTGAAATAAAACATGCATCCTTTGTCTCTCTGTGCCGACTAACTTCACTTAATAGAATTTTTCGGAGCTCCACCCACTTCTGTGTTTGAAGCGATACTTTCTCCTTTGAATGCCAACGAGAGCCTACGTTTGCACCTGTGATTTGAAAGCCTCTGTTTTACCCAGGTGACATGGAGGAAGCACACAACAACCGCATCTGATCCCTTTTGTACCAAATCCAGCCACTATCTCAGATTGCATGCCACAAAGCAAGCTATCTTATTTATCACAAAAATGTGTCCTGGCGCATGTGATCTGCAAACTCCGTTGCATACACAGATAGCCTTTGCCCTCAGCCGATCACGAAACCAATGGAAGGAAAATACAGTGTAGTCTGTTAAGAGAAGGAGCAAGCACCTCACACCCGGCTAGTCAAATCTCAAATGCAGTGGAAAGAAAAGCTGTTATTTCTTAGGCCTGATTCAGAACTTGCAGTCGATGACGGAATGATTCATTCAGATTGATGATTTCTCCCTTGCACCAGCAGAGCCAGGCTGCTTCTACTTACCCCAGCAAGGCTGATGTGTCTGCTAAGCAGGCTCCATTAGAAGTTACAGAATCTAGTCCCTTAAAAGTGGTACCGTTTTTCCTGGAGTGTGGCTCCCGTGTTTCTTTATCCTACAGTATTTTCCATGTCTCTGATTATACCAAGGTAAGGCCTTCAGCTAACAGCCACTCTGAAACTCACAGAGGAGCCTCAGGAGAAGAAATCACCAAGGAAAGAAAAGGCCAAACCGGGGCCTGGAAGTGAAAGTAAGAGAATGGCAGGCTTGTGAGCGTGAACAGTGGAGATAGTGTTCTGGGCCGACACAGGGCGTCACTGTTCAACGTGGTTCTCGCATTCATTGTGACTTTCTATCAGCCAACAGGACATCAAGATCAGAACACAGCAGTGACGCTCTTCTCCCTGCATGCTACAAACATGACGCTGTCTCTTTGCCTTTTGCGATGCCTATGCCTTAAATGAGAGACAACGATAACCTTGATGCTCTCAGGGTGGGGTCTGGGGGGTGATGCCATGTTGGGCCTTAAGGACACTTAAGAAAGAAAAAGATGCTGCAGTGACTCTTCTACGAGGGCTGCTGATGAATTTGCTCTCAAAGTCCCAGAAGGCTCATTCAGCAGAACTCATAGTTCTTATCGATTGTTGTTTGATTATACAAAATAAGAAAAGTGGGAGCAATATATCATACTTACTGATTGTGCGGGTACTTCGAATATATGAAAAAAAATCAGGGTTATTCATGGGTTTATGGATAGTTTCGATCTACTTGTGAACTTTTCACTGAGTTTCTTGTAACACAGCTAATTGGTGTAGGTATGTGTCGGGAGGCAGTTATATTAATGGCTAGTTATTGGCGGGTCCATAAATAAAGAGATGAAGTAGAAAAAAGAAGGAGCCTTTTTTGAGGGGTGTAAAAGGGAATATTGCCAAGTTTGGGAGTCAAAAGAGGTGGAAATACCATATCTAACTTCACCCACATTTCACTTAGGTTTTCTATTGGTTGCTAGGGTAATTGTAAACTTACAATTTAGGGATCTTTTCGGACAACGGGGAAGAAATACCTGAGGGAGTTTTGTGAATGAAAAACAGTATCTACAGTATTTCAAATCAAGCCAAAAATTAAGCTCACCAAGGAATTGGGATAGTCTGGAATTTTATTATTTTCTGGATAATAATTTTTTTTTTCTATTCCTGGGGCTTGAACTGAGAGCCCGGGTGCTGTCTCTGAGCCTCTCTGTGCTCAAGGTTAATATTCTAGCACTTGAGCCACAGCACCACTTCTGGATGTTTTCGTGTAGTTTACTGGAGATGAGAGTCTCATGGAGTTTCCTCCCTTTGGCTGGGTTTAAGCTATGATCCTCAGATCTCAGCATCCTGAGTAGCTAGGATTATAGGTGTGAGCCATTGGCACCTGCCTTTATTTATGAATTAAAGAAAGGAACTTGGAGCTGGTACAGTGGCTTAGACCTGTAATCACACTACTTGCAAGGCTGAGTTTGGGTACATTTTTGGTTCCAAATCAGTCTGTGAAACTTCATCTAAATGGATGAACCTGAGCACAGCCGTGCGTTCCTATCACGCCAGCTATTGTAGGAAGCATAAATATAGGAATAGTACAGTCCAGTATGCAGCTGGATAAAAAGGAAGACCCTATGTGAAATAACAGTGGTAGAGAAGTTGCCTAGCCAGCATGAGGCCCTGGGCTCAATCTTGAACTAACTCCTTTTGATTCATTAATGTGATACTACACTAATTATAATGTATTTCAGAGTATGCTATGCAATTTTGTCTTGATTCATTTTCATCGGATCATTTTTGTACCATCTTTTTGATCATTTCTGTTTTATTCATAATTTTGGCTTTTCCATGACTTACTTTTGTTTTGTTTTTAGTTACTTAAAAGGCGACTAAATAGCAAAGAAGAAACTGATGTTTACTATTTCATTCTTTGCAATAGAGAGCTACCACAATTCCCCAATTTTGTGAATTTCATAAATAAAAAATGTGAATAAAAATGTTCCAGAAATAAGCCGGGTGCCAGTGACTCATGCCTATAATCCTAGCTTTTTAGGAGGCTGAGATCTGAGGATCATGGTTCAAAGCCAGCCTGGGCAAAAAAGTCCCCATGAGATTCTTATCTCCAATTAACCACTCCAAAACCAGAAGTAGAGCTGTGAGTCAAAGTGGTAGAGCAGTAGCCTTGAACAAAAGGAGCTCAGGGACAACACCTAGGCTCTGAGTTCAAGCCCCATACGTAATCAAATAAAAAGTTCCAAAAATAAATATTTTTTTTGACCACTGTGTAATTCAACTGGCAGGAACAACTTACTGGAATCTATATAAAAAGTTCTACTAGAAAAATACTGAAGTTGAAAGTACTAATAATCAAAATTCAAATAAGTATTTTACAGAATCAGATGAAGTCATTAGAAGCACACACACACACACACAGAGCTTGAGAATCGTTGAATGATAATTTGTTCAAATCAACATAGGAAGGAAGAAGGATTCGTTTTGATATTTACGATGTTTGGGTGAGTTTTCAGATCATATTGGCTGTGGAGCAGAAGACATTTACAATGATTTATGTCCAATGCAGGAAGAAGTAATGAGCTGGTTAGATATAATCATTCCATTTGTATAAGATAATGGTCTAGACACCATTTGCAATCAGAGTTCCTTTACAGTCTCCAAAATTATTTAAAAGCCTAATCAGCTATTGTTTATGTAGATTAGATCCATTTCTATTTTCTGTATTAGAGGCTTAAAATTATAAGGTGCTGACTTTTCAGCCATTATCTGGTAACATAAAAAAAATTGCCTTAGTACTATCTGATTATTAGAAGAGGTGGCCTGATTCTCACACTTGCTTGTGAATTCAATAAGCTGTATTCTATTGTTTAAGATGAAGTCTATGAAGAAAAATCTAGCCTGGAACAGTAGCAGAAAAGGGGCTGATTCAATGCCTGTGAAGACTAGTTTTTGATGCAAGTTTGCTAGTTAACTGAGTTACTCTAGGTGTTGCCTTGAAGGCTTCTGGTGACTTTAGATTGCTAAAGATTGTGTTTGATAAGCTGGGTAGGCTTGATACAGTAAGGGACACACTACAGATCCCCAGCTAAGCCTGAAGAAGAAAATGCACATGTGGGTAGTAGCTTTCGCTTATGTGTGAAATCCATCAACTTTCTCTTTCCCTCCCCACCCCCTCTCTCTTCTTCCTCCCCTCTCCTCTCTCTCTTTGTTGCCAGGAGCCACCAGCACCCAGCTTGAAATATGTCTCATCACTTTGGCTGGCCTTGCAATTGATTGGCTGTGTGACCTTAGAGAGATAAATCCACTGCTCTTGACCTTGAGGTTCCCGCTGATGCCATGCTGTCACACATTCCTGAGAGATGCTGGCAAACGTATGGTTGTGAACTAGAGAAGTCGGTATCCCACGGAACTGGAGAGGAATTGGGCATTTGAGGCAATATATAATAGCCTAGTTGAAAAGAGCTTTGATTTGGGCACCAGGAGAAAGAGTTAGAGTTTATGATGGATGAATTTTAAAAGAAATCTTATCAGGACCAGGACTGAGGTGGAAAGGAAGATTTGGCATTCTTTTTCCCTAAGTAGTCATGAAACTTATTTTAACTTATTTATTTTTTTTGCTGGTCATGGGGCTTGAACTCTGGGCCTGCGTGCTGTCCCTGAGCTCTTCAGTTCAAGGCTACCATCCTACTCTTGAGCCATAGCCCCACTTCCAGTTTTCTAGTGGTTAACTGGAGATAAGAGTCTTGCGTCCTTTAGTGCCAGGCTGGCTTTGAACCTTGATCCTCAGATCTCAGCCTCCTGAGTAGCTAGGATTACAGGTATGAGCCACTATGTCTGGCTTTGAAGCTTATTTTTTTTCCCTAGGGGCATCTAACTTGCTAGTCTATGGATGGGTCAAGGTTGTGGGACTTTCTGAGAGTTGGGAAAGGGCAAGGAAAGACTCTGAGTCCGATGCCTGAAGGGGACCCCAGCTCAGGGCGTCTGTCACCGGCAGCTGTGACCTGCTCAGCTTCTTGGTGCAGGTGGCAGGTGTTTGCAGATAGAAACATTTGCTTTAGAAGAGAAAACAGCTCAGCGACCTCACAATAACAATAATCACTACCCACCACAGTGAAAGGCCAAAGGTTTGTTATTAGCGGCATGATAGAAAAGGAAGCGGATGGAATCAGAGCTAGAGCTCTCCCAGTCCCACCAACCTTCTACCTTACAAACAGAGAAGCTGGGGTCCAGAAAGCCCAGCTTCCTCTAGGCTACAGATCTCATTCACGGTGGGTTTCCAACAAGTCTGTCTCTGCCCGTCCTGTGAGACTGAGCAGGTGGCAGACACTGGAGCCTGAAGGCACCCATCTGAGGTCAGCCAGCTCCAAGGCCTTGGCTACAATGAGATTATTATTGTGTCAGGAGAGGGTTATATGGAGCCCTCAGGGGTCCAGAGTCACTTCACTGTGAATAGAAAACATGCAGTAACTGGAATCTGTTCTTTCTTGTGCCACAAAATGCTAAATATCAAACCACGGGACAGCTTACTTGCAAATGAAATGCCCCAGAAGCCCGGATTCAGTGTTAGCGTCTTTCTCACCCTACTTTCATGGCAGAGCAATCCATGCCATCATTGAGGGAGCTTTTGTCACATACTCAGCATGGGTGCAGCCTGGCATGTCCCTAGTGTCACACAGCGAGCAGAAGGGGACACAGTACATTTTTCCTTAGGCAGAAAGAAGGCCAGGTAGGTGGGGTGGCTGCAAATTGCAGCTCTGCTCCTCCCTTCCTGTGCGACATTCCGAGGCTGGCTCTCCCTGCTTCCAGAGATGGAACTTGCCCAGCAAAGGCTAAGTTGTCTTTCGAGTTTCAATCGCTCTAGAAGACTTCCCTTTTCTGTTTTCCTGCCTCGGATGCATTCCTGTGGAGATTCTACTACTGAAAGAATGAAATAGTTGCACAGGATAATAACTGGCAGACCAACTGTTCAGAGAGTGTTTACCATCTCCTAGCCGTTGAATTAGTAAGTGGAAGTACATGGACTCAAAACACAGAAGATTTAATATCAAAGCTCCATGCTCAGATCCCCATCTCAGGACTTTCTAAGTGAAATCGCCCCTCTTTTCATGAACTAGAATCAGCCAACGTTGCTCCCCCCATACTTCTTCCTTTCCTTTCCAAAGAGATCTTGTCTCAATAGTCCCAGAGCCAATTCTATTGGAGTAGCTCTGGCTTTGTCCTCTGCAGGAACACCCCAGTGAACCAAAAAGCCCGAAGGCTGGAAGCAGAGAACACCTCTGGTTCCCGCCCAGCTCCCAGCAAGGAGAGATTCTGACCATCATTATGCTAGTGATTTTGCTAATTTTATTCCATTCATCCCTGTTGCTCTGCGGCGAGGGGAAGCAGCCAGTGCAGCTTGGTGTTTATTATTCTCTTACTCTGCCCAATCAGTCCTTTTGCTGGTTCATCAAACCTACCCTCTCTTAGGTCTCATGGTCTGTGAACTCCAATTCCCGATTCCTCAGCCAGAATCCTCGGCTTAAAGTAGGGTGATTTAAAATTAAACCAAGGCAGATGGTTCTTAGTTTGTCATAATGTTATATGGGATCTACTAGAAATGAAAAATATCTGAAGTTGAAAATGCACTTAAAACATTTGACCTACAGAGCATCTGAATTCAGCAACAGTACATCAGAGCATGGGAGAAAGGAGAAGAGAGGAGAGAGAACAGAAGAGAGAGGAGAGGGAGGGGGAGGAAAGGAGGGGGGAGGGGGAGGAAAGGAGGAGGGAGGGGGAGAGGGAGCAAGAAAGAGAGGGGGAGAGAGAGGGAGGGAGAAAGAGAGAGAGAGAGAGGGAGAGAGAGAGAGGGGGAGAGAGAGAGAGAGAGAGAGAGAGAGAGAGAGAGAGAGAGAGAGAGAGAGAGAGAGAGAGAGAGAGAGAGAGAGAGAGAACTGAGTTCCTAACTTAGGAAAAAGATCAAGATTAAAAGGATGGTTTCTACGGGGAGGGGGGTGGAGGGGAGGGTAATGGGGACCAAGACATGTAAAAGGGTATCAATATATGTGAATTAATGCACCTTCTATCTGGCAAATATCAAGTAACCCTTTTATTAATTACAATAAAAAATTAAAAAAAATAAAAGGATGGTTTCTATTGACACAGTTCCCCGTTCATACCATCTTAAGTCGCAAACGTAAGTTGACTATGTTAAGTATTCTGCATATTAAGCACTAGTAGGATCTACTCTAAAGTGCTGTGGCAAGGTTCAGAAATAAGCAGAAGGGTAGAGATGTACCTGCCAGATGTGATTTTTTTCTTAATTGTTGGGGTAATGTATAGAGGGGTTCAGGTGCATTCCTTCTCACACATTGATACCCCTTCTCATGTTTTTGCCCCCATTCCCCTCCCCCACCCCTCCCAATCATCTTGTTTTTCCCTCTTCCCTTTCTTATTTCAAATAAACAAATAAATGTATATACAATATACCAGGTAACAAAGTCAGATACAGTAACAATATGAGATTAACCAAAGGGCAAAAAAAAAAGAGAAGAGAAATAACATAGTGCACTGAGAACAACAATTACACAAGATAAAGCTCTTGTTTCCATACCCTAGAGTTTCTTTCATTGATTTCTTATTCAATTATTTTAAGTACCATTGCCTTCAAAGGCTTGGGACATAACTGCTACTTTTCTTTTTCTATGGTAGTGTTGGTGGGGCTTGAACCCAGGACCTGGGATCTCTTCCCGAGTTTTTTTTCCCCCCTCAATGCTACTGCTCTACCACTTGAAGCCACAGCTCCATGCCTAGGTCTTTTGTGGTTCCTTGGAGGTAAGAGTCTCACAGACTTTCCTGTCTGAGCTGGCTTTGAGATCCTCAGATCTCAGCCTCTTGCGCAGCTAAGATTATAGGCTGGACCCAGCGGCATCTGTTTTCTGTCTGTAATCCAGCTATGTGATGGGAATGTAATCCTCCTATTTCAGAGGGACACCCTCCACTGGAGAAGCGTCTCAGGGAGAGTCTCAATCTCCAGCTGCTCAGAGCGGCATCAGATTCCATTCTAGGGCCTCAGCACTTGGACATGGACGCTGTGAGCTGTGAACAGCTCAGTAAGGCACTACACCAGAGGTCAGGAAGATCTAATTTCCCAAGCTGAAGAGTGTTCCAGTGACTCTGACCCAAGCCTCTTTCCCTTTGGGGGCCTTTACCATAATAGATTCAAATGCCCAACATGGCCCTGCCTCTGTCCATTGCTCTCCTGGTTCTTCCCCTTCCCCCTCTGCCCTCTGCCCTTGCCCCTGCCTTGCTCCTGATTCTTGACAAGCTTGCCTCAGGCCCTTGACTTTGCTCTTGTCACTGCCTGAAACGCTGCCTCATTCCCCTCTCTTCAGGATCAGGCTGGCTGCTTTCCACCTCTACTTCTGCCTTTTTTCTTCCTTTTTTTTTTTTTTTGCTAGTCAATTGGAGATAAGAGTCTAATGGACATTTCTGGCTGGGATGACTTTGAACTGTAGTCCTCGGATCCCAGTCTCCTGAGTAGCCAGGATTACAGGTGTGAGTTACCAGTGCCATACAGGGGCACGGGCTCGGCAGCATAAGCGCACAAGGTGAGCCATCATTTAATTCTAGTGCTGCATCCCAGTATCCCTCACACAACAGCTCACCTGTTGTCTGGGCCCAGCTCTCCTAATGTGGCTGAACTCGGCACTGTTAAACTAATCAAGGAGAGCCTTTTCTCCTAGGTCTCCAGGTAGCTCAATGGCTCTGAGAGGTCTCTGCCTCCCTACGGAGCCATCACTGGCATGGATATTCGGACATTCATGTTTGGGCTCCAGCTCTCCGCATGTAAAGCATACAGCGAGACTCTAAAACACCTTATCAAACTCGAGAGGGCCATCGGCTGCTCGCTGATGACGTCCTGCTCCTCAAACTCCAGGAGCCAAGAT
This sequence comes from Megascapheus bottae, assembly GCF_031878675.1. NCBI lineage: Eukaryota > Metazoa > Chordata > Mammalia > Rodentia > Geomyidae > Megascapheus > Megascapheus bottae. Next base: position 5,121,975 of record NC_143537.1, on the reverse strand, counting down.
TTGGTGGGGAAGTTAGGCTACTACAGAGATTCCCAGTTTGGCTCCATTTGATCTCTTTCCCCCACTTCAGAACTTGGTTGCTGTTGTTGTGTTTGGAGGCCTTTCCTGTGGACTGAAGCTCATCAATTCAGCTTCCAGAAGATGAAGGCATCACGGGATGCATGGCTTCATGGCTGTGTTCAGGAGCTGGCGTCATTGAGTTCATGGTCGGCCTCTCCATTATCTCCCTTGTCCATCTTTCTGTCCAGGGCTCCCACCTGAATTTGGTTGCACAACTCCTTTCTCTCCTCAAAGGCTCCTAAGAAAGGAATGCTGATGATAAAGCTGAAGAGATTTAGGGTCCATCTTCTGCATCCTTTATGGTTTCTTTGTGCTCTTTTACCTTTTATTCCATTGGAATTCTTGTAATGAGTTATTCGGGGCATGTAATGTAACTGGGCCTGAGTGCAATGTAAATGGAATTATTTGCCATGGAAATACCCAGTCCAATCTCTCAGCAAATTGCAATTCCTGCAACTAGGTCCCTCTGGAAGTTGCTTAAATAAATGTATACCTTGTTCGGAAGATTTGCAGCAACTCAAAGAGAAAAATTGAGTTTCTTTTTAGCATAAAGATAGATGGGCTCTGCTCTATGTGTCATAAAATTTAATTAGCAATCATTTATCAGAACTTGCTAATTGCCAGATTGTTCACTGTTTGGCAGGTTAAGCCAAAGCAGTAAAACACTTCTCCAAGATGATAAATGTTTGAGAACAAAGATGTGTTTGGCTTACTTTGGACATTCTACAACAGATATGTAAGTTGAAACGTTTCACTGCACATGTACTCATTTGAATGCATCAGTTAAATAAAAAAAAAACCACTTCATAAAATGCAAACTCATTTCCACTTAATATATATCTGCCAGTGTGTGCATTTACGTATGGATATATGTATAGGAGAAAATGAAGCAGGCTTTTATGCTGTGCCTAGTTAGATAAATATGCATTAGACTAAACTCTATTCTATGTTCAGGACTGCTAGAACCAACGTCAGGAAAAGCAGTTGTAGGATAAGACTCAAGAAACTTCACAAATCCATGCCCATGCCCCGAGGGTCTCTCGAAAGCCTCCACAAGCTCACAAATTTAAGATCAGCTGGGCTTCACGGCAAGACCTTATCTAAGAACCAAAGAGGGGAAGAAAAGGGGAAATGACACAAAGAGAAAGCATCCATGCAGGTTAGAATCAGAAATGTAGTCACTGCATACAGGACTCACCAGAGTTAGGAAGACAGGGTGAGGAGGCTAGAGGGAGAGTAAGGCAGCTTTCCTGAGCAATAACCAACGTGAATTCTGAGAGGGCACGGTGACTAGAAGAAAAGAGGGAGCTTCATGAGGTGGGGGGACCAGAAAAATAGAGATGAACTCGGCATGGCGAATCAGTTCAGCATCACTGGCAGGTCCGTATGCACATAGTCACATCTACACAACACACACACACACACACACACACAAGTCCTATTTATCCATCGCCTCCCAGGCATCCCTCTCTTTGCCTTTCTCCATTCCTTTTGCCTAACCCCGATGCCTGCCTTCCTGTCCACTCTGCAGCAAACCACAATTATATTCCATCAGAGCCATGGCTGTGCTGATGGAAAGCTGCTCATCCATGTAATGAGGTTTCACTTATATTTTAGAAATGTGTCAGATAATTTGCTAAGAGACTGCAGTACTTCCTCCCGCCCCCACACCCCCTTCTCTTCCTTCCTCCTGCTTGTCAAGAGACAGAGGAGATAGAAGTGGAGTTCCTGGCTTCACCGCAGTGGGAGCTGTGGCATCTTACAGCAGAGATACTGCAGCCAAAATTGTAATTAGCCCCCAAGAGAATGCTCATGTAAAGTTCTCCTGCCCACTGAATTCGGGTCTGATGGCCCCAAGGGCCAAGAATCAACCCCATTTGACACAGGGCTCGGGAAGCATGCAAAACTATGTCTTTCTAGTTCTCACAGAGGAGTTTCTGTGACTCTACCTTTCTGCTACACTGCTGCATGCAAGAACCTTTCATTGAATTGTCAAGTCTGTTGGGTTACTGTTGAGCAATTGCTACTTGCAGGGCTGGCTTTGTGCATGCCAGGCAAAAGTGTTTTCATATCCCCAGCCCAACAGGTCTATTTTAGATTAAAGAGGACATGTGTTCAGAGCTGGCAAATTAGAGCATCTTCCTCACCAAGCTCAGACAAACCTCAGCATTAAATGGTTCCCGTGTAACATTCACGTGAGAGGAGCTAGTTTCATGGCCCGTGCTCAGGTATGGGGCAGACCACATGTTACGTTATTTTCTAAAATGAGGTATTTCTGCAGAGGAATTGCCATTTAACAAAGCAGTTTGGGAATACAATGCCTCCTGTCCGTTGTCACCTCTTTGATGTTTTTGAGAGGCACATAGGAGTCATCCTGAATCAAATACAATAAAGTAGTTGCAGACTTGGTCTATTTAAAATCTTTGAGTGACCCCAACGACATCAGCTGAGAAGCTGGCTTAACTCCTTGCTGCTCACACTCAGGATGTCATACAAAGTTTTCAGGAATCTTGATAACATGCCCATTAGTTTCTTTCCTTTTTTTTTTTCCTCCATTTTTTTTTCCTGAGGGCTTAAAAACCCTCATTGTGTATCAGAGCCAGATGCCAATAGATGTCTCATGCTTGAAATCCTAGCTGCTTTTCTTTCTCACTTTTCATCAGAACCATCTTGAAGATGGTTCTAAACCTCAAGAATGGCCTCATACTTTTTTCTTTTCTTTTTTTTTTTTTGGTCTGTCATGGAACTTGAACTCAGAGCCTAGGTGCTGTCCCTGAGCATTTCAGCACAAGGCTTTGAGCCACAGTGCTACTTGTGATTTTCTGGTGGTTCACTGAAGGTAAATGTCTCATAGACTTTGCCTCCTGCCTGGGCTGGCTTAGAACCTCAGTCTTCAGATCTCAGCCTTTGAGTAGCTAGGATTATAGGTATAAGCCACGCACTTTTAAGTGCTCAGTTCTATGGGAGAAAAGTCAAGGTGAGGCCTGAAGGAATTCATCCATGTTCTCCTCCACCTATCCCTAAAACGGCAAAGGACAAGACTGTTCAAACATTCCTTGTCTGGCACTAGCAGGAGGGTTGAGTGGTCAGAGGGTCAAACTTTGTCCTGTATGCATGTGAAAATGGAACAATGCAACTTGCTGGAAATGGGTCTGGTCAAGATACGTACTTGTATCTGAACAAGTCAAAGGAAAACCCTCTTCTTGCACAACTACTAATTGCTGCTAATAAAAATTGTGTGTGTGGTGGGGGTGGGCAGTGGAGGAGAAAACTAAACAGACTCCACCAGCTGGGAGGGTACAGGAAACAAGCCAAGCAGGCATAGCCACCGGCTGAGAAGGCTGCCCGGCCGGTAGAACGGGTTTTTCCAAATCTAATCAGTACTGGATTATCAGACCATCTCAGCCCAGAGTGGTCCAGAGGTGAGGAATATATGTTTAGTCACTTTGGCTTGGGTTCATGTCCTAGAATGGCCCCTCCTGGCTCTCTGAGCCTTACCTTTCTGTCCCTTAGATTGGAGATGATCAGATGGGAACCCACCTACAGGGTGTAGCCTCTGTGCCCAGGGACTGTTCAGTGAAACCCAGCCGTCATTAATTATTAGTAACTTGAACAGCATCCAAGGCTGGGTACAGATGCCAATGCTCTGGCCCCGATGGGAGAGTGGCACAATCAAGAGGGCAACCACAGCTGGCCTTCATATCAACTGATGTCTCACAGATTACAGCACAAGGTGACCGTCACCACTCAGCCCAACTTTGATGCACATGGTGAGATTTTCCACCTCACGTGTCAACCAGAGGCCACGGGGAGCTGGAAGAAGCTGAGCAGTCAAGGCCAGCTGTGTCCTGGGCCACCTGATGACTTAAGGGAGCGGACACTTCCCCGACCGCCACCCCAGTGCTATGGGGGTTGCCTGCCCAGGGCAAGATTTCTGAAGGGAGGAGAAAGTTCTGGCAATCCTTTTCAAAAATACCAGCCCATTTGGACAGGAGGCCAACAAGAACGTGCACATGTGGGTGGAGGGGAAAAGCTGGCTGGCGTGGGGAGGATAAAGTGTAGTCCCACACTCCCACAGGACCTGGGGGTGTCTCCAGAGTCACGGAGGCCAGGCTGTGGAGTGAGCCAGGCGGAGGTTCAAAGCTGGAATCTGGCCACTGAGCAGAAGGTTCCTCATGTCCGACTCTGGTAGAATGAGATAATGGAGGTTCTGGGTGTGCAACCCGCCACCATCCCACAGCGAAGTCCTTCACGTTTCCACAGAACCACGGGGAGGTCAAGAAATGGAACCAGGGACACAGCAGCAGGAACCAGGGACCAGAACCTACACTGCCCCACTGTAGAGATGATTAAATGGCCATTAGCAGTATGCTATTACTTTCCAGTGTAGTATACAGACCTTGTAAATTCCTCTGAAGGCATTGGAAACCATGTGGTGCTAGCCTCCTGTAGACTGTGCTCTGGGCAAGATGGATCACTTCCCTTCCTTTTCTTTTTACCTTGTTCGGTGGTACTTTCTTTTCAGGTGGTCCTCATTTGCTAGGCAGGTGCTCTATCACTTGAGTCACAGACCTTCCCCCCTTTACACTATTATTCTTTTGAGCTACTTTTCAGGCAAAGCCTCGGGTTGTTCGCACAGCCCTCAGACCATGATCCTCCTCCCATGACTCCCATGGCTGGGATTGTGGACACGTACTCCATGCCTGGCTTATTTTGTTGAGATGGTGTCGTGGCATGTTTTTTGCCCTCAGCTGTAGGTCTCCAGGCTGATGTTTGTCTCCTAAGTGGCTGGCATAACAGGCCATAAGGCTTTCTGTTTGCTTTTCTTCATGACAACGTTTGCCAGTTTCCTTCTAAAAGGCCACAAGGGAATTGGGAGGAAAGAAAAACCCTTTACAACACTTTTTTCTTGGTAAACATGATAGGTCGCTATTGTGAAATCTACCCCCTTACTTGCCAAGAGCCACCAAAGGCATCTTCATGTTGGTTGCCTCAAAATCATGTCTAAAGGAGAATTTCCAGGTAGTAAAGTAGAGGATATTGATTGCTTCCCAGTGGGTAAAGTCTGGGTTCATTCATGTCCTAGCAACCTGGCACCTTCTACAACCTCACATTGCCTCCTTCCAAAACCACAGACCACTGGCATGAACACAGGGGAGATGGCTCAGCCTTAGCTACTCAAGAAGCTGAGATCAGGAGGACCGTGGTTCAAGACTAGCCTGGGCGAGAGAGTTCGTGAGATCGTTTCTGGATCTCTAAATGAGCGAGGCGGCCTTGTCCCGGCACCCAAGTGGGAAGCTGTGATCGGGAGGATAGCAGTTCTAGCTAGGCCCACGTCAAAAGAAAAAGTCAGCGAGACTCCATCTCAACGGAAGAAGATGGATATGATGTCACGCGAGCACCATCCTAGCTATGACAGAAAGCCTCAAACAGGGGGATCATGGTTTAGATGCACACCCAGGAAGAAAGTCCTTATTGAACAAATAATGACTACGGAGGAAAGGTTGGAGGTATGGTTTAGCAAGAGTGCATAAGGTCCTGAGTTCAAACACCAGTGCTGCTAAAACAAAAACAACAAGCAAACAACAAAGGCAGAAGTGGGACCAGGATCCGAGCCCGTGCATAGAGAAATTCTCTTTCCATGGTACAACATTGCTCACCTCCCCAGAAATAACCAACAAGACTCTCATTTGGCTTCTGGTTTCAAAAATGTACTTTGTGAAGAGGAGAAACAAAAACCCAACCATTTCCTACAAATCTGCACGTGGAGATTATATACCACAAGGGAGTATATTGCATTGGGAGAATCAAGCAGATCCAATCTGTGGCTCTCACTGCAAACCAGAAGCATCTTCCATTGACTGGCTGTGCCTGGGCTGCTCTGCAAAGCCAGGACACGGGTGTTCGGGAAAGCATGGAAGTCCAATCTGAAGGTAGCTGTCTGGGGAAAGGAATCTTGCAGAGAAGTCTCTCCTCTTTCCCCTAATAATGAACATTTTTTGGGGGGGCTGGGGGGTTTGTTTTGGAAATTGTAGATTTTCTGCAAGGGAAAACTTCCCCCAAACAAACACACTTCCCTGTGTATCTTGAGCTTCCCCCTCCTTGCAGGACTTGTGAGCAAGTGAGAGGCTGCACACATGATACCAGTCCTCCGCCCAGGGGTGGCACCACGCATGCCTCACACCCACCTGTCAGGCTCTAGGGCGGTGACTCCCCTGCCAGCCCACACAGGCAAGCCAGGAGATGCTGTGGCTGCAGACAGCAGCGGAACCCCAGAACCATCATAGAACCCCGCTCCCCACTACCAGCCTTCTCAACAGCAAACATGCGCTCCCCAGAGCATGGCATCCTGGGAACTCTGATGAGGGGTCACTGTCACTCTGCGCCAGTGTGTGGGAATGACTTCCCCGATCAACGTCACATCCCCTGTCTACAGGCCAACTGGCGGCTCAGATCAGTTCTCCTCCCGTAACAGTGAACGCCTGCCCCCGCGCTCTGCGAATGAGGCGTCATCCTAAAAGAACAAGGTGTATTCTCCACGCGTTCCTTCTTTCCAAGTCCTAGGCAGTCTCCTCCTAAGCACTGGGAGAGGAGCCCATGTCCACACTTGATCAGGTCCTCAGACAGAATAACTCATCTCCAAGCAGTCAGGTGGCACAGGCAGAGACTGACTGCCTGCAGGACTGTCTAACAGTGTGGGGCGCTTAGCACATCACCGCCCTATCAGCCCCACAGCTCTCCCAGCCTCCTCCATCGGCAGAGGAAGGAGGGTTTCTCCAGGCTGAAGTTACAGAGTACTGAGGTCAAGGGCAGTTGGAGAGTCTCTCGCGGACACAGGATGCCTGCCCCCAGGCTGGCAAGCAGTGACGATAGCTGGGGAATAAAGATCGCCCTGCACCTTCTTAGCTCCTAGCAGGGTGCTTACCTCCTTTCCTCTGGGCACAAGCTGGGGAAGTTGGCACTCCTCCGTGTCACTTCTTCTGGTGGGTCCCTCGTTCAAGAGCCAGTGGCTCTTACCCCAGTTTCCTCGTCAGAAAGCACAGGGACAGCGTGCGTCCTGGTTATCCCTGGCTGAGCCAGACAGCTCCACCGCTTCTCACTCAGCCCTCACCTGCACACACCTGCACACAGTCCCTCCGCCGCCCTGATCTCCTCCTGGCCTGCTGCTGCAGAAACTTGCTCAGTCCCTCACACCCTCCCCATTCCTTCCAGGCTGAGTTCCAAGCCTGCAACCTCCGCCCTCCCCCTCCTCGCCCTCCTTCTCCTCCCTTTTTTTTTTTTTTTTTTTTTGCCTTCTTGGCTTCTGGAAGGACAAGCCTGACCGGCTCAAGGCCTGCCATAGAGGTTGCTTATTGTGCGGAGGATAGCTATTCCCCAGCCCAATCCGGTCCCTGGAGTGTGAGGGAGAACTTCAGCTAGACTTAGACCGTCCATGGACACCAAGCACTTTGGCTGGCCCATGGAGAACGGAAGAGCATAGATATTTTCCCGGGTGAAGAGCAGACACCAGTGGAGATGGAGCCTTTCTTTACCCAGTTGCCACACAGGTTGGTCTCTTGTATGTCACATCAGGGAGGCCCTGTTTCCATGGCTGCCTTTGGCTACGCTGAATCCTTAGCTGCATACAGGGCTCAGGATTTGCTTGAGACATGTCAAGAACTACCTTTCTTCTCAATGGAAAGAATAAAGCAAAGGTCCAGATCCATCCCCCTGGAAACTTTAGCAATGTACTTCAGTCGTGCGGCTACAGTGCAGTGAAAGCTGGGCGTGGTGGCTCACGCCTGTAATCCTAGCTACTCAGGAGGATGAGATCTAAGGATGGAGGTTCAAAGCCAGCCTGGGCAGGGAAGTGGTATCTTCAATGAACCAACAAAAAGCCAGAAAGGGAACTGTGGCTCAAATGCCAGAGCACCAGCTTTGAGTAAAAAAGCCAAATAAGAACACAAGGCCCCAATTTCAAGCCCTAGTACTGGTGTGTGCACACACACACACAGCTCCCCTCTCACCCCACCGCGCAAATAGTAAACCATTATTTGCATCTCCAATGTTTCTCAAGAAAAGTTGAAACCAATCACAGTCTTCACGGCATGGCCTGGCCAGCTCTGATGATACTGATCTCACATGGCTGATTTTATCAGTGGAAAATATTGTTTTTCATGTGCATTGGGTAATTAAGACTATTTATTTATTTATAATGCCCGATGCTTTCATCGGGGAAAGAAGACTCACTGGATTCAACGTCTGGGCCTCTGAACCTGTTCTGAGAGTGCTGAGAATTCAGTTCTTGCCACTTCTTGGCTCTGGTCCTGTTCACCGATTGCCGATAGTGACTTTGGATTTCTGTAAGAAACTAATAAGGCGTGGGCACTGCCACCCACCTATGTGGGTGCAGTGACATGTCCATAGGCACCTTTCCCTGTGTGGAAAGGGCCCTCACTTCTGCTGTGATTTACCTTTGTGCTGGCTGTGCTAAGCCAAGGAATCACGGCACAATGGCTGGGTGAAGTCTGAGGTGATGGATTACTCAGTCGCAGAATGTCACGCATCACTACATTAATCAAAGACTGTGGAACAAACATCATTGTGAATGCCACTCAAGATCTCCTTTTAGATTGCACATCGCATGCCAATTCACAGCTTCCAACAGAAGGCAAGGTGATCTGACACAAGCCTGAATACTTTCTCCCTCTCAGATATTTGCTTTATGTTGACCTTACAGAGCTTTGGAAATGCTGCATGATTTTTGTTTTTGGTAAAGCATGTCAGGATTGTTTTCCTTTTCCAGTTACAGTTTGTGTGAGTGTCTCGTCATGCTAGCCTGACATCGTGAGTCGTGTATCTTCATTCCCCACTTGTATTCTGGGGAGGGGCCAAAGGCTTTAGGACACAAAAAGACCATGAGCTGACTGTGTCAGGGCAAAGGCAGAGAAAAAGGCAAGTCCTGGCGGACAGGTCCTTGCTTTTGGGGAGAGTAAATAAAGGGTTGGAGAATCTTTCAAAATGCTTGAAGGCCTCAGGTGGATTGGCGGTCTGATGGTTTCTATCAGGCTCGTTGCTCTGACTGTCTCTGTGCTGCCTGTATTTTCTACCCCTGTCTGGAAAGAAGGGTGAAAGCTCTGCAGGCATCTGTCTCACCCATCCATGCCTCTCACAGTGCAGCGTTAGGGTTATTCTTATCCCCTTGACATTGGTCCATGTAACCACCTTGAGTGACTTAGGACTTAGACTGGTGACATAAGAAACAGCTACTTGCTTTCTCAGTAACGTATATCAATTTATCTTATGCTGCTTGAATGTACAGGTCTCTCTCTCTCTCTCCTCTCTCTCTGTCTCTGTCTCTCTGTCTCTTTGTCTCTGTCTCTGTCTCTGTCTCTGTCTCTCTCTCTCTCTCTCTCTCACACACACACACACACACACACTTACACAATCATCAATGTTGCACAAATGCTATCTGCACCTTGAAAACACACCAACGCTCTCCTCCTCCCAGAGACACTGGGATTTTGTTTTTTAATCATTATTTTTCCAAATAAGTCAAGGCACACCTAAGCAGGTGTGCTCGCCATGAATTACTTAATTAAAACAGTTCCCTGAGGACCTCTGAAATGCCAGAGGAAGAGAGTGAAGTACTGAGATTTAATTTTGAGTAACTTCCTTATTAAAACGGAAAGGAAATACAATCTGGCCTACTTCAGCTTATGAGACTGCATTAAAAATCCATCACTCTGGAAGCCAGGATCTCTTAATCAGGATGCTGAACAAAGCACCCAAAGTACTTTTCAGCCGAGCCTGGGGCTTGAACTCAGGGCTCTCTTGGCTTTTTTGCTTAAGGCTCCCTACCCCTTGAGTCACAGCTCCACTTCTGGCTCTATTTTTTTCTTTTTGTTTGTTTGTTAATTGGATATAAGACCCTCAGATTTTCCTGCCTGGGCTGGCTTTGAACCATGGTCCTGAGATCTGTCTTCTGAGTAGTTATAATTCCAGGTATGAGCTCCCACTCCCCGGTATAATCTTCTGAGTTCTTTGAGCATCACATCATCTCCCTACCAAAGGGAAATGGGGGACCATTTGGCTTAACGTCTTCATTTTTTTCTTGTTTCCATTTCTTGGAGTTCCTTTCTTTTTTTAATTGTATTTTATTGTTGGGGTGATGGATTGAAGGGTTACAGTTACATTTGTCAACATCTTCATTTTTTAATCTGGGACAGTTTGGGTCCTAAAAAACCCACCTAATATCTCATCAGTAGCAGAGAGAAATTGAAGATCCGATTTCTCTACTAAGTTTTTCTACTTTTCTCATTCTTTATTCCCGTGTTCAGCGACGTATTCTTCCTATGAAAAGCACAGAGCAGCTAAAATGTGAAGCTGATGTTTTTCAGTTTTTCATGCCTAGAAGCCTGCTCTCTACTTGCTTCTTTTTATATCTAGCCTACAGCACCTTTTTAAAAAAAATCCTTTTATTTCCCATTGGGATTTTTGTCGGTAGCCGAAACGGCCTATTTAAGTTTTAGTGATCACTCAGATCTTGGAATTCTGGCAACCCACAGCAAAATGACAGATGCAGGAGAAGGAAGAGGAGGAGGGCACCATGAAGCTTCAACAAACATTCAGCTTCATTGACTTCTGGTTCATATTTCCAAGATTAATGTGTTTAAATACACAAGATACAAGCTCAGCTCGAGCAGCTGTTCATTTATGAGGCTTCTGGCACTCATCATCTAGATGATTGCGTTTTGAAAAATCAAACGATTCATGTCTTCTTAATCTTGGTATTTTTATAGCCATTGTACGGGTGTTTATTTCTTTCTAGATCTTAAAACAGGTTACAGGCTGATAGACGTGAAGGCTCCCATTGCAGGTTATGTTTCCACTAGCTAACTAAATAATCTAGAATTAGCCTTATATTTTTTTCAGTTTCCTATAAGATGGGCTTCACATGCCTAGGGTACAACGAGTTATTAATTATTGAGTCTTGAGTTGGTTTACCAGTTGTTAAACTCTTAAAAAACTCTGAAAATGTAATTACTTCATGAATGTGAAGACAGGTTGTATATGCAGTTGTTGTTGTTGTTGGTCATGGTGCTTGGACTCAGAGCCTGGGTGCTGTCCCTCAGTACTTTCACGCCATTTTGAGCCACAGCTGCACTTCTACTTTCTGGCAGCTAACTAGAGATAAGGGTCTCCTGGACTTTTCTGCCTGGGCTGGCTTTGAAACAATTCTCAGATCTCAGGCTCCTTAGTAGCTAGGATTACGGGTGTGAGCCACCAGGGTCTGGTTGCATGTTGGTATATGGATGTTTGGGATATAAAACATGCCGTGGGTGGAGGGAGAAGGAATATGAGAAGACCTTAACAGGACAGAAGGAACACATTTCATTCCTTCATATTTTTCATAGAGAAATCCACGGTAAGATCAAACCAAAACCATGACTCTGAAGACCTAACTCTACCCACCTATTTTCTTTTCCATCAAACAGTTAATGAACACTTCAAGTAGACAATGGAAGAAGAAAGAAAGAGGTCTGATGTTTGGTGTAAAGCTTGGTTGAGTCCATAATATAGAAATGGAGGAATACATCACAGCATTCACTGTAGGGTTTTCAAAGTTCAAATCCCTGGTGCTGCCACCTTGAAAATCTTATTGCAGAGAACCCAGAAGGGGCTTTTTTTCCCCCCTCACAGAGATTATGGTTCTGCCTTGGGAATGGACTCCATTTCAACCTTAGTTGAAGAGGAAATATTCCCAGTTGCTATTTATTTTTAGCTGTCATCTCCAAATTTCTCTCAACACATGAAAATCTTCCCTGTTGCTCCCTTCTAATGCCTATTCCCTGCCAAAGAGAAGATGTGTGTTCTAGCCTCTGGAGAAATCCTGTCTTCCCTTAGGCAGCCATCTTCTACCAGGCAGATAATTATAGTGATTATCTTATCATATCAGGTGGAGAAAGGATGTGAAGAAAGACAACCCAAGGTCCATTTAAAACCCATCACCAGGCGAGATTTGGGACTGGAAGAGAGACTGAGGCCCTGGCTCTCCTTTGGAAATTTGTACATTCTAGCCCATTTCTGTGAAATTTCATGAAACAGCGCAGCGAGAGCTGGCTGTGCTCCCAGACGCAATGCAGAATCCATCTGTTCGGTCACTCAGTCTGGTGTCTGTTGGAAAATAGGTTGGTGTGTACAAGACACACAGATTCCCGACCCCCTCGAAGATTAAAAATGTGGTGGTGGGTTCTGAATTCAACAAGCCCTTGCAATGAGTCAAGAGTTTCATTGGAGATTTGCTCACTAACTTTTTAACTCATATACAATAACAGTGAGGAGAGAAATGCCCTGTAGTAAGGCTGAGAAATCCAGATAACCACAGTGCCTCACTTATAGTGGGTTTTCAATGACTACTTGCTCAGTAAAAGCAATAGTGATTTAAAAACTACAGTGTATATGAGGTGGTATGGGATGAATTTTGCTTTCTTTTCCTTTAAAAATTCGATTTCTTCAGTCAATAAATATTGGCTAATTTTCAATTATCTTTCTTGTTCCCCTTCTGCTTTTTTAAAAGTTACTTTTAATGGTTATTATTTTTAATTTTATTAACTTTATGTTTTGTTTATGTGGTACCAAGGAATTGAACTCAGGGCCTCATGCATGCTAGGCAAGCACTCCACCACTTAGCCATATTCCCAGCTCTGTCCCAAACTTTCTTCTTCTCATGATAGTCCCACGAATCTGTAGGAAATGGCTTCTAAGACATCCCCTGCCCCCGTGTACGCTTGACCCTGTCATTAGTCTTGAACCCTAGAAAGACTATACTTTTGTTTTTATAGATCCATACTACAAGTTAGGCACACAGAGATGAACAACAACAAGTAATAGTAAAATAGTTCCAATGTTGTACAGTAAGAAGTTATTGAAGACTTATGAATTGCTTCTTTGTGGAATTTTTTGTTCGACATTTTTCCAGCCACAGCTGAAATCATGGAACATGAAACCCTGAGTGAGGAATTATTGCAGAAAGAAATACTAATGAATAAATAAAATAAGTAATATTAAAAGTAAGAGGTATGGTAGCCCTCCACACAGAACACTAGAGTTTATTTATGTACTGGTTCAGTTTTAAGTTCTAACAGTTAATTCAGATGTTGATGTTTCCATTTAGGTCTTTGGGAGACATTTCAAATTCGTTGTAAACCCCCTCCTTCAGGCTACCTGAGCTTCCTGCTGTTCCCAGCCACTCAGCAAACCTCTTCCATTCCTTCATTCTTGCCTCTCTTGCAGACCCAGAATGCTCTCCCCATCCCGAGTCACATGACTGGACCATCATTTTCTCAGGACGTATTTCACTGTCACCTCCTTTGAGATGGCTTTTCTGATCGTGCAAGTGGAAGCTAGACCCAGTTCCTTCTCTCGACTTCCTCCCCTGCTCCACTCGTCTCTCTCCTTTTGTTCCAGAGGACTTATCGTTATTTGATAAGCTCTAGATTTTTTTGGTTTGTGTCGATTTTTAAAAAACGATCTTTAAGTGGTTGTACAAAGAAGGTGCCATAGAAAAGGGAGTTCATGAACATGCTGTATCTTGATCAATGTCACCCCTTCAGCATCCTCACCCCCCACTTCCTCCCGCTCCTTTCCTTACTTTTCTTTGTTTTGGGGGATATACCCTGAATTCTTATTTATTTATTTATTTATTATTTTTGTGAGCCATAGGTTTGAACTCAGGACCTAGGTGCTGTCCCTGAGCCTTTCTATGGCTAGCTCTCTACCCCTGGAGCCACAGCACCACTTCAGGTTCTTTCTGAGTAGTTTATGAGAGGTAAGAGTCTCACAGATTTTCCTGCCCAGGCTGGCTCTGAACTGTGATCTTCAGATTTCAGCCACCTGAATAGCTAGCATAACAGGCGTAAACCACCAGAGCCCAGCTATACCATGAATTGTTGACTACAGGAAGATCTAGTTTTCTTTGCTTTTCCCACTGCTAGATGCCTACTAACTACATGTAAGCGAATGCGAATGAGATGCTAGTCCCGTGCAAGGCCCAGTGTGGTTTGGCACACAGGCAGGGGGTGGCAGAGCTCCAGGGGAAGTTCTGACTCAGCTCAGCAAGCGCCCATCAAGTTTGAGAACAAGAGAAGCAGTGGACAAGGCCTGCCAAGGGCAAGTCCTAATTTGACTTTCTGAACAAGCACTACGAAACAGAAGATGGGTTAAAGCTGGATAATGGGGTGGTCCTGACCATTAATATTCATGGAACAATTAATTATGGGTCCTTGTCCAATTATATGAACAATCCTGTCTGTCTCCTTGAAACACCTCAAAGATAGCTGATACAGTTTTGTTTTGTTTTTTTTTTTGCCAGTCCTGGGCTTGGGCTCAGGGCCTGAGCACTGTCCCTGGATTTTCTCAAGGCTAGAGCTCTACCACTTGAGCCACAGCACCACTTCTGGCTTTTTACTACATATGTGGTACCGAGGAATAGAACCCGGGTCTTCGTGCATGCCAGGCAAGCACTCTACCACTGGGCCAAACTCCCGGCCCGAGCTGATATAGTTTTAAAGAATGACTGGAAGCCTCGAGAAAGTGATTTACTAAGCAACCCATACATTTCCCAAGTTCTCTTAATGACAAATGGTGATGCAGGAGCAGAGGGGAGCTTCCTTACCTGTAAGCATCTGTGTGTGGTCCCCGCTGTGGACGTTTCTTAAGGAGATATCCATTAGTGGTGAAACTAGCTACCAGGCTATGCACACATCACACTGGACAGATTCAGTGGGGGAACTGACCCTTTGGGTGCCCAAACAGAGGAGGGGCCTCCAAGCAAAAGGCTGTGCACCGCTTGGGCTGCAGGGAGGGGGGGGGGGACGGTGTCTGAAGCTCTGAGGCTCCATCAAGGAGCAGGAGGAAGCAGTGCTAGGTGTCAGAAGTAGCAATGTTGAATTTGAGCATGAGAAGTTACCCGTGTCACCCTCAAGCTCATTTTTTTTTTTTGCCAGTTCTGGGGCTTGAACTCAGGGCCTGAGCACTGTCCTGGGGCCTTCTCATGACTAGTGCTCTACTACATGAGCCACAGCACCACTTCCGGCTTTTTCTGTGTATGTGGTACCAAGGAGTCAAACCTAGGGCTTTGAGCATGCTAAGCAAAATAGACCATGCTCCTGCTCCCTCTTGCTCATTTTTGAGTTAGAATATTCACCATTATCATTGCCCGTGAGTACCAGGCGTGTGAACTCAGGTCCTCCTGCTTGCGAGATAAACCACTTCAGTCACTTCTCTATCCTTGCTTTGATTTCTTTGCTATTCTGCTGGGGTCTCACTTCTGCCTGGGGCCAGCATCACACTGTGATTTTCCTACCATGTAGTTGGGATCATAGGCATGCACGACACCCAGCTAATGATTTGAGGTAGTCTTGTTAAATATCTGGCCTATGACATTAAACTCTGATTCTTCTATTTCTGTCTCTGAAGTAGCTTGGATTACAGGCTTGAGTACCCACTCTAGAGAAAAGGTTGTAGAGATCAAAATTAGCAAGACAACCTATTGGAATGCCAAGCTACTCTGGGCTGTTACTCCAGCCTACTTTGGAACTGTTAAGGGAGCAAGGGAGAAGAGGGCAGAGGATGGGGCTGAATATGAACCTTCAATGAATGGAAGAGCAGAGTCTGAGGTTTCCAGTAACTCTGGATATCATCAAACATGTGTCATATGCCAGGCACCAGATGCTCGCACCTATAATCCTAGCTACTCAGGATGCTGAGATCTGAGGATCTCTGTTTGAAGCCAGCCCAGGCAGAAAGTTCCTGTCAAACTCATATCTACAATAAACTATTCAGAAAAGCTGAAACTGGTATTGTGGCTCCAGTGGTAGAGTGCTAGCCTTGAGCATAAAGAGGGCCAGGAACAGTGCCAAAGCTCTGAGTTCAAGACCCAGGACAAGCCAAAACCAAAAAAATGTGTAAGATACACTGAGGAATAAATACCTTCAGCTTGTAGAATCTTCTGTGAATGAACAGAAACCAGTTTTTCTTCTTTTTGATCTACCATTTCTCATCACACAAGCTATTTATCAGGAAACTATCTCACTAGCCATCGAACATATAAAAGTTATGGTGAGACAAGAAGAGAAAACGGAAAGATTAAAAAAAAAAAAGGAAGGAAGGAAGGAGGCCTCCAGAAAACATCTCCTTCCGCTTCATCTTCTGTTATTTTAGTGGATTGCCTGATCTGTTCTTGAACTTGGCTTTGAGTCAGCCTCCTCTAGAGACCTGCTGATCATGTTCCAAAAAAAAAAATATGTGGTTGATGCATAGCAGATGAAGGTTTTATAAAACACATGTTCCATGAGGGGGGGGGCCGGCTTAAGTGGAATCAACACAGGCTCCTGGCCTGGCTCAGACCTGGAGCTGTGATAACCTATGGTGAATAAAAATACTCATCATAACCACTTTCCATCATGCAGTCAGTCTACAGGTCTTCAGAGCTCCCTTGCAGGGAGGTCTCCATGTGTTAGGGCTCCAGAATCCCTGGCATTTTAGAGTGCACGTCTAGTACCCCATCCCCCCCACACCACGTCAATGCTCAGAAACTATCTGTGGAGAGCCCTGGCAGCTGGTCCCACACAGTGTGGCTCTTGGTATTCACTGCATTTCTATGTTGGAATCTTGTCCTGTGGTGTGTGTCCCTGGCGGAGAGCGTGGTACATGCCAGGTGACGTCAGGTAGACCAGATGGACTCTTGGGGTCTGGATCCTTTTTGACATCATGTTCATCAAAAGCCATTGCAGCCCAGTATGTAATCTTCACTGACATTTTATTTCTGGGCTCTAATTTGCCCTGGAAACATTTAATTTACAGACTATAAAAATTCTCGGTGTGTTTATTTTATGAGTTAAAAGTTACATGTGGCAAGTGTTATGAGGGTGCAGAAAGGCTAATTATTTTTTTTAAAGTCTTGTTTCTTTCTTTTTTATCTTTTCACAAACATTTTACTTTGAATTTGTGTATAAGTAGTATGAGATAATTTCTTTTTTTCTCATATATTTTTATTGTAATTAATAGAAGGGTTACATTATATTCACCAGATAGAAGGTACACTACTTCACATACATTGATACCCTTTTTCATGTCTTGGTCCCCATAAAGTCTTGTTTCTTAAGCTGTCATGAAAGGTAAATAACACTGATAATGTAACTACTCATCAGTATCTGTCATTATTTAAAAAAATAACAACCACCTCAATATACCTGGTAGGACGAGTTTGGTGGAATGTAACCAAAATTCTACTATGAATTAACTGGATGGGAAAAGAATGCATCTCACAGAGCTAAGGTAGCTTTGGTACAGTTTTGGCTTGTGCTTTGATCTTGTCACTCAGGGCCCAGATTCTTCCTTTCCTTCTGGATTCTCAGTGTTAGATGTAAGATTTGCATATCTTGCCCCCGACATGGTTAACATTTGCAGGAAGACCGTAGATGCTCCACTTTGCTTGCTGTTTAGGGATTTGATAAATCCTTTTAATAAAGGTCTCTGAAAATTGAGGGTTTTTTTTTAGTCCTGGGTCTTGAACTCAGGGTCTGGGCACTGTCCTGAGACTGTGTGCTCAAGGCTAGAGCTCTACCACTCATACCACAGCACCACTTCTGGCTTTTTCTGAGTAGTTGATTGGAGATAGGAGTCTCACAAATTTTTCTGTCTGGGCTAGCTTTGAACCACAATCCTCAGATCTTAGCCTCTTGAGTAGCCACTTTGCCTGGCTTGAAAACTGACTTCTACTCACAATTCAGCCACCCAGCCCCTTGAGGAGATTACTTAGTATTTTATCCCCAGCATCCAGAGTAATGCCTGGCTTGATTTTTACTTAATAAGTGTTTATTAACAAAAATGTCAATGTCTGTTCTTGTAACCACATTTACACAGGCTCTCCTACAATGCATTGCACACAAAGGTTCACAGATGAAATGACTTCCTAGCAGGTGTGATGAGGGAGAAGGGTGGAAGGCAGAGGGTACAAGGTTAGCAGGAGGGATAATTTGTTATGTGGAAGGCTGATCCTTCCACATAACAAGTCACCTTGTGTCACCAGGCCAGAGGATGGCAATCAGGAAAGCCAGACAGAATCACCCAGCCTACCAAAATGAGAACCCCCGAAGCACCGTTATTTCTCTTTTTTAAAAGCAGCAAGTCTTAGTTGCTAGAGACTGTCCTAAGACAATCTATAATATGAAATTTTGGCCAGGAGAGACAGCCAGTGGAAGAGAGATAGAGGGGCCTTATTACAGCACAGGAGGGGTTTGTGAGAAGAAGGTGCTGGAAGATTTATACTGAGAGAAAAGTACAGGAGAAGAAAGAGAAATTTGTTATACATTGCTGTGGGCTCTTTCAGAACTTATTATTTTTGTGTTACTGGGTAAAGAATGGAATTTCATTCTCAAACTATTTGGATATTTCTATAGCTTTTGAGCATAAGTCATCTGAGACTCAATGCCTAAATTTCAAACAGTTGATTGGGAATGGAGAAAACCACTGATAAAGAAGGCAGTAGCATTCCACTGAAAATTCGTTGAAGTAAGAGGTTGCTAATAAAAGTCCATGTGATCAGTGTGCAATAATCCCACCGAAATGTCTTTCTGCAGAATTCCTTCCCTATCTGTTACCCATAAGCTGTGTGGTTCTCAGGCTGACCAGTGGCTGTTGGTAGTCAAGGCCCTACGTAGACACAGCCTTACTTTTGAAAAGTCCAGTGAGCCCAGCTGAGAACCCAGTTAGGTGATCGATATACTGTCACTGAAATTTAAACGAGGTCTCCCTGGCTCACAAAAAGGGACCACCATGTGGGCAAGCGACCCAGTTCTGTCACCTAATGGTTGTGTGGCTTCAGGCACACATCCCTGGGTTTCTTATCGATGGACTGTGGGTGGCCATTTCTACCTGGAAGGGCTGCTCTAGGAGGAGAGCTGGGAGAGGAGCCTGGGCTGCAGTAGCACGGGAGTGAGAGACACTGTGATTATCTTTCCTTGAAGCTTTGTTTTTCCTCGTGACTATGTAGTATTTCTCCTCCTATTCCTACATCGTCTTCCCTCCTCCGAGAACTCACAACAGTCAAGGGCTTGAGGGAAGAGCAGAGAGGAAGGTCTGTGTTGTGCAGGTGAAATTCTGACCATTCTGAAACCGCACTGCTGCACTGTCAAATTGATGTGAGCGAGTCCACTTGGCAGCCACTAGAGACAGCCCCCCTGATAATGTATTACACAGTAGAATCCGCACTGCTTGGCCCGTGTCTGTCTTCCTCAGGGGCCATCAGCAAATTGAGCAACAGGACGTGTCACTCTGATTTGTTTGGTGTTTTTCAGTATCTTCTCTGCAAGTTCTCTCTGTAGTGTCCACTTCTCTGGTACTTTGTTATTCCAGAATCTTCCATCTGACTATCTCCAGGGACAAAGTATACTGTGTCGTCTCTGACTTTCTACCCCATGTCCTTGAAGAAAGTAGAAATGTTTCTCCCTCAAATATTGGGCATTATTGAGCTGAGGATAGTAAAAATGCCTGCTCTTTCTCTGTTTGCCTGATGGCAGGGAAGAAATCCACACAGATATGTTGTTTTTTTTTTTTTTTTCTGTTTTCCCTTCACCTTTTCTACCTAGCAAAGAATTGTGACATTCTGATGGTGGAATGGAAACTAGTACAACCACTATGGAAATCAATACGTAGGTTGCCTACTAAACTAAAAGTATACCCACCTTCTCACCCTGCTTACATCACTAGCAGTATTATCCCACATAAAAGAGATCCTTGCATGTGTTTCTTTGTTGCTACACTATTGTGCAAACTGGAACCAGCTCAGGTATCCAACAACACATAAACAGATAAAGAAAATAGGATACATACGCCAGGAAATATGACACAGCCATAATGAAATCATGTCATTTGTAGGAAAATGGATGGAATTGGAGAAACATCATGTTTAGAAAGATAAGCCAAGCTCACAAAAGCCAAATAACACATATTCTCACACATTTGTAGGAGTTAGAATGTAAAGAATGTATTTTGGGGTGGGGATAATATGGAAATATAATGGGACTCTGTGTGAAGATGGCACAATCTGCTGATCAGTAAGGGGGATAAAAGGAGGGGGAAAGACAAAGCAAGAGATGATATATACAACAGCAGTCAAAATGGACAGACTGCATTTTTGTTTTCCTTTTTCTTGGTCTACTCTGTCTTATCCCTGGCCGCTTTGAGGCCCTGAGCCTCTGCAGCAGAACACACTTGCTTGTTATTCCTTTGTGACAGCCACCTGGGGTGAGAACACCTGGGGTCCCTGCCCCCCCCCCCAGCCTCCCCATGGCTTTTGATAGTGGCCTCAGATGCCTTCTTCCACGCCAACCAACTTACTTTTTGTGCAGTGTCATCCTCCCTGCTGGGCTCTGGAAGTAGGACAATTTGCTGTGTTATTTTTAATCATGTAGCACTCGGGGAGATAATGATATTGATTAAAAAGTGAGCGGGAGGAAGGTAATCCAGTCAGAGGGCCTCCTGGAGACAGCGCTCAGTGCTTTCTGACGTCCACTAGGTGGAGCTTTGATTAAAGCCCTCGTGCAGTGGTTAAAAGTCCCTGCTTGCTCTCTTACTCATGAAGGAGCAGGGTTCAGTTTGCAGGGGATTTAAATGTCTTCATCACCAATGGCTAAAACCCAAACTTATCACTTAAAAATCAAATAAAATGTGCATATCTGTGCCGGGCCAAATCCCAATTTCCCTACAAGGAAAAGGAAGATAAGCTGTCAGACCTAGACCTTATTCTATTTCAGTACGTGGCCTTGCACAGACAACCTTGCCTGGCTAAGTGGGTTTCCTCCTTTTGAAAAGAGAAGGAAGAGTAAACAACATAGTCTCCGAGGTCTTTTTCCTTCTAATTTAATTCTGTTTCTTTCATGACTACATTAAACTGATAACATTTTCTAATACTCTCATTGCCAAAGTTATATAGACAAAATTAAATCACCAGTTTGTGTATATAATCCACGGTGCGAAATACTGTTGTTTTCAATGACTCTTGTAATGTTAGAGAGACCTGCTACATTTCTTCTTATGGTGGGTTTCAGAATCTTTTATTTCAAGCCAAACAACTTGAGAGGCTGACAGCTCTCCTCTACCCTTTTCAAGCCCTTGTGGAATGAGTTTCTTTGAAACTGATAGAATCTCATCCAAGAGAATAGAAGAGGTCTCCTGAAGATAATTATCAGCACTGGGCAGGTGAACACCCCAACTCCTTTGTCCAATTCTGCAAAAGAAATCTCTTAACGTTTCAATTTTTCCAGATTGCTTTTACTTGAATTATAAGAATTCTACTGAAAAGAGGCTTATCATATTTTACAATATTGCAGAATTTTTTTCTTCCATCATTCTATTAAAGATAGATAGCCATGCTTGGCAAGAGGGAGGGATGGCCCTTCTGAGCTCGGGTCTCCTTGGAACCTGTGAATCTGGGCTCCGGGGAAGACAGTTTAACTCTTTGAGGCCATCAGTGCTCTGTGGAGCCTGCAGACTAGAACCACGGAGTTAGTAGTTTTATGAATGTTTCTCTTTCTACCCATATTCGTTGCCAAATCATAGACTCTCTACCATTACCATTACAGGCTTTTCAAAGTGTTTCTTGAAAGAAGAGTCACTATAAGAAAAGCTAATGAATTTTATTGAACAACAACACCACCACCTTATACAAAGGCTGCAAGAATTCCTTTCCCCAATGTTTGATAAGAAATGTACTTACTACCTGACCTATGTAACTATAACCCCTCTGTATATAACCTTGACAAATAAAAAATGAATAAAAAAGAATTCCTTCCCCTAAAAAATCACAGTGCCCATTATTAGCACTTTAATCCTTTGGGAAGTCCTACTACAAAGACATTTGTATATAACTCAATGGTTGGTAAACCTATGGAATATTTCTGGGAATACAGCTCTAATATAACCCCTTTACTTTTTACAGATAATAAAATAAACAAGGCTTCAAACAAAATTAAGAATTTATATGCCATAAAACCACAGAGAACAGAATTGAATTCTGGTATGGAAACTATTCTGCCCCCTCAACACAGTAATGACATATCCAGAACTAGAAAATCTCCACTTTTTCCAGTGCTATATGAATTAATCATATTTAAAAACAGAAATGGACCTACGTGCTTTGGTTTCATTTTGTTATGTCACTAATGGAGGTAAGACCAGAGAGGTGAAAGAACTGTCTAATCACTGTGCCCCTGTAAAAACACAAATAGAGAGGAAACGAAGTTTCTGGAACAAAATATATCCATAGCTTACATCCATAAACACGCCACACTTCCACATTTACAGAAGCCTTTGCATTAAGAATAAAGGTCCTATCAACATCCCTCAGTCCGCTATGCCACGGCAGCCCTCAAATTAAATCAAAGCCAATCCTTCCTTTTGTTTAGAAGACGATCCTGAACTATCCTCTCAGTGATATCATCTCAGTGATGGTAGCAGGCTGATATCATCTCAGTGAGAAGGAGCCAATGTAACCCAGCTTCAAAAATCACCTCAGATGAATAACCACAAACACAAACTCATCAGGCTGAAAGTTTGGTTGAGTAGATGGTGGCAAGAGAACTGCTCTTAGATGTAATTTCTGAGCTAGAAAAGTAAATATTAAAGACAACATGAACTATGGAAAATGACTAATGCTCTCTGAGTCCTTGTAGTGCCACCCATGATACCAGGCCCTTGGCACAGGATGTGGGACACTGGCTTTCATGAACATGGACCCTCATCTTAACCCTGGGACAACGATCATTGGATGCTCTAGAGGTGAAGAGACTTAGAGAAGGTCACAGGAAGAAGTTTCTAGAGCCAGCCATCTTCAAGATCTTAGACCAGGGACTCATGGATTTAGTCACCTGACAAATAGTTCTGTTTGTTACATAATTAACACAGGTTTAAGTATTATTATGTTAACAATACGGCATTGAAGCATGAAGTCCTGAGTTCAAATCCCAGTGCTACTCAATAAATAGAGAACGACAATAACAATAGTAATGATGCATTCCTCTTTTGGTGTGGATCTAAGAGAGTTCTTGCATGTATGTAGCTTTTAAATACTATTCCGGGTCTCAAGGCATGGTTAATTTTTAAACTTGTTTTTTTTTCAGATCGTATATTCTCTTTCCATTCTCAAGATTAATTTCTTCTTCACTCCCTCACACAAATGACAAAAATTTAATTATATCAATACATATATATATATTTCATTTGAGAAAATGGCAAGGAGGGGGAGGGTATTTTTTTCTCTTCTCATGTAATATCATTGCCAGTATGAGAATAAAAACATTAGAGGAGGAGTATGGCAGAGTTTCTACAGAGCAAAAAATCGTTGACCTGGAACCTTCATTTGTAAGATGACCAAGAAGGTGGCACATTCAGGTGGTACGTCTATGTCCCATACTATCTTTCTCCACCATCCCGCTATCACCTTAGAAAAAGAAGAACCAGAAAGACGGTCCCGCTGAGTCCCAGAGAGATGAACCGTGGAAGTGAGCACTAGATGGTGACGTTTTAGAGGGGGTAGCTGATGTTCTTGTTTCTCAGCCATGGCACATGGAGTTGGAGGACTTGCAAAGCCGTGCAGAAGACAGATGCCTGCGCTCGGGCAGGATGGAAGCACCGATGGTAATTCCTTTGACTTTCTTCTTAAGGAAAAGACTTCGTGTGACAGCACAGGGCTCTTTCTTGAGGGAAAGGAAAATCAATTTCCACAACTTCCAGATCTGCATTCTCCAGCTAGGTGGTTTGGAACACGAAATGGGATATAATAGGCAGGATTTGCTTTTAGGGATGTCTGGTCGGGGGGGGGGGGGGGGACGGGGAATGTGCCAGGCTCACGTGGTGTGTTTCTCGTACCTTCAGAGTTCAGGAATGAGACTCTGATTGAGGGCACCGATAGAAACATTTAGGACACCACCATCCCTTAGCAGTTAAAAAAAAAAAGGTTGAGGGCTACAATGAGACATCTGTTTCCAGAAATGAAGCATGCAGGCTTCTTTAAAAGAGATTTGTGGCAGGGCTGGGAGTTTGGCCTAGTGGTTAAAGTGCTTGCCTGGCATGCATGAAGACCCGGGTTCGATTCCCTCGGTACCACATACATAGAAAAAAGCCAGAAGTGGTGCTGAGGCTCAAGTGGTAGAGCTCTAGCCTTGAGAAAGTCCAAGGACAGTGCTCAGGCCCTGAGCGCAAGCCCAGGACTGGCAAAAAAAAAAAAAAGAGATTTGTGGCTAGTGACTTCCTGTGATCCATCCTTGATTGTATTTAAAGACCTTCCATTTTATTAAAATGCTCAGGTGCATTTCCTGACAGTCGGATCATGTTTTGAACCTGCCACAGCAACCGCCAGGCACTGGCTTATATATACACAACCACAGTAACTGCTGCTATGTTAGAATAACAAGTCGGCTTTTTTTTTTCTTCTGGTGCCAGTCCTGGGGCTAGAACTCAGAGACTGGGTTGCTGTGCCTGAGCTTCTGTGCTCAAGGCTAGAGCTATACCACGTGAGCCACAGCTCTCTTTGTCTTGTTGGTGGTTACCTGGAGATAAATCTCATGGACTTTCTTGCCCTGGCTGACTTTGAACCACGATCCTCAAAACTCAGCCTCCTGAGTAGCTAAGACTGCAGATGTGAGCCCCCAGTGCCACAGTAAGTAACAAGTCATTTTTAAAGAAAGTAGAAGAGGGCTAGGTGAGTGACATTTCTAGATTATGGGATGTCGAGATGGAAAGTCATCTGCTGTCAGGACTCGCTTCCCAAGGGAATTAATCTCATGGTCTTGATCGAACCCTGATCACAGGCCATGGAGTCAAGAAGTCGAGGGAGAGATAGAAGCAGCAAGAGGAAAATGAAGGGAGATCAAAAGAAAAGGTTGAAGAGAGGAAACGGGAAGGAGATAGTCATAACAGCCAATGCCTTGCCTACAAAACCAGGAACTCTGGAGGGAAGGGTGAGTTGGGCGGGAGGGGGGAGAATGATGAAAGGGCTGACGCTCAAGATACATTGCACTCACAAACTGATTTGTTGAATGGTGACCTCTCTGTCTGAGACTTAAAGAGAAAACAAATCAATTAAAAGCAAGACGAAACACTTCCCCCCTAAATCCAGGAGCCTGATATAGCCTCAGGCCTGGGTCCCTGTTAGGTGTGGAACCACCACTAACCTCTCTGGATGGTGTCTCCTCAACTGTGCACTGACTGGGCCAGCCAGGTGACAGCGAGGTCCTCCCTGGATTTGCCTTCTGTCCACAGAGTGGGCTTCCAAGCGTCTCTACCTGCTCAGGCCCCCTGGCACCCTCCTCTTTCCTCCACCTGCCCTCTGTCCCATCATTGAGTTTTTCCAACTTGTAGAGTAAAGCTTCCTCCCTCTGGCTCCCCACCTTGGTCTCTCCTTGAACTCTTTTCCCATCAGGTCTTAATAGGGCACATTCTACCGTTTAGATTTCTGCTCAAATGCCATCTCCTTGGATGGTCCTTCCTGGAGCTACCCTGGTACCAGGATCATCCCTTTCCCATTATTTAGTTGAATTTATTTACTGTATGGTAGGTATAATCTGGCATATATATAATTTAAATAATTATGATCTATTATTCCTTAATACTTGGAATTGTATTTATCAGCAAATGAATTCTTTGCACCAGTACTTAGTACACAATAGATACTCAATAAGCTTCAGGGATAGATCAAGGAGGTTCTAGTAACCCCACTAACTGGACCAGAAGGCCATGGTGTTATTTGGGACGTCAGCGGAGCATAGCCTTTCTATTTGATTGCTATTTCTGTTGTATCTTCTCGTTGTGCACGTGGGTCCTCCATTCCCACCAGACTTCAGCTGCGTTCTTTTCCTCCCCAAGCCTACCACATCCTGCTCTGATTAATAAATTGCAATCAATTGCAATGCCTAATTATCTCCTCGGGAGGTCTGCAGAGAATGTAGTAGATGGTGTACCCTTACCTCTCAGCAAGGGAAGAGGAAGTGATGCCTGGGTCACCAGAAAAAGAAATGTTTCAAGGAGAAGGAAGGAACAAGAGCAATTAAAAAAATGTTGTTTGAGGTCAAGGTGATAGGAATATGTTGGGAGTTTAATAACAGTTGAGGGTTTGATGTGTGGATTCTTTATGCACGTTTGTCCAAACGTGGTAGTACATTACATGATTGATTTGGTTATTCAAAGTGCTTGATAAAAATGTGAATCCCCAGAAAAGCACCAGACATTGCAGTCTCTGCAATGCTGAGATACTCCAGTCTCTAAGTTCACACTGTCACTGACGTCTCTGTGATGTCCTCTGCTGCGCATTCGAGTTTGGAAATAAATTGGGTAATGGTCTATTCAACTTCTTAGTAAGCACTTCAAAGAGCAAAATACTTTGAGGGCAGGAACGGTAGGGCATGCCTGCAAGTGCAGGTACTTCGGTGAGGTAGATTAAGAGGACCAAGTTAACAAGGCCTCCATCCTAACGAAGAAGCACGGCGCGCATCTCTATAACCCCAGCTCTGAGAAGGCAGTAGAAGGAAGATGATAGTCTGAAGTCAGCCTTAGGTAAATAAAACACTACACAAAGGAAATAACCAAAGTTCAGGACTGGAGGCATGACTCAGACCCTAGAGCTCCCAAGTTCAAACTCCACGACTCCCAAAGAGTAATTAGCATTTTTCCCAGGATGGATCCACAGACATTTTCTGTATGCCCCATGTGAAAGACATTGTGTTGAGAGATGGAGAAGAATCCAATGTAAGGACCTTTCTGGAAGGTTCCTGAGCTCTGTGTAGTCAGGGTGTGGCTTGAGGGGAAAAGCCAAGTTGAATGGAGGAAGCATGGGAAGCATGCGCCGTCTCCCCATCCTCTGTCAGCCGAGGCCATGTGACAATGAAGGCGACCCACGTCCACCGGAAGAGGCCACCGACCCCCTCTTGGATGAGTGACAAGGGTCAGCCTGAAACCCAGCCCAGTGTCCACTTGGAGATCAGGCTGTTGCTACACAGTGGCCAAACTCCATCACACCATCTTTGACACGTGGCAGAGGCGGCGTGAATGTGTGCATGCAAGCTCTTATCTACCATTACGTCCATCCGTAGGCACGGTCAGGCTTTCTACCTGACAGTGCAGCTTTCTCCGGCACACACTGTGTTGCCTAGTCTTATTTGTGCAGAACTTGGGTAAGGAACGTCTCTGTGTCCATCCTGTGTTTCTGTAGTGTGTCAAGGTAGACACCATCAGACCCCGAGACAGCCAGCAGCTCTGAGAAGTGAAGTCTCACCTCCAATGTGACCCAGCTGGTAAGGGGGTCTGCCTGGCGCCACCTCTGGGCTCTGGTGGTGGGATTGAATAGAGAATGATGGGAGGAAGAGTTCACCACCCCAAGTACCATGCTAGACTTAAAAAAACAAAACAAAACCAAGCAATGCAATATAGACAAGCTTCAGGAAAGTTTTCCGTAATTTAGAATGATTTCTGTGACTCTCTGCTGGCGCCTTAAAAAAAAGTACTTTTACTTATCTAAATTGGATAAAGGATGTGATTTTCCAGAGAAACTTCACACTGAATTATTCTATGACAATGGTATCAGACCAGGCTGGCTGCATTCAAATAAGTAAAAGGAAAAGACTTCAATATACAAGAGACAGTGTGGTCTAATTGCAAGTTTATCTTTGTATCTTCTGGGCCAAGATACACACACAATGGGCAGACAGCCACTGTGATTTGAAAGAAAGGAAGGGAAGGAAAAGACAGAGAAGGGAAGGGATGGGGGAAAAGCAAGGGTGAATAAAAACGAGAAGTAAGGGGGGATGGAGAAGAAAGGTAGAGGACGTGGCAAGAGGCGAGAAAAAAACTCAAAGTGGGGAGGGATAAAAAAGGATGGAAGGGGGGAAGAGGGGGGAGGAGGGGCCCTGTATTGCCAGTCTGTCACCTTGAATTGTGTGTGTGTGAGTGAGTGAGCACTGGGATTTGAACACAAGGCTTGCTGAGTAGGTGCTGTACTAGTTGAACCATAGCCTTCACTTGCTTTAGTAATTGTTGGGATAGGTCTTTGTATTGTTACCCAGGGCCAGCTTGGACTGCTAGCCTCTCTTCTATGTCTCCTAATTTTGGCTGTTCAGCACAAACAGGGAAAGGGCCGAGTGCCTGTGGCTTGTACCTGTAATCCTAGCTACTTAGGAGCTTGTGATCTGAGGGCCTGAGGTTGAAAAGCAGCCCAGGCAGAAAAAATCTGCTTGATTCTATCTCCAAAATAACCCGCAAAAGGCTGAGCTTGGAGATGTGGCTCAAGTGGTACAGTGCCTGCTGTGAGCAAGCCAAGTTGAGTGAGTTCAAACCCAGGACTGCCACACACACACACACACACACACACACACACACACACACACACACACACACACACAATCACTCTCCTTAAGTAAACACCTGGCCAGAGGGGCCCTGAGAGGAAATCTATGGATGTGCGAGTCCCTGGCTGCAGGCAGGCTTCACACACTTCTCAGGGGACGATCTTTCTGAGCTGGTGTTTACTATTTAGAGATGTGCATTCTTCTTACAGCACTGAAGGCAAGCTGACTCACTGCTTCCTCTGGCACTCAGTTATGAAAGAGAAATCGGTCCTAAAATCAGAGCCACGGTTCTAGCATTGTGTTCTCTGGGCTGGGCCCTCTGAGAGAGGCTGAGGAGAGGGATTGCTAATGATCTGTTATGTCTGCCTTAGAAGCTGACTGGAGAAGCCAGGGCCCTGTTGAGAGGGGGCAGGCTTTCATTGATCTCCACGCTGTCAATTCAGCATCCAGTTTCCTGGCTTCTCCAATGTTAGTTTGCTCAACTGAAATCACAATCGGCGACCTTGTGACCTTGACCAGAGTTGTGTCACTAGGAGACTTGAGTGGCTGGGTGATTTTCTGATTCCTCAGAAACTGATCATACAAGACATGCATGTTTTTTTTTTTTTTTGACCAGTCCTGGGCTTGAGCTCAGGGCCTGAGCACAATCCTTGGACTTTTCTCAAGGCTAGAACTCTACCATTTGAGCCTCAGCACCACTTCTGGCTATTTTCTATGCATGTGGTACCGAGGAATTGAACCTGGGTCTTTGTGCATGCTAGGTAAGCACTCTACCACTAGGCCAAACTCTCAGCCCAGGCATGTTCTTTTTTCCCCCATATATTTCTTATTGTAATTAATAAAAGGGTTTCATGATATTTGCCAGATAGATGGTGCATTAATTCCCATACATTGATACCCTTTCACATGTCTTGGTCCCCATTTCCCTTCCTCCCAACTTCCACCCCTCATCTTGTTTTCCCCCATTCCCTATCCAATTTCAAATAACCAAATACAAATATATCCCATATATCAGATAACAAAGTAAGATACTGTAACTATATCAGATAACCAAGGGACAGCAAAAGAGATGAGAGATAACATAGTACATTAAAGACAACAATCATTCATTATATGGCTTTTGTTTCTATATCCTGGAGGTCCTTTCATTTAGCGTCATACTATATGGCCTTTTGTATCAAGGTTTTGCTCTATTGCAAATCTCTGCTAGGAGAGCCCAAGGTTTCTACTGATTATGACAAATGAGGGAAACCATTGAGCCTATGTTCCTTTGAGTCTGGCTTACTTCACTTAATATGATCTTTTCTAAGTCTTTCCATTTCCTTACAAATGGGTCAATGTCATTCTTTCTGACAGCAGCATAGAATTCCATTGTGTACAAATACCACATCTTGTTGATCCACTCATCAACTGAGGGACATCTAGGTTGGTTCCATACCTTTGCTATGGTAAATAGAGCTGCAATGAACATTGTTGTGCTGGTGGATTTAGTATCCGGGAATGTTCTTTTGACAACATTTTTTTCAAGGTTTCTCTAACCATGAGGACCAAGAAGGAGCGGTGCTGCAGAGACATGTCATAAGCTTAAAGACAGTGAATAAATGGTCGAAGGTTCTGAGTTCAGATCGAGAGCCCGATGGTACCCAAGCATGTTGATGACACTGCGATTTGATTTCGCCGTCTATACACTGGCAAGGGAGAGGCCCAGTCGGAACCACCCCAAAGCTAACAGGTAGGGAGGAGAGATGAAAGACACAAACAACCCAGAGTGTTTAGGGGAGGCAGAGCTATGAACAGGTCCCACCATCCTCATCCGGCCACCACCTTTCGGGAGCATCACAGCCACGACAGAGGGTGGAGAAGCAGAGGCCACTGTGAGTCTTCCCTGGATTCCCTTTATCCAGGAGTCTGGTTCGCTTCCGCTTAAGCCAGTGCGGATTGGAGTCTTAAGAATACAGACAAAGAATCCCATGTGTCTGGCTCACTCTTGGGCACTCAACCAACTCTTGTCATCATCTCCTTTGTTCCCTGGTTATTGGAGTTTCTCATTATTAACAAGGCAGCCATGACACCTCTGCTTGTATGTGCTTCTGGTGTTGTGGGAGCTGGGACAATGCAGTTATGAAAGGGCACTGAAATAAGAAAATGTACATGATACATAGACAACATCCCATAGGCATCTATGCTTGATTTGAAAAAAGAAAAGATTTTGTGGAGGTTTTATTTTATTTTATTTTATTTTTTGGTCCGTCCTGGGGCTTGAACTTGGGATCTGAGCCCTATCTCATAGCTCTTTTGCTCATCAACGATAGTATTCTACCACTTTAAGCCACAGTCCAACTTCTGGGTCTTGAGCAGTTAATTGGAGATAAGAGCGTCACAGATTTTCCTGCCCAGGCTGGCTTTGAACCACAATTTTTAGTAGCTGGGATCACAGGTGCGAGCCACTGGCACCTGGCTTTTGTGGTGCTTTTTGTTTTTAATGGTGTAGTTTTCACATTGCACAAAGGCATTAAAAAATGAAGTTACACAGGCAGGCCTTTTGAGGTAGTAGAAAGAAGATATTAATAGGTATCACAAATTTGGGGAGTTGCGATTGCTAATAAGAGGGAATTATGGGAACAGAGGGGAGTGCTACTTTTAATGACACCTGGCAGAATGACCCAGAAAATTAACACGGTCATCTGCTGGCTGAGTCTCTCCCCCTTCTTCATTTGCCTTCAGACGATGAAAGGAAATGGAGAAAGGATATGTAATCCTGATCTTTAGTTTTTACTGATTGTTTTCTTTTTTTGCAAAACTAAATCACTAGTAAAAAAGAAGAAAAATGTTCCCCCATCTTAATCCCCACCACCAGCCACATTGGCAGAACAGCATTGTGTGGCAAAGACAGAAACACACGGCAGTTTGGATCCACAGGTTGAAATCTTCTGGAAGAAACCGTTCACCAGCTTTGCATTCGGATAATGAAATAATGGACCCAGGCTACTCAGGAAGAAAGGACAGTTTACTTTGTCTCTTGCTTGGGGAGGGCTTAGATGCTGTTTAGTTTGGGCTTGTGGAAAAGGTGGTTGCTCACGGCAGAAATGTGTGTTGAGAGATGGATTGCTGCCATGAGGGAAGTGAAGCACAGAGAGAAGAGGGGATCGGAAAGGTCCCCAAGCACCTCAGGGCCTCAGGCCCTCCCTCAAAGCCCTCCTATTAAAGGTCCATAGCCCCTTCCATCTCCTAGGCCCAAGTCATTGTATTCAGGCCTCGGGAGACACCACAGCAAATGAGAACAGCTAGTGTGTGTGGAACACAGGTCAATGGAAGAGTCCTTTCCTGTCTTTTATGTCTTACATGTGGGATCGAAATTGGATTCTCTCTCACAGATGAGGAAACTGAGGTATACAGAATTTGCCTGAGAAGTTTCCAAGCCTGTTCTTCAGCATTATCTAGGAAGTAAAGGCTTCTTCCTCTTTCTTCTCCTCCTCCTCCTCTTTCTCCTCCTCCTCCTCCTCTTTTTCCTCTTTTTCCTCCTCCTCCTCCTCCTCCTCCTCCTCCTCCTCCTCCTCCTCCTCTTCTTCTTCTTCTTCTTCGTCTTCTTCCTCCTCCCCCTCCCCCTTCTTCTTCTTGTCTTCTTCCTCCTCCCCCTCCCCCTCCCCCTTCTTCTTCTTCTTCTTCTTCTTCTTCTTCTTCTTCTTCTTCTTCTTCTTCTTCTTCTTTTTAAAGAAACATTTTCTATCTTGCTATATACTTTTACATTTTATTTATTTATTTATTTATTTATTTATTTATTTATTTATTTATTGCCAGTCCTGGGCTTGAGCTCAGGGCCTGAGCACTGTCCCTGGACTTTCTCAAGGCTAGAGCTCTACCACTTGAGCCTCAGCACCACTTACCGGCTTTTTTCTATATATGTGGTACCAAGGAATCGAACCTGGGTCTCCATGCATGCTAGGCAAGCACTTTAACCACTAGGCCAAACTCCCGGCCTTCTTCTTCTTTTCCCTGGCTTGAATCTCAGAGATTGTTTCAAGAGAGTCAGGAATCACTGACCTTACTGAATGATTCCAATTGTGTGAACATGTTTGGTTAGCACAATTGAGATCACATACAATCCCTTCCTCCCTCCCTTCCTCTCTTCCTTCCTCCCTTCCTTCCTTCCTTCCTTCCTTCCTCCCTTCCTCCCTCCCCTCTCTCCCTCTCTGGCTCCTTCTCCCTTCCCGCCTCTGTCTTTTCTTTTCTGTGATTCTCCCAGGTAACTTAAAACAACCAAGCTCACCTATTCGTTGTGTTACCTCCTTTCTCTGGCATCATTTCATCAGGGGCTATGAGTCCTGTTGAGTCCACACTCAATCTAGGAATAATTTCTCTACAATACATCTAACCCATGGATCATTAAATGTTCACGATTCTGTGCCAGGTTTGTCAAGTGACATTGAACTGGTTATCTGCTTGCAGAAGGACTTAAGGGGACAGAACACATTCACTGGAAGGGAAGCTCTCCTTAATAAAGGGTTTGAAGTTACGTGAAATTGGAAAAGAAATGATGTATTCTGAAACGATTTTCATCCCATTAAGTCAGGAAGAATAAAAGCAGCGTTGAAGATTAGCTTCCAGATCTGATGGGCACAGAAGGAGAGGAGCCGATGTATTTTCTACTACCCCCTGTGTCCTCTGCCCTAGACTGAAAACTCAGAAATCGACTATTTCCAAAACCTACTAGTGCTTTTCATGTTTCTCTATGACAGGATATGCATTTTCTGTTCACAGGCTCTGCAAATCTACTGACCTGTTTCTGCTTCTTTCTCTAAGGCCAGGTACCATCTGTCTTCTTTAGGACAGAAATCAAATAAATATGGGAACCTGATGCCTTTAGAGTCCACTGATTTAGCAGAGCTGGTGACAAACTTACATTAAAGCAATATAGTCTCTCTAGCTGGACTCTATCTGGGACATTTTCTCCTAGCAGCTTTGGTTTCTTGTGAGTATAGGGTTTACTTAGAAAAGAGAAGGGGATTATAACTAGAGAAAGAAAAAAGCATATATATTTCTAACTCTTCTCCAAAGAGTTTAGACCATTGCTAGGTTGTATAGGCTAAAGAGGCACGCGTAACGTCCCTATCTATTTTTGGTGCTGGTCCTGGGACTTGAACTCAGGGCCTGGGCTTCTGTACTCAAGGCAAGCATTCTACCATTTGAGCCACAGCTCCACTCCTGACTGCCTCAAAAATCAACCAGCTTTGGGAAGAACTGGAGGCATGGTCCAGCATGGCAGTGCCCAGCTATGAAGTATGAGGCTCTGAATTTAAACACTACTACCACTGAACAATGATGAGTGAGTGAATGGACTGGAGAGAGAATGACGAGTTAGGGGCCCTGTCCATCTTGAAAGAAGTGTTGGCAGACACCTCTGAGACCCAGGGTCACCCGAGGGGTCTGACCCTCCTGCTCCCCCATGAGATACTTTGGGGCAGGCCCGCTCGGAGCCCTGTCTCTACTTTAACGAGTGGTGTCTGCCAGCAGGGTCAGGTGGGCATGGGTGGTGGCTGGGCCCAGGGTCGGGGACGGGGGGAGAGGGAGAAGATCCTGCAGAAACGCCTGAAGGCTGGGGCCCATACTTCTCAGTCTGCGCTCTGCCTGCAGAGCTTCCTGGAGAGCTGGCGGCCTCGGCAGTGCCCTGTTGATCACTCCACCGGCCTCCACGACTCTGGTCTTCCAGCAGTTCTCTGAGGAGCTTGGGAAGTGCCCCCAGCTGCTGTGTCAGATGGTCTCTTCTCCCCGGGGCCACAGATGGGAAGAGTAGGAGTGGGGTTAGAGAGCTGATGAGTGCACATATTTATTTTGCATAATGCAACATTTCTCAGGTTCCAGCCACACATTGCATTGTATGGATTTAGGGCCCTGGAATTTAAATATGGATGCTAGTATTTACTCCTGCATTTTCTTTCACTAAATTCTACTTAAAAACATATTTGCATGAATGTAAAATACTCAAATATGTATGCATTTACTTTAAAAGCAATGGGGGGGGGGCGGGAGTTTGGCCTAGTGGTAGAGTGCTTGCCTACCCTGCACAAAGACCTGGATTCGATTCCTCGGTGCCACATACATAGAAAAAAAGCCAGAAGTGGTGCTGAGGCTCAGGTGGTAGAGCTCTAGCCTTGAGAAACTCCAAGGACAGTGCTCACACTCTGAGCCCAAGTCCAGGACTGGCAAAAAAATAAATAAAAGCAACGGATGCCACCACAAATGGATTTGTACCAGTATTAACTGGGATGCAGTATTAAATTGGCATGCAGAACACATATTTATGTTGTTTACTGCTGGGCACTGTTGCCTACTGGAGGCTCAGAGGCCAACAGCTGTTCTTGCATCAGATAACACCATAGAGGTGTTAAAGTCTCACCATCACCCATCTGAGGGGGATGATAATCAGAATGGAGGAGGTCACTGCATAACTAACAGTCAGCTTTGAGTCAGCTTTGAGTCTCAGCCTCCTAATTACAGGTGTACAGCAATTTCATGAGAAAATGGAGATACCTTGAAGCATCGGAGACAGAGCCAAGAGGGACTCATGACTAGATTTCATTATTCTAAGGAGACACACAGAGACCTTCAGACAGCCGTGTTTCCATGTGGATAAAGCTGTGACTGGAATCTCATAAATACAGGGAACAACCACCCAATGTTTCAACCAATCACGAGCGGAGCTGGGGAGAGCCCTGGGTGGGGGAGGACTGGCTTTCCCCAGCCCTCTGGGCTGTCACTTGATCTCCAGGGACACTGACCAACAAGAGGCAGTGTTAGTGAAGGACAGGAGCTATCAAAACAGCCTCTGCCCATAAGAAACTTAATTTGATTGGGAGGATACTCAAAAAGTAGCATATGGGAAATTTAAATGAATACCGTTCTGAATGGTACACCGGGGAAGAGTTCAAAGGCTGGAAGGGATCCTCAGAAATCATCTGAGGTGATTTCTCTGTTTGATAAAAAGAGATTATGAGTCGTGGAGTTGGAAGCCATCTTGTCCACATTTACTCAGCAGATGGCACCAAGCGCTTCCTCTGTTATGATTTTGTCACCACACAGAGACTTCTATTCACTGGCTTTCAATGGCATCAGGCGATGAAATAACTCCCTCCTGAACACAAGGTCACTCTATGTCAGCCATAACTGCAGCCTCACACACGCCGTATGTCCTCTGATCCTCAGATGCGAGAGCGCTGAACTTACAGGGGACTCAGAGGAACGAGAGATCCGTGCATCTGGATACTAGAGCGGATGCTACAGAAGAGGCGTGAGCAGAGCCTTCGAGATGCCCAGAACTCGATCAGGCATGTCAGGAGGCACTGCATGGGAGGCTCAGAAGAACAGGGGGAAAAGGTGCCAGCCAATCATAGAGCAGAAACCATTTCCATGCATTTCTGAGAGGCGGAATGAAGGCAGCGTAGGAGAAATACAGACTCACACCTAGACACAGAGACAAAGACCCTCGACAAGGAGAGCAGACCTCCTCTGCACTGTCTTGCTCCCTCCGTCTCCTAAGGGTGGAGGACCCAGCCAGGACCCTCTGTGGGTGTCACATTCTGGGAACCAGCACTGTGGATGAAGGCAGCGTCTCTGCTCTGGCTCCTTAGCTGACGGCTGCCAGGCTGTGAAAGGGACCAGGTCTCGCCTGTCTAGGCTTCTCATGATCATGTGGAGAGAGAATTTGTGACTCTGGATCAGAGAACTAATAATGGACGCGGGTTTAGAGGCGTTCCTCCAGCTTTCTGTGTATCTAGAATGAACCTTTTGGCTCAAAGGAGGGTGGTATTCCGGCTGCATAAGATGTCTTGGAGAAAGTAATGAACTTTACTTCTTACCCTCTGGGAAGGGTATGGATGAATTTATTCATAAATAGTTGTAATACTAAAATGAGCTTATTTAATATCAATATTAATAAAATGAGCTTATTAATAATACTGGCTTATGAAGACCTGGTTACTAATGCTTCATCTTCTCTTTCTCCAAACTCCACAGCTGTTAATGTTCTCTGCTAACCCCAAGCCAAGCTGACTCTTCTGTAGGCAGGAACGACTGAGAGCACCTCTGAAAAGTGAGTGCTCAAACCAAAGCAGGCATGAGGTGTTCAGGAATAATTCAACTCCAAGTTCAAGGCCATCTGTGCTTTGTTTCATTACTCCGTCCTCCCCCTCCAGTTTCTTGAGACAACAAATGTTTTTGCATTGTAATTTGCAGCCCAGATGACCATCTCTGGGGCACTGCAGAGTGGTGAACTGGTGTGTCTACTCATCTCTGACCAACAGTGGCTCTTGCTGTGCCTCAAATAGGTCATAACCTGGGTAGATAAAGACAACAAAAGAATTCGCTATTTTAATTTTCTTATTTCCCTTATCCTCTATGGGTATTGCTTCAGCAGGATTCAAAGATGTCCAGATCTGGGGAGGACTCTGGGAGGTAGGAATAGTCAGTAAGCTCAAGCCTAAATTCCAAGCAATGCAAAGAATCTCATTTATAGCAATGGCATTGCAATATTAAGAGTTATCTAACGGCTAGCTTTAGCTCTAATTCATCTTGTATCTTCTAAAACTCATGCATGGTAGATATTTAATACTGAAATGTTTTCTTGCAGAATAGCTGCTCTGGGCCTGTGTGACTCAAACTAATTAATTGGTCTCTGGGCAGTATTGATTAGAGACGTGGAACTTCTTAAAACACACATTTATTTAACCACAGCGGATGCTAAGGGTTTCTTACTGTTCAGAGTATTTCCAGTTGCTTTTTATGATTTTTCACTTAATGAAACATCTATTCAGGCTGTATCCAGAATATTTCTCAGTGCATTAACGTCTATGGTTCATCTTTCCCCTTTTTTTTAGAGCCCAGTATTTATAAATGTACTATACAATAGCAAATTTTAAATACACATAGTAACAATTCTTTCTGGACTCGCTACACAATCTAAAAATATTTTCCATAGCACTTCATTCCCTTCTTAGTTCCTTAGAAACCAAATTTGTCAAGATGGTCATTGTTTTGTTCTTTCCTCTGAGTTTCTCCATGGTGGGCAAACCCTCCTGTGTGTTCTGCTCCTGCCCCATGGGGAGATGGGAAGACAGGCCTAGGACAATAGGATACCGTTTTGGTACTTAGTGTTTCTTTTCTCCTTGGCTACATCCTTGGAAGGAATTTTCTTTCACTCCAAGACTTTGCATTAGCTTTTGCCATCAGCTCAAGCTAGGAAAGTATAATTTCTCTTTCCCTCTAGTCTTCGAAAGATATTGTTTAGGTGGGCTGGTCTGGCACCCCAATCTCAATCTATCCATGTAGTTTGGGATGACAGACATTCACTACTGTGTCTCGTAATTGAAGAAAACTTCTGGGATGGCTTCGAACTGCTACCCTCACAATTAGAAGCCTACATAGCTAGGGTTATAGGTATCAACTATTGGCATCTAGTTGGACGGGTTGCAGCAGGTGGAAGGGTAGAAGATAAAAAATATTCAATCAATATTTTTTGCTTTTGTAGCTTATAAAGTCTCCACCACATCTAGTTATCGATGTCCTGGCTATGTGAAAGCAACCACAGGCAGTGTAAAAAATGAACAAACATGTCTGTGTTTGTAAAAGCCAACCACAGACTGGATTTGGCCCATCGTTTGGAATCGTCACAGGAGATGAGTTCATAGTTCTCCTCTGTATGTTTATGATTTTTAAATTTAAATCTACCTTATGTATATGATGTGCACGTGTCAGCAAATAAGGCACCAAATTCGTGCCCATGGAATGAGGGACTCCAATGTGACAGCGTTTCAGAGCTGCTGCTGGTGTTTTATATTTTAGTTGCATTCTGTGTACAGATTCTGTATACAGCTGTCCACGCCGTGCAACTGTTCGTGTCATTATTATCTCTGGCAAACTGACCTCAAACAAATTATCTAGCTCTGTTTCTGGATCATTCAAACAAGATAAAAATCGTGTCAGCTGTCGCCACTGCGTGTGAAGAGCAAATGAGACAACGTGGCTCACGAGGGGTCCATTCCTACTCCTGTATCTCCGGGATCAGGGATCAGTATATTCCTCCCTTCGGCTCCTAGGACCTCTGTGCCATTTGCTGCCAAGGGAAGCAGATGAATCAGTGAGCCTCTGAAGCTAGCTCTGGCCAATCTGAGATATAAAGTGGGCAGATGGGGCTCTGCCCTACTCCCCCATCCACTGCGGGTGACTTTAAAGATTAAATAAGTTGGTGTAGGTGATGCATTTGACAAAGATCCTGGAATACCATGATAACGCCTCCTTCACGGTTAAGTTCACCCATCATTCTAGCATTATCTGGGGACACAGGGGATCAGGACTGATGTTCCTAAGGACTTCAGTCCAGATGAGGTCCTGGCTCACCATTTTTCTGTTCCCTTCCCTCTGGAAAGGGGCAGTGGATGGCGGCTCTCAGAGCCCCAGGGAATGCCTTGGCTGAGCTTGCAGCTCTGCATACAACTCTGCAGACCAGGTGTTCCAGTCACCAAATCTTTTGCAGGTATTTAGCAAATCAAAGGCGACAGCAGGCGCCTGTCAGGCTGACACTCTGCAATTTAGCACTTTAACACAGGGAGGGAGCCAGCAGGATGAGTTAATTGCCAAGCTATCAACAGAACTGATATTTCTTGAGCTCTCCATCAACCAGCCCAGACAGTTCTCTAAGGAACTCTGGAACTGGGAGGTGGTGGGGAGACTGTCAGTCCTGGGAAGAGTGGCTGGGAGATAGATGGCTGTGAAGGATGGCCTGGCCCTCACACACAATGTACTTGTCTGTTCTACAGACTTGATTACTTACAAGCAGAGCAAGCTGGGAAAGATCAGAGTGACAAGGAGTTTGGGAAATAAGATGTAACAAAAGCCTCCTGAAGGAAAACTGAGGCCAGATACAAGGCAGGGGTTGAGAAGCGAGGAATGTATTTAGGAAGGAAAACACGGGGAAGCCCACTCTCAGTGGAAGTCTGGGGACACAAGTGGCACAGGCCTGTCCCCCAAAGCTGCAGAAAGATTCAGTCCATGACTAAATGACTATCAAGAGCCAGGCACTGGTGGCTCACACCTATAATCTTGGCTACTAAGGAGGCCTAGACCTGAAGATGGCAGGTCAAAGCCAACCAGGGCAGGAAAGTTCACGAGACTCTTATCTCCAATAAACCGCCCAAAACCCAGAAGTGGAGATATGGCTCAAAGTGCTACAGTGAGCAAAAGCCCTCAGTGACAGTGCCTAGGCCCTCCGATCTAGTCCCAGGACCAATAAAAATAAGATAAAATAAAACAAAATAAAAGACTACCAAGAAAAGCCACAACCATATTACAGTAGCCATCGACATTTACTGCAAGCTTATCAGAGTCTTAATAGTCTCATGAGAGCTGGTGATTGGCCTGAGCCAATCACCAGCCAGGCTGCAACTGAGATGGGGTGGTTTATAAATTATCTCCCCTAATGCTTTCTGTTTAAACCCTGAGCCCACCACTGTTATTGTGCATCTGGCCGTGTCCTGTGGCTCTACCCTTCACCACCATCCTCTGTGTGTGGGTAGATTTGACAAAAACTCCAGTTCCTGTCGTACTGTCTCATCGCCTGTAGCTATTTCCTGGGTTCCCACAGGAGAAGCTTCTAGAGAGGAATGGACACGACTCTGCATGCTTAGGGCCAGTTTGACACCTGGCCTCTCTTTTGCATTTGTCTGGGCAGAATAAATAACTCTGATACTTGTGCTTTTTATTCATTGATTGGAAGGTATTGATCATAGTAAGTACACATTTACTAAGTGTGTAGTATGGCATGTGGGGGAGGAAAGGGGAAGCTAAGTGACATCTTTGGTTCCAGAACCAGAGTGGAAATGTGGGGTTCTTACTCTCCCATTAATTTTTTCCCTTTCCCTCTTTCTTCCCTCCTTTTCCCTCCCCTTCTCTTCCTCTTTGAGATGAGGTCTAGGTTTGTGGTCAGGCTGACCTTGAGCTCATGATCCAATCCTCCTTCTTCCTATGTGCTGGAATTATAGACGTGACCACCATGCTTGGTTCCCACCCAATTCTTGGTTTAGATAAGTCGCTTAGCTAACATTCCTTCTCCCTCTCCTTCCCCCACTCTCTCACGAGGCTTGAACTCACAGCCTGGGCACTGTCCTTGACCTTCTTTGCTCAAAGCTAGTACTGTACGACACGGAGCCACAATGCCACTTTTTGGTTAATTAGAGGAAGAGTCTCAAGGACTTTCCTGCCCAAGCTGGTTTTGAACTGCCACCCTCAGATCTCAACCTCCGGAGTAAGCTAGGATTACAGGTTTGAGCCACCAGCACTAGGCCCTTCCTCCTCCTCCTCCTCCCCTTCCTCCCCCCTCCCCCCTCCTCCTCTTCCCCCTTCCTCCTCTTCTTCTTCTTCTTCTTCTTCTTCTTCTTCTTCTTCTTCTTCTTCTTCTTCTTCTTCTTCTTCTTCTTCCTCTTCTTCTTCCTCTCCTCCTACTTCTCCTCCTCCTCCTCCTTCTCCTCCTCCTCCTCCTCCTCCTCCTCTTCCTCCTCCTCCTCTTCCTCCTCCTCCTCCCCTTCCTCCCCCTCCCCCTCCCCCTCTTCCCCTTCCCCTTCTTCTTCTTCTTCTTCTTCTTCTTCTTCTTCTTCTTCTTCTTCTTCTTCTTCTTCTTCCTCCTCTTCTTCCTCCTCCTCCTCCTCCTCCTCCTCCTCCTCCTCCTCCTCCTCCTCCTTCTTCTTCTTCTTCTTCCTCTTCTTCTTCCTCTCCTCCTCCTTCTCCTCCTCCTCCTCCTCCTCTTCCTCCTCCTCCTCTTCCTCCTCCTCCTCCCCTTCCTCCCCCCCTCCCCCTCTTCCCCTC
Source organism: Megascapheus bottae (assembly GCF_031878675.1). NCBI lineage: Eukaryota > Metazoa > Chordata > Mammalia > Rodentia > Geomyidae > Megascapheus > Megascapheus bottae. The sequence continues at coordinate 5,080,687 of NC_143537.1, read as the reverse complement.
CCCCTCTTCCCCTTCCCCTTCTTCTTCTTCTTCTTCTTCTTCTTCTTCTTCTTCTTCTTCTTCTTCTTCTTCTTCTTCTTCTTCCTCTTCTTCCTCCTCCTCCTCCTCCTCCTCCTCCTCCTCCTCCTCCTCCTCCTCCTCCTCCTCCTCCTCCTCCTCCTCCTCCTCCTCCTTCTTCTTCTTCTTCTTCTTCTTCTTCTTCTTCTTCTTCTTCTTCTTCTTCATACTGCTCTGGAATTTGCTGTCAAGCTTCAGAATGAAGAGAGTTCATCACGCGAACACCCCAGTGCCAGCAGAAAGGCTTCAGGAGAGAGCTTCCTAAATGGCTCAAATTATATCTCTCCAATTCTTAAACATTTATAGCGAGCTTCATCTCGAAAAATCGATAACTATTTTTTAAAAATCATTTTTAGCTGTGCACTGCACTTCTGGTTCAAAGAGGCGATGGGACTTGTCTAAGATTCTGAGGTCGCTAAAGACCTGAGTCATAAACAGAGCAGGCAGGGAGAGGCGTTTGGTCTCAGGCAGTAGGTTTGTTTATAGGCCCCAATTGTAACACATGAAATCAGAAAAAATATGTCTATAACTGCTGGGAAAATAGCTCTATCTTTTTGCCAACTTTATATCAAACTTGATGCCAAGATAGAATTCCTGATTGGGGAATTCAGCAATTTTTAAGGGTTGCCAACCTAGGCTCACATCAACCTAGTTGGGAACAAAGAAAATTACGTTTATTTTGGGCTAATTAAGATTGCAATCTGGGAAAACAGATTTAAACAGTCTTGAAAATCTGCTCAAAGTTTTTTTTCTTTTAAACAAAATGGTGTTGTATTTATAGCTTTGAACCTCCAAGGAGTGGATAATCGCATCACCTCTTCCAAGGAATTGTGTCTAGTGTTGGCAGAAGTTAAAGAGTCTTGTAAGAGAGAAGTTAGGCACTCTCTCCATGAGTGTGTGTGTGTGTGTGTGTGTGTGTGTGTGTGTGTGTGTGTGTGTGTGTGTGTGTGTACGTGGGAGGGAGTGGGGAGAACCAAGGCAACCAGGGAGGATATGATGTGGTGCACAGAAGATGGGTACAGATCAGCAATGCTTCCACAGTCAGCTTGGCCCTTTGCAATGCCCCATTCAAAAGATTGGCCAGAGACAGCCCTCATTAGCAATGACCTTCCAAGCTCGATTGTAGGCGCCCTGAGCCACAGCTACACCATCCGGCTGAAGAACAGCTGGGTGATTTACTCAGAAAGTTTGAATTAGCACAAATCAAAGTGAGGATCACAGACTCACTTTACCCCATCTCCAGAAGAAAACTAAGATATGGATTCCACGGAGATGCTGAGTCAACTGAATGCCCAATCTGTGCAAAGCACAGACCCAAAGTCCTGAGAGATCATGGAAGAGACACCTCACTACCCCACAGACACTTCAGGGAGAAAGAGGGATGAAATTGACCTGACTACCTCAGCACAGAGTCAGGGTCAATAGCAGCACCACTGGATTGCTAGCATACATCCTTGATGCGACAAGAACAGTGCTTCCTGGCCAGGAGTGTGGCCTAGTGGTAGAGCGCTTGCCTAGCATGCACGAAGCCCTGGGTTCGATTCCTTGATACCACATGCACAGAAAAAGCTAAAGTGGTGCTGTGGCTCAAGTGGTAGAGCACTAGCATTGAGAAGGCCCAGGCTCTCAGTTCAAGCGCCAGGACTGGCAAAACAAAAAATAGTGCTCCCTTTGTGATCTTCAGCAGCTTAGGTATAGATGCTACTAGTAGACTATTTGAGAGGACTTGGGCTCCATCCCAAGTAATACACACACACACACACACACACACACACACACGAGGAGACAAACCTGGAGCTTATTTCAGTTGAGAAACATTCTACAAAATACCTGATTAATAGTCCTTGAATCTGTCAACCCATCAAATGAAGAAAACTGGCCCAGCGTAAGGCGATACGAGGCCCTAACATAATGTGCTATCTTTGATTGAATCTGAGAACAGAAAAAGAACATCGGGGAAATGATATTTTAGTTAGTAATGTACCATTATTGGAACCCAGTGGTACCCTAATATAAGGTATAGGAGGGCATATATCACATGCCTAAATTTTTAGTAAATCAGAAATGACTGGAAAATGTAGGGTTTGTTCATTTATTTATTTAGCCAGTCTGAGGCCTTGAACTCAAGGCTTGGGAGCTGTCCCGAGCCTTTTTTGTGCTCAAGGCTATCACTCTACCACTTGAGCCACAGTGCTACTTCTGGTTTTCTGAGTAGTTTATTGAAGATAAGGATCTCATGAATTCTCCTACCTGGGTTGGCTTTGAACTGTGATCCTTAGTTCTCAGTCTTTGGAGTAGGTAGGATCACAGTTGTGAGCCACCAATGCCTGGTTTAGAGTTTATTTTTCAAGTTATGGAAAATGCACTTTGTGCACAAGTAGATCTGGTTTTGATTGTATTCAGTTTTAAAAACAGCTGGTAGCATATCTGGGTTCCAATATTCAGATGTGGATTAGGTGCCAAGGAAATGCTTCCAGTGTGACATTCAATCCTCGCTGTGCCAACTGTCCCTGCAAATAATAATAGCTTGCTCCCAAGCCAGCTTCGTGGGTCAGCATGTAATTGCCTCTTTACACTGCTTACACTTACAGAAATGTGACTTACAGAAATGCTGGCAGTAGAAGCTCCGCCATATTGAAGACTGTCCTGTTCCTTCTTGTGTACAGATATGTCCAAATACCAGATATTTCTATACTGCTGTATTTATTTCTCATAGTCCTGGAAACTGGGAGTTCAAGGTCAGGGTCCCTGCCAGGTTCTCTGTGTGTGTGAGGAAGTAGACCTGTCGACAGAGTAGGACAGGAGAGATAAAATCTATTCCTGCACAGGGACAATGAATCTCTCATGTTTTGCTCCCCAAACTCCTCCACTGAGGGGCAAGAATCGGACACAGAATTTGGGCCCCCACTTTGAGGCAGTGCCACTATACCTGCATTTTCCCATGTGTGTCACCTAACACCAGGGCTCATATGGATTGGAAATGGGAATGTAGGAAGTGAATTTCATTGCTACAGAGCTCTAACATGATTGTTTTCATAAACAGTCTGTGGTTACACCCTTCCATCACATGGATTATTTATGCATGGACAGAGGTTAACGCTGAGTAGTTGTGCAGAGGTTACCAGTCTGTAAGTCAGTGTATGTGTGCAGTGCATGTTGGTGGGTGCCATTCCTTTCATCATTCTCCCCCAAGGAGATTTTTGTATTTCCAAAGACAGTTACTATTGAGGGTAGGAAAACAAAGAAAGGGGTAAAAATGAGCAGGAAGAATCATACTCCTACCCATCGATGAGATTTAACCCTTTTGTACAATTATATAATAATAACAATAAACTACCCAGTTAGTTTGTTGCTAAAGTTGAATGTCATTTTCTAATAAATATTAATATGAAAATTAGCTAACACTTCAGTATATGATTGAACAAATGAGGCTTTGAGCATTAACAAAGTACACATTTAACATAGGAATTTTATTCTGGGAATTATCCTTATAATTAATACAAATTGTCAAATATTGATTGAGGCAGTTAGCAATTATAATCTATCCATCAGCAAATTAGCATATTAAAATATGCATTTAAATGACAAATCATATGGTTTTAAGGAACTAAATATTTATTTAGCTTGTTAGAATTACTTTTAAATGATTTAAATTGGTGTTTTTCTCTTCTAAATTTAGTTAGGGATTTCAAGCACTCTTTCGGAGGGTTGTATGTCAATGTAAATGTAGGGTGGCTTAAGAAACACATTTACAATTGTAAATACACATTTACAGTTTTCCTGCTGCTTGCATTTTGAAATCCTTAACGTTTTTATTTGTTGACCGCCTTCCCTTGAAAAACCCGACTATTGCCCAGAGACTGGAAATACCCCCCTCTTCAGAAATCCCATTCGCTTCTCAGATAAACTGATTAATTACAAACAGGTAGAAAAATCTTCACAGGTAGAAAAATCCTCACAGCTAGTGAGGCTCAAGGGAAGAATCAATTCCAAGATTTCCGTCCTAATAGAGACATAGAGAAAGCAGTATAAAGGAATGGATGGCCAATAAGGGCCCTAGGGGAGAGGAGTGCTGTGAGAGGCCAGTGTTTTCTCTCTCCATGCCTGGCTGGGGCCTGCTCGGCAGGACAGACAGCGTGGTTTCCTGTAGGCACTCATGAGACGCTCATCTGAGAGCATGTTTCTAGCATTTTCTCAGCACTGCAGTAACTTCCTTGGAGGAGATACAAATTATGGTACACAAAAATGTCCCGTCTTGAATGAATTTTATCAAAATGTCTTTTCTCCCTACCTAAGGGCTCATCTCCAACTGGACAGTCGGTTTCATTTTATAGGAGCTGGGAAGACATTTCTTTTCATGGAAGGTGCTCCTGGTCTATGTATTTTCCTGCAAGCTTTTTGGAAAGCATATTTGTCCTTTCTCTTGTGGATTACTAGATCCACAAAAATCCCTCCGCAGACCAGTTAGATTTTATGCAAGCCTGGAAAACAGAACACTCTCATAAGTACGAACAAATGCAGAGTTTTGCACCCCTGTGGCTGTCTCTGTTATTATGAGGGAACTCACAATTCTGATGGGGCGACATAACACAATGACCTGCCTGCAACAGATGCACAGATCTACTATGCTTGAAAGGTTTAGTGTGACCTCAGAGACCAAGAGTTCACCTTTTCCAATCCCCAGCACTAATTACAAATACATAAAATGCCTCTAGCAACCAACTCAATCCCCTACATATTTAGTCAATATACATATTTAATTTCATTTCCCAACTAAAAAATGCAAAAAACCCCCAAACCACAACCAACCAACCAAAAAAGCAACTCTCACTTTTCTACCTATTAAGGTTTGCCTTTTCTTCTTTTATCTCGTATTATAGCAATGGCACTCGCAGCAAGAGATACAAATTGTTCAGCACAATTGGGTATTTAATGTATATGCTAACTCCAGTGAGAGGATGCAAGCAAACAAGGGAAATTCAGAGTAATTTTGAATCACTGATGCTTTTGATCAGAAATGAGGCTGATAACCGCATGAACTTGACAATGGAAAAGATGACAGAACTATCCCATCTAAACCAGAACTCCGCACACCACTCTCTTAGTAACTGAGAGAGTAAGCAGGCAGAGAATCAGGGGGGAGGTTGAAACATTCCTTCAGTCTAAAGATACAGAGAGAAGACACCATCTTTGAAAAAAGTGGACATTCAGCAGGTGCCAAATGTCTCATCATCAATGTGTCCCTGGGACCCCCGGCGTTCAGAACTGTGAGAGAGATGCGTTGGTCATAAACACCCAATTGATGGTGGGTTTTAGTTTGGGTTTGTTTTTGTGACAAGCAGGGAGGTTTGAACTCAGGGCCTCAAACTTGCTAGGCAGGTGCTCTACTACTTGAGTCACAGACCTTGTCACTTTTTTTTTTGGCTGCAGCTTTATTTGGAATAACATCTCAAGTTTCCCCCTGGACTAGTCTGGACCGTGATCCTCTTTACACTTCCCAAGAGCCAACATGACAGGCACATGACAACACGTAGTTTACTGGTTGAAACGTGGTTTCACTAACAATACCTCTGGTCACTCAGGCTAAGGGCTTACCACGATTCTCTTGAATGCCTCCTCCTGGGTAGCTAGGATTATAAATATGAACCACTGCTGGGCCTGTGTTACATGTGTGTGTGGGTGTGCATGTGTGTGTGCAGAAGCTCAGTGTACGTTGAACACAGAAGTACACAGTCTGAACTGATTTCGACTGCAAAAATGACATGGTAACGGAATTGTTGAGGGCATTTTCGGCATGATAATTAAGCACTGTATGTTTTATTTCACGATGGACAGCCAGATGGGCATCTGCAAAATGTGAACAGTGTGCACGAAGAGAGTACAAAGCTATGGTCTGGTTGCCTTTGGCTTCTCTGTGTTTACTGCCCTCCTGGAAGAATCCTTTAAGACATTATTTTGAATGCAACTTTAGGAACGTTGATGTCGCCTTAGCCAGCAGCAGGGCTTGGGGAGACCTAGGTGAGAGCCTCGAATCCTTGTGCCATGTGGTTCGAGGACCTGCAGGCAGGGACCCGGGGACCCGTCTCTAACTCCAGAATGAATGAAGACATCATGGCAGCTTTTCCCAGTGGTGGTTGACTTCCCAGGAGCAAACCACTGCAGCTGTGGGCGATATTTTGACAACAGAGTGGATGTGTTAAATAAACAAGATCAAACACACAAACAAAAAAGGAAATCTGACATAGATACATATTAACTCCTGAGTTTGGAAGCAGTCATGAATCAGTTTTCCAAATATACAATGACTATTTTGAATTTTAAATAAATTAGATGAAAAAAGTCAGACACAGGAGAGACTTCACTTTCTTTTGTGTTAATAATTAAACATTATTAACTGGAACAGCATTGTATTCAGGCCTGGATGGGTCTTTAATTGTTCTAATTTGGTTTAAAAAAGCAACCGTAATGAATGTCTTTATGAAAATATTTCATAGCTTGGTGTAGCTCCTCAAATGAATATGTATGAAATGACAAACTGTAGATGATAAAATTTATGTAACTTTTGGCTGATAATTAAAATATGTAAATAAAGATGCTTCATTCTATCTGTTTGGGTAGTGGAGAGATTTTTTAAAAAATGTATCGCTAGGCTATTTATAAATTCTATCCAGGGCTTCTTTTGTGGTAGTGATAGATACACTAGCTGGATATTCCTTTGAAAATTTTGATTTATAGTAATGAGGTTGGATGACGACCTCCATGCTCACCCTGCAGCATTCCCTGCACCTGAAAGCTTCCACAGGAAGTGGGGTGTTTATATGAACCCCCTTTCCACGCTCATTGTGGGTAACTGACGTTGAGACAGTGAAAGCTATCAAGATATGATACTGGTCTTCAGTCATGACCAAAGACCACTAGGTTGTCCTGATGTTTCAAAGCAAATGGATGCTGAGACTGAGAAAGGATAATTCAAGGTCATTGGAAGAGACAAGGCAAAGTTTACACTTACATTTTACTTGTCTGTTTTCTAGCCTAATAGCCTATTCTGTGTGTGTGTGTGTGCTTGTGTGTGTGTACAATTGACTGTATGCTCTAGTACTGTAAAATTTTAAAAAATCAGAGTAATATTTCCTGTTTGGAAATGTTGAATTTTTACCCCAAAACATTTGCTTCCCACCCAGAACCTAAATATAAGTGACTTAGATGATACATTTTTAGTGAGCGAACCATCGGGAACCATTGAACACCTTAAAATTTCACCATGGGGATTGTCACCCGGAAGATAATTCACATCACTCCTACCCTTCATGCTAACTCTCAGGAGACTGAGACCTAAGAATCTAGGCTGGAAGCCAGACACAGAGATGAGGTTCAAGTGGTAGAGCATCAGACTTGAATAAAGAGCAGATACCAGGGCCAGCTCTGACATGCATGCATGCATGCACGCGTGAGCACACACACATACACTATTGCTGTATACATAATGGGAAACGTTATAATATATGTAAACCATCAGATCTGGTTTGAAAACCTCATCCCACACACATGAGCATCTACAGCTCATGCTTTATCGTTGAAGTCTAGAAATTTTCCTCTATGAAATCATCTTCGGATGGGTTTCCTTATTGTGCTTTATGATGATCAGACCATCAGCCTCTTCTATCGTAGTTTGCTTCCATTTCCAGGAACAGCAGAAATTGCACAATGCGGTTAGGATGTGATATTTCTGTTATCATTTTGTTCTAGAATTTTACTAATAGATATCAAGGCATATGGTCATGACTGCAAAGTTACAAAGATAGTATCAGGAGGAACAAAATTCTGAGTGGATAATCTTTTTTTGCTAGACCTGGGGCTTGAACTCAGGGCCTGAGCTCTGTCCTTGCACTTTCTCATGGCTAGAGCTCTACCACTTGAGTCACACAGCATGATTTCCAGTTTTTTCTATGTATGTGGTACTCAGGAATCATACCCAGGTCTTTGTGCATGCTAGGCAAGCACGCTACCACTAGAGCAAACTCCCAGTCCATAGATACTTTTCTTCTACATTAAATATGTTCCAAACATAATCTTATAGCTCTATTAATGATCAGCTTCTCCAAATGCCATGTATTTAATGGATGGAACAGACAAGAAACAACTTAAATGTGGTCCATCCCGCTGTGCTGGAGCGGGGAAGATGGAAGGGATTAATAGGCATGAGACAGTGGGGCTGAGATTTCCCCATGCCTAAGCACTCGTGATGCTCCATCTCTGTTCACTGCATCTCTATCGCGGTTGGCCCATCAGACCCATTTCCATTTAAATCCGCAGTGCTTTAACTCATAGACAGCCTCCCCTTTTTCACCAGGGATGGATGGCAAAGGCAGATACAGGGTGACTTTAAAACAAGTCCAAGGAGTCTGGGAGAGATGAATCACGACGAAAGAAGAGGAGAGACAGAGGGGAGAAGGTGGAGGCTGAGAAGAGGGTACTTGTGAGAGGAATGTAGAAACTGAGACTTCAAATCCCTTTTGATAGTGGAAAATTATGACCTTCTTTGCTCAAAGGAAAAATGAAGGCTTTACAAGTTCCTCGGACATCAAATATCACTTTGATACTCGATACTTCAACGGTGGGGAAATGCACTGCTTAAAGTTCTTTGAAATGCACACTGAATATAAAGTGGAAGTCTAAAAATGCTCTTAGCATAAATAAATATATAGGCTCCCAGCTCTGGAAGAACCTACAAATAGATCAAAATGTGGTCCTACAGCACCCAGATTTCCCTCTGTCTGCTAGAAAAGGTATTTTGATTAAAAAAAAATTATTTGAATAAAGAACCCATAGCTAAAAGTGCATCGAGCCACAGACGCAAATGAACAGAGCTGATGAAGTGGAAATGAATATTCTTGAATTAATCATAATGCATTAGTCAGGCTTTTCTAATACTAGTTAATTACTGGCACAAAATAGAGTGCCAAATGAGTTTGGTGAGTTATAAAAGGGAGGGCTCCAAATTGGATCCTGTTTTGAACAAAGACTAGGGAAGACTACTTAGGTGGGAATGCCACTTAGCTGTGTGCCCAGGTGACGAGATGGGCTTGGCTACTGATCAACTCGATTAAATTATGGGTATAAATTAAACTTACAAAAACTATTATGAAATTCCATTTGTTTTCCTAAGTGCTTCCATTCCAAGAGACACCCAAATTTCCCATGACTGAATATATTTGATCTTTCTTTTCCAATGTGGTTTCCATTAATTTTCCTCTATCTAACATATAATAATTAGACCAGGCCAGCCCCAGCGGGGATTGAGGCATCTACATGTTGATATGGTTGTAGAACCTAGTAATAACACAATCTGGGACCCTGAGCTCTCTCTTTCAGAAGCATCACCCTAGCTTCTGTGGCAGGCCCTCAAGTTTCTAATTCCATCTTAGGCTGAGCATAGAAAATATTTCACCGTTACCATGTATGTGTGGTATGTTCAAATCACTGTGCTTAGATTGCCAGTAAGCCTGAATATTTTTGAACAAAGTTATAACTTAACAGGCACAGCTACACAGCCTGCAGACTCTGTGTGTATAAGTTTGTGGTCATGGGGCTTGAACTCTGGGCCTGGGCACTGTCCCTGAGCTCTTCAGCTCAAGGCTACAGCCCTAGCCTTTGTGCCCCACCCCCTTCCCCTTTTCTAGTGATTAACTGAAGATAAGAGTTGGTGGGTGGTCTGAAGGAGACCCCTGGGGACGTAGAACATTTGGGATTACAGAGCTCAGTGCAGTCCTGCCGAGGCTCGAACTCCTTTTCCATGGTATCCCCAAACTTCTGCTCAAAGCAAGCCACCTCCCTGCAAACCTTAGCTTTCATTATCCACACCTACCCTTGCTTTTGTGGGCACCATTTGCCTCCTGAGAGGCAGGGTTTGAGCTGATGCGGATGTAACCATGGCTCTGCATGGCCCTCCATGTCTAATACCGAGGATTTGAGAATTTGGGCTTTGAAAATTGTTACGGTTTTTATTTATTATAATTTTGGACCCACACTCTAGACAGACTCTCCATCAAGGCAATCCACACAAGGAAATGAATATTTATTTAGAATAGACAGTCAGTCCTACTAGACATTAAAGTTTGTTCTAAGTAGGTGGTAACACTGAACGTGTTTGCTTTGCTCACACAAACACCTGTAAAATGTATTCCATGAGTTTTGAATATTGTAATTCACTCATTTACTTATGTGTTGTTATTACTATTACTACTTTTTTTTTTTTTTTTTTTTTTTTTTTTTTTTTAGTAGAACACAAGTGCTATTATGGACCTAAGCGTGACTGTGGGATCAGCTGCCCTGTCGTTGTTTCAGGCATTTGCTTTCAGCACCACGGACAGAGCCAAGGAAGGGGATTCCAGGTCCCCTGCATGCAGGTGGGAAAGGCTGTCAACTGTGGTCCTTGTTGGGGAAACACACAGACCGCACACCCATTCAAGACCTGCCCAGTCCTCACCTTTACACCAGGGGCGGGGACAATGGGCGTGTTCAGATCTGTCAACTAGGGGACCACCAGGGTTTTGACACTGGTTTATGAAAGGGCTGAAAATACTGACTTAGCATCTACTTGAGTGGCAGCTAGGGAAAGTTCTCTTTTCTTCAATGAAATGACAAATCGAAAGAAGAAGAGAGGAAGTAAGCTCTTCTGAAGTTCATAGTCCATGCCCTACCTTCATGATTTTTTTCACTTGGCTACCCTTCCTTCAGCTCAGTTACTTCACCCCCTGATGCGATGTCTCCCTGTAAAAACCTACTCAAATTCCAGAATAATCGAGAAGGTTCAAGTATTTGAATCACGTGGCAGAGATAGAAACAGAATGACTGGGCACACAGAGAAAAACGGAGAAATTAACTTCATTTATGATGTCCTTGAGCCTTGGCAGAATTTGCAATTGCTTAATAATTGGATAGGTGCTGAAGATGCTTAGCAAAATGTCTGGTACACAATCGATGTCTAACAAAAGTCATCCATTCCTACACAAACAGGACGTAGAATGTGGGCACTCAAGCTCCCACCGGTAACCTTAGCAACTCGAGAGGCAGACATCTTCAAATTCATTTCCAGTGAATCAGCAAAAAGCTGGAAGTGGAGGTGTGGTTTGAGTGGTACAGCCCCTGCCTTTTGCTGGTTATCCTGTGGGAAGCCAGAGGAATGATGCCATGAAAATCACTCTGCAATGTATTAATGTAGATTTAATTGCTATCTACGGACTCAAACTCATTTCTCTATCATCTAGAAGCTAAATAATGAAAGTCTAAAAGCTCCCACAGGCCTCATGAGGATCCCAACGCATTTATCAATGACAATTTACTTCAGATATGCGCTATTCTCCAATCCTCTAATCAATAGAAAGTGATGAAAATAACCAATTAAATGATAATCTTTTTATTGACTGGCCTAGATTGAATGTACAGACTATTTATAGTATAGGAATTTTTGAAATGCTCACAACAGTCTACCAGAGAATTATTCAATGGTAGACTTGTCACTGGACCAGGGTACATGCTAAGTATTTTTATTTTATTTTAATGTATTGTTATTGTGAAGGTGATGTATAGAGGGGTTATGGTTCCATAAGTCAGGTAAAGAGTACATTTCTTTTTGGATGATGTCACTCTTTCCCTCACTTTCTCCCAGTTTTCCCCTCTTATCCCCTTATAGTGTCTAGTGAGCATGGTAAGTGCATTTTTAATTTAATTTTATTGTCAGGGTGATGTGCAGAGGAGTTACAGTTACATATGTAAGGTAGTGAGTACATTTCTCGAACGTTGTTACCTCCACACCCCCTACGTTTCATAAGTATTTTTAAAAGCAGGTTAAGGGAGTGAGGGATCCCTGGTTTAAATTTCCACCAAGACCTGCTATGGGCTAGGTTTAGAAAAATCACACAGCATCAACAAATCATAGTATACTTGTCCATAAATATAGCTAGCAATTACTCCTGTCTGTTCATTAGAGGGCTAAAATGAGGCACTTAACCAAGAGATTATAAAGCAAGATATAGTGATTTACACACTCTGAGCACTCACTAAATATCAAGTATTACTCTGATTATCTCCTATGCCCTATCTTTTTACTAAGAGAGAAAACTTACTCATTTTCTCCCATCTCCCTTCCTGTCCCCTCCTCCTCTTCTCCCTCCCTGTTCCCCACCCCATCCCCATTCCTCCTCCTCCTCCTCCTCCTCCTCCTCCTCCTCCTCCTCCTCCTCCTCCTCCTCCTCCTCCTCCTCATCCAGTTAGATTCAAATTGAAATCCAGTTGATCTCTGCCTACAGACTATGTGGGGTTTCAGGCATGACTAGGTACAGTCTTTTCTTCTAAACATAAGATATGTATGGCATTTAGTTATATATCTTTTAAAAGCAAGATTTAAAAAATCTTCTGGCTATAGAAGAATGACCTCTTGAACATCTGGCTTGGAGGGCACCTATGAAATTGGAATGTGTAACAGAACAGCAAGACTGAGCCTACATGAGACATGCAGATTATTTGGCTGTCTCCTCAAAGATGGATTTGTCTTTGATATCTGGGATGGGTCTCACCTTTCTTTCTTTCTTTTTTTTGCCAGTCCTAGGTCTTGAACTCAGGGCCTGAACACTGTCCTTGAACTTTCTCAAGGCTAGCGCTCTACCACTTGAGCCATGTCTCCATTTCTGGCTCTTTGCTTGTTTACTGTCAAATTCATCTGTCCTTGCTGACTCTGACCTGAGATCCTCATATCTCAGCCTCCTGAGTAGCCGGGAAGAGAGATGTGAGCCACTGACATCAGGCTGGGCACAGTTTTGAAGCAGTTGAAGTCTGATTCTGATTTCTTTCATCCTTTGATTTGCTTTGAATAGGAATTTACATTTACAGGAGGCTTCTCTCTACTATGGTGTAAATTTTCTCGACTATTTCTAATACTTAGTAAGTACTGTTTATCCAGCAGACACAAAAAAGTTCCCAAAGAAAGTCAAAAGCTTAGTCATAGATAACATCAATAACAGAAAACACACAAAATGACAGCTTTGTAAATTCTAGTCCTGTACTTGAATTGTTTAATTACTATACATCTACTTCAAGAACAGTATTATTCCTTTTATTCATAACCCAACTATTGTAATTTGGACTTTTGCTCCTCACAAACTTCACTTAAAATAACATTATATATATCATATAACATAATGTAATATATATAATATAATGTGTGTGTGTGTGTGTGTGTGTCTGTCTGTCTGTCTGTCTGTCTCTCTGTCTCAGTGGTATATATTTTGGCCTCTGTTGATCACACTTTAAATTTAATATAAATGCTACTGATAGGGTAAATAAATGGATACTTTTTGCTTTATTCCATTTAATCCAGTTTCCATGGAAACTGCTAGAAAAAGAGTATGAATAAATTTGGCAATATATACTAAAAGCATTCAGGGCCTTCATATCGTTTGAACTCAACAATTCCACATGGGTCATTTACACTAGGAATACAAGTGAATGACACAACAACATGTCTGTGAATAAACAATTCATCAACTAGAAGAGTGAAAATAATTACAATTTTTCAAATATGATTGAGTTTTGACAAGAGTACCCATGGTGTGAGAATGTTTTTTTCTAGTTGTTGGTGTTGGGACAATTAGGTATTCATACAAAATAAAATGAACTGTTCTATGAGATTCATCCTAAATTGAAAGTTGAGAAATACCTGATAAGGTGTTTCAGAAGAAAACAGGAGAATATGAATTTGAGGTAGACAAAGACTTCTGAAATAAGATACAAACACAACTAATAGTAAAGAAACAAAAGCATAAATAGGACTTCATCAAAATTTGAAACTGCCTCTGATCAAAAAACAATATTTATGGGACTGACACACTACCTATTGCACTAAGGAGGAACCTAAAAACCAGTATTTGTAAGGTAAAAAGAACAAAGCACAGGCTAGGCAAAAGTAATGAAATACATATACCTGAGAAAGAACTGCTGTTGAGAACATATAAATAACTACCAGTTAATAGAGGGCGGGCTGCCTATGAATGACTTGTAACTACGTGAAGACCGTCAGTATGGTCAACACATGAAAGCACAAAGATACATTGCAACACTTACTTGAATACAGCTACAGGCCAAGTGCAAGCAAGTATGCAAAGCAATGGGCATTCTCATGTAATGTTCTAGAATTGTAAGAGGATACGATGACTTAAGGAAATCACTTGGCAATTCCTAATAAATCAAAACAAAGTCAAAGGCCTAGTAATTTCGTTTTTAGTGTGTATCTACATGAAACAAGTGCATGTGGCCACACAATAACGTCTATCGAGGTATTCACAAATAGGACATGGCTCTATCATAGCCTGGCTCTTTACTCATGCTCAACATTCACCCAGCATCAGAACACAGCAATTACCCAGCTCCTCCATTGTCACCTGGGTGGCAAGGCAGAAAATATTCTAGAATAATAAGAGTTCAGACCATTTCCAGGTGGGCCAAGCAAAGTCTAACAGAGAAGAAAAGTACTGAATACCGACGTGTCCTTTTTGTCTTAAAGAATAAAGAGAAGAGAATTTTCATCAGAATGGATTTTTTCCACCACTTATTATCTTTTCATTATTGAAGCTCACCCATTATCTTTCCTCTGGCTTCTCTGTATTGCTAAGTGAGGGTAGTGAACCTAGCCATGTTTTGTTAACTTGCCCTTTGAGGTTGTCTGATTGTCTCACTCTCTAACACTTGAACCATGCCTCCAGTGCTGATTTTTGCTGGTGAATGCAATGCCCATTGGTCTATGAGCTCCATACAGGGCGACACCAGGCTTTCTCCTACAGTAACATATATCAGACACACAGAAAGAAACAGACACATGTTTGCTAAGGCACTGAAAGACAGCTATAAAGCACCGAGTTCACATACTGTGAAATCTGAAACTCTAACAAGGCACTCCTGGCAAAGCCTTTGCCTCATTTCCACTCAGGGTCAAAGGGATGGTATGAAGGTTAGTCAAGAATTCTCGAGAAGAATTCATGTTAGCTGCCTCAGTGGAGAAAACTTCAGGCTCAGTTGAAAGTGACCTCCACACCGTGGGAAGAGGTTTGATTCAAGACAGATGTCTTTGGCAGGGCCAGCCAGAAGCTTCCCAAAGAGACTGATTAGGACTCTTTATTGTTCCAGAGAGGGGTGGGGAAAAAAAAGAAGCACAGAGAGCTGTCGGTTGCAGAAGCTGTGCTTCTGTCCACTTAGGCTGTGGAGGTCAAGTTCAAAGTCTCTGCTTGGCTCAGAGAAAAGTTCAGCCAAGAAAGAAGGCTTCTTTCCTCTGTGTTCAGCAGTGCATCTGGACAGCCGGGAGCTCTGCTTTGTTCCATGGCGGAATGACCCCCACTCTGTACCGATTTACAGATGAGGAATAAAAAGAAAAGACAAAGCCGAGCTCTGAAACCACGGAAAGGCACCAGGTCATCAAATACAAATATGTCAGATGATAATCACTTAGAGATGGAATTTTAATCTCTCCATGGGATTTGAAGTCTTGGTAGAGCTGTAAGGAATTTTCGTTGTCGTCTTGTTTGTGTTTGTTTGTTTGGCGATATCATATTCTTGGGAAGAGTCTCTGCTTACCTGGGCTTTTATGAACTGAAATGTGAGGTTTTTCAGCCATGGTTATCTCCAAATCTAGCACGTGTGTATGTGTGTGCTTTCTTAGGGAAGCCTCGTGATGTGGAATCGTTTTATAATATCACCATAGCAACATACGGGAATGTGCAGATACTGAGAATATAAATCCACAAGGCCATGGTTAGGAGGGAATATTTTTGACACGTATGCAATTAGAAGTAAATAAGAATTGAATTTTGTTTTCTGAAGAAGGATTGGTATAGAACGCATTAAAAATGAAGCTGATTGTTTTTAATATGAGGCACTCTATAAGGGAAATTCAATGAAATAAGACAGGAGCCAAAGGAGGAAAAAAAAACCCTGGAGAAAATAGGGCTTTTGTGGTGACAAAAGACAACACTGTCAAGCTACCATGAGCATGAGAAGCAGGTGGAGACTGCTCTGGGGAGAACTGGTAAAAGGTTCAGAGCATCAGTGAGAATCATCGGTAAGGTGATTGTGGGAACCTGCCTCCCTCCAGGTGGTGCCCAGTTTGAGAGCTGCAAAGCCAGAGTTAGACAGACTATTAGAACTAAATGGGCTCTTAGAGGACCTTGGTGATGTGGGACTCTGTTCTGGAAGATTTCTGATCACAGGCGTTGGTGGGTGCTGACTGCTTTTCTTGGATAGCTGTCATTCCTCCTTCCTCTGGTTTTCTTTAGCAAGTCTCCTATTTTCATATTATCCTTGTGTGCACAGGCTGGTTCCACCCCACCACCAAGGGTGGACGTGTGAGCCAGCACAACATCCCCTGATCACAGCAAGATCTGAGGCCAAACACATGCAACTCCCTCTCTCTCTCTCTCTCTCTCTCTCTCTCTCTCTCTCTCTCTCTCTCTCTCTCTCTTCTCCCCCTCTCTCTCTCTACATATATATACATGCATAGATGTATATGTATTATATATATCTAAAGAGACTTCCTCTAGAATTATTAGGCTTGCTCCCCCACTGGATTGTCTTCCCTCACTGGGTTCTCTCAGGTGGTAGGAGAACAGCTAAGAAAAGCAGGTAGTGATCTTGGCGTATGAGACTAAAGGCAGTGGGCAGAAATGGGACTGAAAGCTCCACTGAGTCTTTTATGATGCTTGGCAGTTCCAACACCTTTTTCCTGGTCAACAACCTTGCTCATCTTCTAAGGAGTTCACTTCAAACTTGCTTCTTTCTTAAGGTTCCAATCAACTTCCCTCCCCATCAAGTGGCACCCGGAGATCCCCCCACTTTTATTTCACTGCGAAAATAGAAGCAATCGGAATATAACCTCTGTTTCTCCTGGCTAGTCAACCTACCTAGAGCAATGTATTTTCCTGTCCTTCATAATAACAGTGGTTTGTCTTTGTTCTTTTCAAATCCCGACTCGTGCCTAGGCTGGTGAGTCGCCAGTTATAATACCTTCCACGTGCTTTGCCCCTGCGTTTATTTATTTATCTCTCCCAGAATCAGTGTTCTCCATCTATCACACAATTCCTGTTAGTCTGTAAGCATTGTGTGGCTTTGTTCAACGGGAAAAAAATCCACCAACATTGTCACATGCTACTGCAATGGCTAGGTTCTCTTCTTCTGTAAAGGAGGATTCTGTCCTAGATTTTCTTCTCTATTTACATTCAGTGCCCACGGCTCTAAAAATTACTTTTCTACTCACGAACAATCACTATGCGTTTACCTGGAGCATGAAGGCAGCAGTAGAGACATGTGTATTTTGAAGGCTGAACCACTCAAACTGGAGACGGCTGAGGAGAGGGTTCTGAAAAAGCAGGATGAAGCAATCTGTTGAGGTGATCACGACACCAAGATGAGAAAAGAATGGGGTAGGGACAATTTGGGGAGAGAAATGGGAGAGCAAATCCTATTAGCTAGTCGTAATGGAAGTGTACATGTTACTTCTGCGTGGTTGTGACCAAAATACCTCAGAGGGCAACACCAAGGAGAAAAGGTTGATTATAGCTTGCAGTTTTCACGGACGTTTTGACCCATGCATTGGGGCAGAATATCATGGCAGCAGGAGGAAAGAAAAGAAGAGAGGTAGGGAGAAAAGAAGGAAGGAGAAGGAAAAAGGGAGAGAGAGACACTGAGGTCAGGGTTCTATCCTGAGGTCTCCTCCTAAGTACATAGGGAACCCAGACATTGCCTAATCAGGCCACGCAGTTCTTTGCATGAAGGAAAGAATGCCTAGAACCAACTAGGTTCTCCCTTCTTGGAGCTGTAAGGACATTAGCTTCTCCACAGTCTCTTTTTTTATTGTAATTAATAAAAGGGTTACATGATATTTGCCAGATAGAAGGTGCATTAATTCCCATACATTGATACCCTTTCACATGTCTTGGTCCCCATTACCCTCCCCTTCACCCCCACCCCCACAGTCTCTTGTGAGTTCATGTTTTCTAACAAGAAGAGAGATCTTTGGAAGTCAGAGACGCTGTTCTTTTTCCTGTCCCTTCTATTTTTACCAAGTTATTTTGCATTTTCTGGTTCTGACAAGGTAACTTCCTAATGAAACTTCACAAATATCTCCTTCCTAGGTTTCTATGCTATGGAAGTTCATTTCTTTACAAAATATACCTAAAATATCTAATTTTATTCCAATTTGATTCTACGAACAGATCGGACACTTAGCGTGTCTCTTATGTTTATTATTTATTGTAGATCCTTTCTTTCCTATTGAAGAAATCTTCCCAGTGGTCAGATGCCCTCAAATGAAAGACATTGTAGAAGTGATACAGGTGGCTATGTAGAAAGAAGAAGAGGAATAAGAGTAAACACAGTGTGAAAGATTAATGTGGCCAACTTAAATGTACTGCTTGCTTGAGAAAAGACCAAGGGCTGTTGTTCCTAATAATGCTTCCATTAATCAAAACCTCACTAGAGTTGCATAATGAGGCAAGAAGCTAATGGATATTAGCATATTGCTGTATTCTCTCTTTTGTTGCCTTGAGTGGCCAATTCTAAGCAGGTGCCCTCCTTTCTGCTTCCCCCCATCCCGCCATATAACAGCTAAGGAAAGGAGGAGAAGAAAAGAAGTGGAGGAATTCCTGGAGGGCTCTGTATTTCCAGGGTCTCTCTGAGCACACATAGAAAACCCCACAGAACTGCAAGGACCTGGAGATTTGTGAAGCAGACAGCAAGAAACCTCATTACTGTGCTGCTTTCAAAGATTCTCAACTAACTAGGCCAGGATTATAACCATCTAAAACAGAGAGAGAGAGAGAGAGAGAGAGAGAGAGAGAGAGAGAGAGAGAGAGAGAGAGAGAGAGAGAGAGAGAGAGAGAGAGACAGAGACAGAGAGAGAGAGACAGAGAGAGAGACAGAGAGAGAGAGACAGAGAGACAGACAGAAAGAGATAGAGACAGAGAGAGAGACAGAGACAGAGAGAGAGGGGGGAGAGAAGAAGGGAGGGAGGGAGGAGGGGGCTCTGTTTTTAGAGTCTCTCTGACTTCATTTATTTATTCTGAGTACAGGGCTATAAACCTCAGGCTGTGCAAGGCTCTCTAGCATCCTGTTTCATGTATTTATTTGGGTCTGAGAGAACATGAACTCACTTGAATCAGGTTCTGTCTCATGTTCACATGACAGTGATATGACTGGTCCATTCTGGTTTCAGTCCATGTATATAGCTTGGCAGATAACTCATTTTGAAGTCTAACTATGAAAAACATGTTTTAGATGAATTTAAACTTTCTACTTTTGGAAAATTCCGTCTCATTGGACTGGAGGCCTGGTTCAAATAGTAGTATGCTTGCTTGAGTTCAAAACCTAGCATTGTCAAAACAACAGTAACAATACCAACAAAAAACCCCACAAAATAAATGACAGAAGGCAGAACAAATACCACTGAACACCCATCAGAGGCCAGCCCATGCAAACTTTGGGGTGCTTCCTGGGTGGATGGGGCTCAAGGCAGAGGAGGGGGTATATCTTAGAGACATAGGCAGAGCTCATAGAAAGTCTCCAGAAGCCTGTGTTTTCTCGGTAATCGGTAGAGGTTTGTGTGGAGGATTCACGAGGTTGGCAGATGCCTCTGAAGATGGCCCCCACTGGTTGCTGAGTGCTGCTCACGTTACTAACAGAACTCTTTAGAGAGTATACTGTTTTAGCATCGGCAGGCTTACACACACACACACACACACACACACACACACACACACACACACACACACACAACACACACACCAACATTCTTTGCTGAAAGCAAAGAGATCTGATTGTTCATGTAAGGACTTGGAAATGACGTGTGTCCTAAAATCTCTGCCAGAAACTCCACTAGGGATTGGAAAGCAGAAACAGGGTGGGTTTTCCTCTCCCAAAGTGGAAGCAGAACCATAAGGTACTCTGTCTTCCCACCACCATTGCTGTGGTAACTGACAGGTAATTAGCTGTTCATCACACACATTTGTAGGAATAGCTCAGCGTGTGGGGCTGCAGTCCTCTCACTGTAACAGCTGGCTGGACTAAGGAAAGCAAATCAATTTGCAGAATGTTTTGAAAATTACTTTATTTTTCTTGATGGAAAGAGTCTTTCCATTGTGAATCTTTTGGGAAAACAAACAGATATGGTACAGCCAAGCTTGACTAAAAATGACTCCATTCCCCTCGTCACTCTTCCACTAGAAATAAAATTTAGGTTTAATGATCCATCTTCACATGCGAATGGAGAACTGGAAGCATGGATTAAGCTGTAGAGTGTCTACCTAGCAAGTGCAAAGACCCAAGATCAAAACTCAATACCACAAAAACCATGACCTACAGAACTGAGGGTGAATTCACCTGCCAAGGAAATGAACAACCAAAGCAAGTTGTCTTCTTCCTTGGGGTTCTAATGATGGAGCAATGTCTTCCAATCTTTAAAAGGAACTGACAAGGCTGGTATTAAAAGGGAGCCATTGCTTATTTGGCTCCTAATTTGCATCATTTTACGAGAAGACAACTAAAGCCTATTGTGCATTCTATTCACATAACTTCATAACATATTTGTATATAATAACCTTCTACCCATATGTAATTATATCCTTTTTGTGCATAATCAACCGAGGGAGTTAGAAGAAAAACAAGCTCATAATAAAATCTGCAACCGAGATTAAGAAGAGCCTAATTAATATTTTTAAGGAGGAATGAACTTGTTCTCAACATATACTTTATAATTATACCATTGAGATCGCTTGATGTATAACTTTGTTTTGAAAAATAGAAGTTCTCTGGGAAAAATAAAATCACCAGAGTATCTGTTCTTTCCAACTTGAAGGAAGCAGGTAAACAGAGCTAAACTAGCCTAACAGTTATTAAATGATGACATATATATACATATATATAAAACAAGGTTTTTTAAGAGGATGTTGGGGCTATCAGCAAGGAGTTTTTACTCCGCGATGGTCTCTCCCCAGAAATTCTTGTCTGGAGTCTGCCATTAGCAGATAGGAAAGACAGGGCAGGCATCTGACTTCTAAGCACTTCACACAAGTCAAGAGTGGAAATGGGGCCTGGAGCATGTCTCTCCACACATGCTTGAATCCTGGGTTCTTCACTGTTCACCCCCCAAAAAACCCCAAAGCAGGCAGGAGGTTTAACACTGACGCCAGGGAATGGTAATCAAAGAGTATGTGGATGGTTCAAGAAAGGAAGGTGAGCCACCACGTATGCCCTGCGGACTCAAACTCCAGAGGGAGGGGACGAGAAACTGCAGCTGGAGAAACTGGAAGGAGGAGGGAGAGGGCCCTCTGCCCCTTCGCTGTTCAAGGTCACGTCCCCAATTCCTCTCACTCTGTTTTGATATGCCAGTGGATGTGGCGGGTGACTCCTCAAAGGTAGAGGGGTGTGTGTGTGTGTGTGTGTGCGTGTGTGTGTGTGTGTGCATGTGTGTGTGTGCGTGTGTGTGTGTGCGTGTGCGTGTGTGTGAAAGCCTCATGTGGTGTATCTCTCTGGAAACGGATGGAGAGCTCATTTGTCACTGAGTGTGCAACAGAGGGCACAGAGAACTCCTAGGAGATACATCAGGGATGTAAGTGCTCGGCGGGGCAGTCTTTGTGAGCAAGCATGGACGCAGAGCAAGGCACTCTCAGAGAGAGTCGGCCTGCCAACTCTCCTGAACAAGAGTCTTGGTCCTTAGGCTAGGCCATGTGCTGATAATCCTAGTCCTCATAATTGTCACTAGTGTCAAAGTCCTAGCATCACTCACACACCTCTTCAAGTGTCGTGTCTACATGAAGTGTGGCAATAAGTTCAAAGAGTTTAATAGCGGAGGCATATTTAGTTAGTTAACTTAATATGCATGGATCCCACTCTCCTCTCCTGTTCTCCCACTCTTCATTTCCCTGCTAAATGTGTGTAGGGAGTGAAATAGAGAAGAGGAAGAGATAGAAAAAGAAAGAGGGAAAATGTGGGAACTAAAAACTACCAGTTTTACCCGCTGGTTCCCAAATTTCTTCACCACTTGGCAGACACAAGAACTAATTCCCACACTTTGACGCTTGCTTCTTTTGAGATGAGATGTGACATGACGGAGAGACACTGGCATTGACATTCATTTCTGGCCAGACACTAGGAACTCTCAATCCATTGCCCCTTCTGGCTTTCCAGCAGCCTAAGCCAATTAAAACAGCTGGCATGGGACAAATTCTGAGATCATGAAAGAGAGAGAGGGTCTGACGACACAGGCTTTCATCTGGGCATGGGTTTAGAGCTTTCCAAGCATATGTACTCTGAACGGAACTCTTTTGCAGATCCCTAATCAATAAGATATGTGGTCAATTTCCTGGCAAGTGTTCAATTGCTGGGGTGGCTCACTCTCCTTTCTGAGAGGTCTTGGCTGAGGTGAGCCTCTAGGTCTTCCATCCTGCTATTACTCGGGGGTGAGTCTGGTGAGTCTGTTGCCAAGCTCACCTCTTTGATTGGCAGCGTTTTGATGTTAGCTCCCAGGGGTGAAGAAAACTTGACTATCTGGTTTTGGATAGAAAGTGATGAGGCAAAAACAAGATGAGGGGCAGGGGTAGAGGGACGGAAATGGGGACCAAGACATGAGAAAGGGTATCAATGTTTGTGAAGTAATGTACCTTCTATCTGGTGAATAAAATGTAACCCTTCTATTAATTACAATAAAAATATATGGAAAAAAAGAAAATGATGAGGCAAAATGCTTGGTCCCAAAGTATTTGCTTCCATATGGACTTAGTATGAGAATTTCTAAAAGTTTCCATTAAGGTCAATTTTTTTTTTAAAGGAGAATGGAGAGATGGAAAGGAGATAGAAGATGCTATGACCGGGAAGTTCTAAGATTCATCAATATTTAAAACCTTGACTCCCTTGAACTTCGATGATAAAAGTCAATGGCTTTCTCATTTCTTGCCTTTTCTTAAGCTCCTTTGACTCAAATTTCTGTGACTTCCAACCAAATATGGCAGGACTATGGGACAAAGGCCAGGACCATAGTCTGGTCTGTTTTGGGGTCAAATCCATCGCTTTATCTCCTAAGCCACTCTGTGCGTGGCAGTCTGGAGCCTGACAAATGAAGACGCAGCGTGAGACGCATTCTACAGAATGCACGGAAGCCACAGTATAGAAGTGATCCTTCGAGCAAGAATAAAAACAAAACCCAGAAAGCAAACTGAGAAATGAGCAAAACGAATGTAAGCCTACTCCTTTCTGGGTTTTGCCAGTAGTTACCCTAAAAATTGTGCCAGCTGCCACCCACTCCCGACTCCACGGCAACGATCCTTGTCAAAGAATTTATAGCTTCATTACTTAGGCAGAAAATGGGGGGGGGGTTCCCATTCTTTCCATCTTTATCACTGTTTTCTACAATCCAGAACTTGTGACCTGCTTAGAATATGTTAATTTACAAAATGTAGTCGTTTTTCCTTATCAACCGCTCCAGGCATTTGGCAAGGAGTGTTTTCAGCTAGAGACCTTGCAATCAGTCACTCAGGCCTGTTGGCCTCCTGTGCCCTGACAGATAGAGCTCATTAGCACTGGGGAGTTTTTATGCATTATCTCTGACTCCAGAGCATCCCCATAAATGAGGGGAAAATTTGCCTCCATCCCCAAGGGACAAGAAGAAAGCCTCAGAGATTTGGAGGTTAAATAACTTTCTCAAAGTTCCTTCCTCTATCTCAATTCTACTTTGCCTTCAGTGAACAGCTCCATGTCCTGTGTTTTCTGGCAGCCTTAGGAGATTACATCAGCCTTTCTGTGAGATTTTCCTTGTCATGCAGCCTTCTATAAATCCCACCACTACCATGTATGATATGACAACTGATAGCACAGACTACAACCATCCACCTACATACCCATCCATCCATCCACCCACCTATCCTCCCATCCCCCATCCATCCATCCCCACCTACATACCCATCCATCCATCCATCTGTCCATCCATCTACCCATCCTACCATCCCCCATCCATCCATCCCCATCTACATACCCATCCGTCCATCCATCCATCCATCCATCCATCCATCCATCCCCATCTACCCATTTATCCTTCACCCTTCCTTTCATGCATCCATCTACCCATTATCCATCCATCCATCCCAATTCACCCACCTATCTATCCCTCACTCTTCTTTCCATCTATCTATCCACCCATCCAATCATCCCCTATTCATTCAACCATTCATGCATCCATCCAACCATGCATTTGACCATCCATTCATGTATCTGTCCAAACATACATGTATCCCTCCATTTATCCATGCATGCAACTAGCAATTCCACTACAATCCATGAATGCATACTCCATGTCAAGCACAGCTGAGCATTCTTAGAATTATGCAGAAAATAACAAAGGTTTGTGCAAGCTGGGAGGATAGTTGATAAATAAGAAATCAGCAAGGTTTTTGTTTGTCAAATAGGAGCTATGGAACCAATAAAATGAAATACAGACTTGAGCAGGGAGGATGGACTGATGGAAATCCCCCAGGAAGAAGGAAGCAATGAGTATGGAAATGAGGGTATACATCTGAGAAACAGACCAAGGGTCCATAGCTGGGGCTATTGAGTAAGGGACAGAGGAACATTTAGGAAGAAGACAAAGAATCAGCCCTTCAATATCTCTATGACCCAAGGCGGAAGGTTCCTTGGAAGATTCCTACATCACCCAATGACAGGGGTTGATTTAAACTTTCAAGATTGACTCTGGGTACTAAGTGCAGAATGAATTCTGGGGCTGGGGGCTGGTGGCTCGTGCCTGTAATCCTAGCTCCTCAAGAGACTGAGATCTGAGAATCGTGGTTTGAAACCTAGCCCAGGTGGAAAAGCCCATGAGATTCTTATCTCTAACAAACTACCCCAAAAAGCTGAAAATGGAGCTGTTATTCAGAGGCAGAGCAGTAATCTTGAGCAAAAGAAGCTCAGGGACAGTACCTAGTCTCTGAGTTCAAGCCCAGCATTGTAAAAGAAAAAAAAAAAGAGAACAAAATAGAAGAAACTGGGCAGAGGGCAGTCAAGAGACAAACAGAGAGGCTAGCCTTTCTTCTTACCTCACTCCCAAAGCACGGAGAGGCACAGGTTCTATTTGTATTTCACAGATGAAAGAACCAGTTGGGACTCTGCTTAATATTATATAATATGAAGTGAATCAGCTGAGATTCAAATTTACATTCAAATAACTTCAAAATAATTTGTACTTGAATACATTATTATGTCGTGCTGTGCCGTGGACGCTGGACTTTTACAGATGAACAGCCCAGAGTCTGAAGCATACAAAGGAAGCCCAACATCCCCTAGCACCTTGACTGTGTGTGGCGGTGCCCACTTTTGTGCCCAGTAAAGCTGGCAGGGGGGCGGCTCTGATGCAGGGACCTGAGGCTAGGACAGGCAGCGCTCTCTTGAAGGTCTCTCTAGAGGCTGCCTGCAAGACTCACGACTTTCCAGAAAACTGTGATAGAGGGAATCAAGAAGGTGAAGAAAAGACTTCATTTTCTAATATGATGACTTGCAAATTTTCTTTCTGTGGGAGGAAATATAAACTGGAGTTTTCTGAACACCAGTGGCTACATTTCCAAGTGGGCAGAACACCTCCAGCGCGTCTGTAAATGGATGTCGGTCAGAAGGCCCCTTCACGGAGGCTACGAGCCATGGATCCATCAAGCTCACTTTTTCATAACTGACCTACACTGGATTCAGAGTCAATAGTTAAGAACCCCCTGCTGAAAAGAAGCCCTGTAAACTGTGATAACTGCCTTCAAATCAGTTATTAAGATCTTGGAAATGTGGACCTATTGGTGATGGTGGCATAGTCGAAAGAAAGAAAGAAAGAAAGAAAGAAAGAAAGAAAGAAAGAAAGAAAGAAAGAAAGAAAGAAAGAAAGAAAGAAGGAAGAAAGAGAGAGAGAGAAAGAAACAGAAAGAAAGAAAGAAAGAAAGAGAGAGAGAGAAAGAAACAGAAAGAAAGAAAGAAAGAAAGAAAAATGGCAGGTTGAGTGAGCCTTCTCCCTCTTTAGGTTGAGAGAAGTTCTTTTCCTGTATTTCCAAGGGAAGCAGCAGAGTCTCTGGTGTGTCCTTGGAGAGAAGAGTTGGCTGCAGACAGATTCTCCTGGCTTACTGATCTTCCAGGATCAGAGAAGTCTTTAAACTGAGTGTCAGACAGACACCCAGAGCTTGTAATCGAATCTTCTTTTTCCTTCTCATTAATTCATACATGCCTCATGGATGCTCATACATACATTTTGGAATAAGTGAGAACTCAGTGGGATTGGAGTAGATGAAGATGGAGCTGTTACAGATGAAAACGTTGGAGGAAAAGAAAGCAGGAGTGGAGTATGTGAGGAGACCGAGAGAGCAACCAGAGAGATGCAGGGAGCAGGCTGCAGCATGGACTGTTTACTGGAGCATACAGCATTATGAAAGCTACAGAAACCTGGAGCAGGGGGGAGTGAGAGAGAGAGAGAGAGAGAGAGAGAGAGAGAGAGAGAGAGAGAGAGAGAGAGAGAGAGAGAGAGAGAGAGAGAGAGGAAAGGGGCAATCACCAAACACGGGAATTGGCCCAGTGCAGCCATGCCAGCTCTCAGGGAGATTGCTGATGGGTTCCAGCCTGCAGATCCATCTGTCTCCTCAGATTCTAGGGCAAACCTCATTAGTGCGGGTAGACACCCATGGCTCGGCCCCACCCTCCAGGACCTCAGGTCCCCATCTGGCATGCTAATGGAACAAGTGTGTTTGCTCTGCCATAAGCTTCCCATTCTTCTGCCCTTATTCTGATCAAGAAAAGTGCATCTTTCCCAGTGTTGATGAGCTTTAATTTGGTGTTCCCTGCTACACATGTCTACCTTAGACTCACAGGAAACTCATTTTAACTGGACTGCTGAAGAAAGCTCTATGAATGTAACTCTGTAATTCAACCCTGAAAAGCATATTGTTACGCTTCCATATTCTCATGTTTCCAGCTTCTAACCTGGCCCGTAGGTAAAGACCTCCTCCAGGCCTCTGAACCCTGGTTCTCTGGTTGCTGGCCAGGGCTCAGGGCTTGGTGAAATGTTCTAGCTCTTCCTGGAAGGAAAGAGAATGCCAAGAGATCATCCAAAAACATAGAGAGAGATTTACTAACTTTTTTAGGGATTAAAAATCCTAAGGAATGTCTGAAAAGCCAACATGAAATTTAAATTAATTCAAGGAATATCCATGAACTTACCCGAGGATACCAGAGCTCACTCGAGAGTAGTTAACACATCACTTCTCCCCTTGATGAAGAACTGGGTTCAAGCTCATTAGATATTTTATTTGATTTTTGTTTATGTATATGACATTCTCTTTGTATTTGCTTCCTCCTCCCCTCCCTTTCCTCCCTTCCTTTCCTTCCCTCCTCCCCTCTCCCCTCCCTCCCTCCCTTCCTCAACTCATTCATTCATCCCTTCGCTTATTCAACATTTGTGTAGTGATTTCTTTTTACATAGACATCTCTTCAGCTACTAAATACTGAGAGGCACAATCACTTTATTATATAGTAAGAGTATGAGTATATATATTTTTTTATTAAAAGAAACTACCAATCTACCTTCTAGAGTAACAGCACTATTTCACAATCCCACCAGTTATGATTGAGACTTCCAGCTGTTCCACATAAGTGCTTGGTGGCGTCAGAATGCTGTATTGTGGGTATTGGGGGATCTCGTTTGTGTTCTTTTTGGTGTTATGATCTTCGGTCCATTTTACAATCAGGTTGTTATTTTATTAGTAAACCTAAAGGGTTAAGTTTTTTTTAATAACACTCCTTTATATAAGTTATGTCTTCAGCGTGCATTTTTTTTCCCAGTGGGGGACTTGATTTTTCATTTTTTCTTCTTTCAACATCGTCTTAGGATGTCTTGCTCTTTGTGTTTCCTGATCTCTCACTCTGCCTCTGCCTCTGTCTCTCTCTCCCTTTCTCACACACACAATGAACATCTCTTCTTACAGGCACCGCAGCTGTGGATACCACTGTACCTTCGCAGCTGCATTTTGTTGTTATTGTTGTTGATGTTGCTCATGGACTTGAACTCTGGGCCTGGGTGCTGTCCCTGAGCTCTTCAGCTCAAGGCTACTTGCCTTACTCCTTGAGCCACAGGGCCATTTCCAGTTTTCTAGTGGTTAGTTGGAGATAAAGAGTCTCATGGTCTATAGTGACGGGGATGGCTTTGGACTGCGATCCTCAGATTTCGGCCTTCTGAGTAGCCAGGGTTATAGACGTGAGCCACCGCACCCAGGTCAAGCTGTAATTCTTGAGTGGGGGCATCAACTCTTTGAACCCACATCAGTTGGTCCCACATTTCACCGTCATTTTCTTACATTCATTTACTGGCTAGGAATAGCAGAGGAGCAGCAGAAAGTCAATTTGTTGTTAATAAAACTGATCACGTCACCATTTGCAAGCTCTTGGGATGTTGGTTCATAGGATGGGTGTTTTAGCATCTCTCTCGCATTTTATTTGCACACGGGCCCTGCCGTGTGCAATGCTGCCTTCTGTGCAAATTGCAGTAGGCACATGATTCCATTGGGGTCCATTTCCGGGCCTGTGTGCTCTCCTGAGCAACTTCTCACCACCTTGCAAGTTTCAACTTTATGATTATTGAAGTGTTAAATGCATCTCTCACTTCTTTTGAGAACTCGGCATTATTCTTTCTGAAAGGTGCAAGATTGCTTTAAATCTGTGCCTGTTCTCAGAATTATGCTGTTCATTTTCATGATAAGAACGTCCTCTTGATTCTAGCATTCTTTTGTGGCCACGGACATCTAAGAGGTTGGTTTCACTTATAATATTTTTATTCACATCCCTTTCACCCTAGCATTATGGTTATGTGCTTATTTTAGTGCAGGAATGGCTAAAAAAAAAGGACATAGAATTCTGTTCTTGGCCATGAATGATGTGTTGTGACAATAAATATAAATAGCTTGAATTTATTCCATGTGTCAGGTCTATTTTGGCAAGTACCTCTTGTGAATTTTTATAACTGCTTTGAATATTGATCCCATGTTGCATCAGGAGAGGGATGGGCAAGAGAGAAGACGTGACATTTGCTTTGATGGGTAGGTCATGGACATTCTCAGTGCTTCTAGAATATTGTCTCGTGCTTCTCCAAGGAGACAACACGTGCATAAGAATGTGGTAACACAGCCCTTCTCATAACCTTCCGATGGAAGCTTTTTCCTTCTTCTTCAAATAAATCAAAGGTGTCTGTTGAATGCTGTCAGAGCAGCAGGGCAGCATCCCAGATTTTCACTGAGGGCTGTGTTCGAGGGGAATGCTTTCAGAGTGAGTTATGGATTAGCTCAAGGGGCCCATTGGCTCAGTGCTAGGCAGAGCTGAGGAATCCCTGAACTCTTTAACAAGAAGTCTCCCTTGAAGGGGTTTTGAAGAACAAATCAATGTTACGTGGTTCTATGTACCTGAATCATCACCCCTCAGGCCAGACATGGCTACAGAGTGGCAGCTAAACCCTGAAACCAGTCACCTGTAACCTGTCCTGCCCGCAGCCTGCTCCTTTGTGTACCATACGGGTGAATCAGGAAGAGGTTGACTTAAGCTTGGCTAAGGCAGAGCTGAAGCGTGGCGGGTGAGTGGACTGACCTGAACTTTACCTTCTGTTCACCCCCAATGGCTCCTGGCCTCCACGTTGTCTGGGCACCTGCTTATATGTTTCATAGGATATGCCAAGCCCATGAAGCTCTAGTTAAAAATGTTGCTCCTTGGATTTCTTCTCATACAAATGATTATATTCCTTTAAAAATGATTGAAAATTGACTACATTTGTGATAAAGAAATGGAGACAAATATTCCTTTATGATAATCTGTTCATTTCCTCTCCAAAAATAAAAAAAGAGATGCCATAAGGCAGTGATTCTCAATTTATGGAGCTGAGCAGGGGAACCTGCTGGGAGATGCGTAAACATTTTTCTAATGCACAGATCACAACCATAACCAATTAAATCAGAATCTCTAGAAGTGGCACTCTGGTGTGTGGGTAAGATTAAAAGTAACAAACACTTGTCAGGACTTGTTACAATAATAAACAAATCTCTGACCCTCCATTTCATTTAGTGACTTGGGGTTTCAGACAAAATGTGAAAAATGGTGACAAAACTGAGAAACAGAATTCTCTTAAAGGCAAGAAAACATTCAAGAATATTTTCCCATTATATATATATATCTACATATTCAAATTGTAAATGCAGCTTTCTTGCCTGTAATCCTATCAACTCAGGAGGCCGAGAGCTGAGGATAGATGTTCAAAGCCAGCCAGCAAAGGCAGACAAATCCAAGAGCTTCATCTCTAATTAGCCAGCCAGAAGACAAAACTAATGTCATGGCTCACGTGAGTGGGGAAGCCTCCGAGTTCAAACTCTAGTACAGGCACAATGAATGAATGAGTGAATGAGTGAATGAATGAAAATAAAGTAGAGCTCCATAGCTAACCAGTTTCTGGAAATGAGACGCTTGCAGAACTCAGCCTTTACTGCATCACCGGAGATGGCTATTACTTCTCTCTCATGTTTGACAATTCTGAGCTGGTATACTGAGGACACACAGAAAAAGGTACTTACTCCCTCCAACTGTGTGGCAGTGTCAGCCCGGGGACTGTGACCCCTGGATAGGTACCATCAAAGCCTGGTTTAGGAGACCCAGGAGGAAGGGAGGTTCACTGCAGTTCTCTTCCCCAACTGTCCAGGTCTGGTCTGGTGATAAGAGTAGCCATTTGTAAAGTTCTTACAAAGTACAAGTGTGAAAATGTGTATAAAATTAGTATAATGCTTGGCATCTAACTTTTGCCCTCCTATAACTGTGTCAGTTCTCTTGTGAATGTATCAAGCTCAAAACCAAGAGGGCTGAAAAGACACTTTCAGCCCTAAAAGAAGTCGGTTGGCAGCTGGGTGTGGTGGCTCACACCTGTCATTCTAGCTATTCAGGAGGTTGAGATCTGAGGATCACAGTTCAAAGCCAGCCTGGGCACTAAAGAACATGAGACTCTTAAGAACTAGAACACTGGCAGTGGGGCTGTGGCTCAAGGGGTAGGGCCCAGACCCAGAGTTCAAGCCCCACGACGGAATGGCTCATTTTTAGCACCCATTTCAGTATTTTTGTGGGATATAGTCATTGTACGTGCAAATATTAAATAAATGAATGCTAGGAAGAAAACCAAGTCAAAAAGTCCTCCTTATGTGATAAGTTCGCTGGTTGGTCAGATGCTATTATCTGAATGATCGGAACATTACACATAGTATTCAAAATAGCATGGAAAAATTATTGCACCACCACTCTACAAAACTTGCATTTGCATGTATTTCAAATTTGGGCTTTCTCTTGTCAGTGAGCTATACTCAAAACGGTTGTGATAAAAAACACTAAAACAGCAACAATGAAAACGAGTCTGAGTGACTCTATTTCTGGTACATGCACATGTTTAAGGAAGGATGAACTGGCTGGCCTGCAGAAACAGCCGTGGCGGTGCCATTCGTCCTCATGCTAGCTTTAGTGGACCAGTGGCTAAGACTTTGTTCAGGATGATTTACTGTACAATTCCTCACTTTCAATGATCTCGTCCCATACATTTTCCCCATAAGGGATCAGACTTTAATTCCTTACAGTATGCTGACAACAAGGGTAGCTAGGACGGCTTCATCTGGAGACTACTTCACGATGTGTGGGGAATTTACATGACTGTGGGTTGGAAATGATGGGAATTCTGCAGGTACGTTCTCCTGGGCTACACCTGTAATCAAATGGATAAGTGGCAGCCTAGCAAGTGTAAGGCCTTGATTTCAAATGAAAGAGAGAGATATACAGAGAAAGACAGAGAGAGGGAAAAAGAGAGGGAGAGAAAGAGTGAGAAAAGGAGGGAGAGAGAGTGAGGGACAGAGGGACAGAGGGAGGGATAGAGGAAGGGAGAAAGGAAGAGAGGAAGAGAGGGAGACAGGGAGACAAGGAGGGAAAACTCATGATGGTAGACTCCAAATCCAGGAATTAATATCTATCATTTTTAAAAGAAGAAGAGACAGCAGAGCTTGCCCTTCAAGCATGCTCTGTGAGGACACCGCAGGAAAGTGGCCTTCTACAGCTGGGTCTGAGTTTGATCTCATCAGCAATGGAACTTCCCCAGGTCATGAATTTTCCCTTTCCAGCTCAACGAGAAATATCTATTGTCAGGCCTCCTGGTGTTGGAGCTTTATAGTAGCCTGAGTAAGATGAAGTCTTCTATAATCTTAATGAGCGGTCCACATCATCTGGAGTTCATTTCTCTTTGACAAGTTAGTGACAGAAAAATGAGTCTACTTTAAAAGAGACTGAAGAGTCCCCATCTTTTTTTCCCATATATTTTTATTGTAATTAATTGAAGGGTTACATTATATTCACCAGATAGAAGGTGCATTACTTCACAAACATTGATACCCTTTCTCATGTCTTGTTCCCCATTTCCCTCACCCCCACCCCCAACCCTCAACTTGTTTTCCCCCCTTCCCTATTCAATTTCAAATAACCAAATATGTATATATACAATATATCAGATAACCAGGTGAAATACTATAACAATATGAGATAACCAAGAGACAGCAAAAGAGATGAGAAATAACATAGTACATTAAGGACAACAATCACTCATTATATGGCTTTTGTTCCTATATCCTGGAGGCCCTTTCATTTAGCATCATACTATATGGCCTTATGTATCTAGGTTTTGTTCCATTGAAAATCTCTGCTAGTAGAGCCCAAGGTTTCTACTGATTATGACAAATGAGGGAAACCACGGAGCCTATGTTCCTTTGAGTCTGGCTAACTTCACTTAATATGATTTTTCCTAAGTCTTTCCATTTCCTTACAAATGGGGCAATGTTGTTCTTTCTGACAGTAGCATAGAATTCCATTGTGTACAAATACCACATCTTGTTGATCCACTCACCAACTGAGGGACATCTGGGTTGGTTCCATATCTTACTATGGTAAATAATGCTGCATTGAACATCGTTGTGCAAGTGGATTTAGTATGCCCTTGTTTCTGGACGATTAGGTAAATGCCAAGGAGTGGAATTGCTGGGTCATAGGGGAGCTCTTTGTTTAGTCTTTTGAGGAACTGCCACACT
This sequence comes from Megascapheus bottae, assembly GCF_031878675.1. Classification (NCBI taxonomy): domain Eukaryota; kingdom Metazoa; phylum Chordata; class Mammalia; order Rodentia; family Geomyidae; genus Megascapheus; species Megascapheus bottae. The sequence goes on along the minus strand of NC_143537.1, from coordinate 5,047,445 downwards.
GCTTTCCATAGTGGTTGAACGAGTTTGCACTCCCACCAACAGTGTAGTAGTGATCCCTCCTGGCCACATCCCCTCCAGCATCTGTTGTTATTCGTTTTCCTGATCCTGGCCATTCTAACTGGAGTGAGGTGGAATCTTAGAGTTGTTTTGATTTGCATTTCTTTTATGGCCAGAGATGTTGAGCATTTCTTCATGTGTATATAGGCCATTCTTATTTCTTCTCCAGAGAAGTCTCTCTTTAAGTATTTGGCCCATCTTTTAATGGGATGGTTGTTTCTTTGGAGATTAGTTTTGGAGAGGTTCAATTTTTTGAGCTGTTGATATATTTTAGATATGAGGCCTTTGGCTGTTGTATGGTTAGTGAAGATCTTCTCCCACTCTGTAGGCTTTCTAGTTAGTTTGCTAGCTATGTCCTTTGCCATACAGAAGCTCTGCAGTTTAATGCAGTCCCATTTATCCAGACTTTCTCTGATTTGTTGTGTTTCTTGGTCCTTATTAAGAAAGTTTTGACCTGTGCCAAGGAGACCTAGTGTATCTCCTATTCCTTCTTGTAAAGTTTTCACCATATTTGCTTTTACCTCAAGGTCTTTGGTCCATTTGGAGTTAATCCTGGTGCAGGGTGACAAAGAAAAATCCAACTTTAGTTTTCTTCAGGTGCTTAACCAGTTCTGCCAGCACCACTTGTTGAAGAGGCTGTCTTTCTTCCATTCTATTTTTTTTAGAGTCCCCATCTTTTAGACCTCCAGCAGACCCCCCCACCTTAAATGCTAATTGGAATGAACCATGACTGAAAAGAAAGGATTAAACAATTGGAGAAGTTTGAATCTAGACTTGATATTAGATAACATTAAAAATTTGTGTTCATTTTCTTTTCTGTGATAATGCCTGAAGGGTAAGAAGCAAATGCCATTTTTGAGATGGACACTTAACAACATGTTAAGAATTAACCCCATTACACCTACATATGCAATAAAACCTCCCATGTAAAGTGCAAAGAATTAGTTACTCAGGAGACAAATGCTGATGCTTCTTGAAGCTGCTCAGTTGAGAGATGTAGATTTTTTTTCATGTTTTTTAGTGTGTGCTTACAAATTTTCCTAATTGACAATAAAAATAACTAGTTTAAAATTTGATATTATTTACAAACAAACTACATCAATGAAGGCAGATGGAAAGTCAGATGTAAACATTTTACTCATGAAGCCATTTATTCCTCTCCCCAACCTTTCATACATACATACACACACACACACACACACACACACACACACACACGTGTACATACACACAATCTAAAGCTATATCCTCTTTTGAGTGGACATCCATCGTCCATAATTTTACCAATTCACAGAAGCTGAAGAGAATCAATTACAACTGCCCTGTCACAGCAGTTTGAAACTTGACATTTAGGAATAAAATACAGGCAGCAAGTCAGAAAATACATGCTCTAAAAGAGTTTTGTTTTTATCCCCTGAACTCGACTCATTCAAGCAATGTGAAAGTAGAACTATTTAATGACTAATGACCTAAAATGTAGCAGTGGAAACCAGGGCCTGTAGACATACGCCAGTACCCCAAACCCAGGCAATGACTTTCATTTCATTGTATTTTATTGTTTTGATGTTACTGATGATGGAACTCAGGGCCTTGTTTTTGCTGAAAAGGGCCTTCCCATCTGAGACATGCTTTTGGCCATCTGGCTTTTTGTTAATTTTTCAGCTCGGGTCTCTATCTTCTAGCTGGTCTTGGACTGTGATACTCCTGGTTCTGTCTCCTCAGTAGCTGGGATCATGGGCATACAATACCATCCCTGGCTCATGTTTTATGACAGAATCTCATTAATTCCTGCATGAACTCAAACTTGAATTGTGATCTTCAATCTTTGCCTCATGAGTAGCTGGGATTTTGGAAGTGAGCTGCTATGCAGTACCACTATACAATGTTTCTCTAAGGAAAGCATTCTTCTTCATTGCAACACAGGCAATTCTGACTAACCATTTTCCCAGAGTATCTTATTTCTCTTTATTTTTATTAAACAACAGGAGCTTTTTCTTTGTCAAAGAGATCATCCGAAATACAAAATCATGTGGAATAGTTCAGACTATGTTGCCAGAGATCAAGTTTGACATACTTTACTGCTTCTTTAAATGCTAAACCTATAAAATGGTTATTGTAATAATGTCATTGTTTTATGATAAATAATAAGCCCAGAATATAGCTGTTATGGTTTTTGACTCAGGATAAGCTTTCAAGGACAGGGAGCTTATCTTGTGTAAGAGATCTTTAGATGAGATCTCTTTTGATTTGCTTGCCTGGAGCAAACCACTCCTCTGGTCACATATTTTTATTTTCCTTTAGAAATCTTCCCTTTCTGAAGGGGAAACACAAGATGATGAGACAAAGCACAAAGGATGAGCCGGTGTAACAGCGGTATTCACAAAACAATATGTTGGAAATGAACTTTTTTTTTTTTTCCAGTCCTGGGCTTGAGCTCAGAGCCTGAGCACTGTCCTTGGACTTTCTCAAGGCTAGAGCTCTACCACTTGAGCCTCAGCACCACTTCTGGCTTTTATCTATGTATACGGTACCGAGGAATCGAACCCTGGTCTTCATGCATGCTAGGCAAGAACTTTAACCACTAGGCCAAACTCCCGGCCCGGAAATGAACTTTTTAACTTGGGAGGGGGTGGAAGGGAGGGAAAGTGGAAGAATAACATGAGAAGGGTTCAAGAAAGAACGTACTCACCACTTTATGAAGGTAACTGTAACCCCTCTATATGTCATCCTGACAATTAAATAAAATAAGAAAAAGAAATCTTCCCTTTCTGTACATTTGATGTTTGGATACATTTCTTCTAGTCCCCAGATTATGCGTGAATTCCACGACTGAGCTGTCTGTCCTTTATTACATTGCCTACAGGAGGCATGCTGGCCCGTGCAGAATTGAGTGTGAGCTGGATAGTTCTCTGTTATAGGGCACTGGCCTGGGAATTAAAGAATGCTCAGTACAATCCCTGCCTGCTAACCCACCAAACGCCAGTGGCACACTCACCTTGTGACACCCAAGTCATTTCCAGGCATTTCCAACAGTGAAAAAAGAAAAACTGCCCCAGACTCAACCTCCTGCTTATTCCTCTCTTGCTCTCACCCCATCTCCATCACTGCCCCAGGAAGCCCTTTACAAATAAGGTGTGTGACACACCACCATCATTGTTATTATTATTATGTAGTTGTACAGAGGACTTAACAAAGCAGTTTATGTACACAAATGCATCTTGATCCATTTTCACCCCTTTGACTCAATGTGGGATGCACAAAGTCTGCAGTCCTCCCGGTCTCCTCCTCTTCACCAGTCTACCCTCCACCCTGAGCTCTGCCCACCCCTTTCAAGTACCCACTTGCTGGTGTTCGTTTTTGTGGAATGTTGGCTTTGCCTTTCTGAGAGATGGCACCATCTGAGTTCTCCCTTGATCTACCCTAGCTCAGTGAATATGTCTGTAGCCACGTGTGTGCCACTCACCCATTTTATTCCCAGCGTTGGAGGCTAATTCTAGCTTCCACATGTGAGGGAAGCCATGCAATGTTTATCTCTCTGGGCCTGATACATTGGGTTTTCATCAGCCAGCTTTTCTCTCCTCTCAGTGCGGAAGGAAGAAGGTGGGTAAGAACACAGCCATTGCCAAATGCGTTAGGAAGGAAGGTGTTCTTTTAAATACTTATAAGGTAAACATAAGAGAACAATTTCTCATGCCATATTTTCATACTTGATGTAGTCTGCAGAAGCCAAGAAAAAGCCCCTTCTGGAAAGCAATGCTATTTGGAAGATCTATCCTTAATATTCTACATGATTAATAAGCATAAAGAAATTCAATTCAAACAAAGTGCTTTGTATATTAAAACAAAGGCTGCCATATACCATGGAAATGAGTTTTAAATGTGACAGTTAGCAGCAACTAAGTTTGCAAAGGATTTATTGCTACCAATTTGAAGCCTTTTAAAAACTTTTATTGCTAGGTTTCTTGGCTTTAAAAGGCGTGTTAGGGATGTGGAAATTGTGTTCATGCAACAGGGCCATGACCATAAGAAGCTACTGAATTTTATTCCTGCTTTATGCATACATTTATGGAGATGTAATTTGATTACCAATGTGGCCCAGAGAAGATAAGTGGAAGAATGAGTTTGTGAGCACTCTCAAGCCCTTCTGCTGAACTCTCTGCCCTCTTGGCAGCAGTGAACAAATGCTTTCTTCTTGCTGATTACAATTGAAAATGACTCTGAAATAAAGTCATTTTCAGGAAATTTAAATTTTGTCTCATAGTTCCTATTCAAGGAGAATTTTTATGTGGTCTTTTTTTAAATTTTAAATTTGGGCATTATAACTTAATAATGTATCAGAAGAAAAAGATGAAGAAACTTTCCGAGATATGAAAGTTTCCAAGATTACATTCCCAGATAATTGTTTTTAAGTGAGGACTGCTTATTTCCACTTACTATCAAAGACCTCAATGCCTCCATCAGGAACATGTTCAAAATGTCCCACCAATCTATACTGATCAGAATAGCATGGCACCCCCCCAAAACCAGACACATAAACTCATGGAGCAGAACAAGAAACTAACCCATGTTCATACAGCCAACTGATTTTTAACCAAGGTGCCAAGAACACACAGCGGGGAAAAGACAGTTACTTCAGTACACATTACTTATAAACAAGTAGACAGCATATGCAGGAGAGAGCACGATCCTTTCTTCTCACCAGGCACAAGAGCCAGCTCAAAGTGGACCAGAGAGGTAGATCTTCAACCCGAAGCTCTGAATGCACTCCAAAGAAACGCTTGGAAACACTAGCATGGGTAACAATTATAGCTAGAGCCCACTAACACAAACAGATGGGATTATAGTGGATGGAGATGGAAAAGGAAGTCACAGAACTGAGAAACAAACCAAATCACTGCCAACCAGTCAGCTGACCAGCACTCACTCATTCAGAATATCAGCAGAACTCAGAAGCTAAGCCAAGCATAACCATCACCATCCCGTTAGAAGGGGCTAAAGGTCTAAGCAGACACATCCAGAAAGAGGGCAGACAAATGCGCATCGGGATCAAAAAATGCCATCTTCTCTCTTAATAACCGAGGAAGGAGGAGTCAACACCACTTCAGTCCTGAAATTCGCCATGCTAGATGACAAATAACTGCCTGTGTTTAGTCACAGGAGGCCAAATAATTGATGCTGGTTGGAAGCTGCTGTTTAAAATGATCTTCATGAGGGAAGCTGCTTGACAGCTCACAGCCTCTGTCACACCCAACGCTAGCCCAAAAGGAAGACCTTCTTTTCTATGGCTTCTGGTTCCTAGAAAAGACACACAGGACAGCCTGCAGATACACCAGCACTGTGCTTCAAACTGGGCTCATGCTTCAAGGGTGTGTAATTCACTCCCGCAACCCAGAGGGTCCCGCAGGGTGGTGATGACACTGGGTTAGGGTCATCTGCCTGGGGTCAAGGCATGCAGTTCCAAGCTAGGGCAACACCAGGTATCCTAATGGACACGTCTCCATATCTCAGTTGTCTTAAAACAATCTCCGACTTTCTCTTATGTAAAGACCAAAACAAATACCCCTGACTTGTGAGTGGCTCTTCTCCAAGAGCTGAGAATCCAGTTCAGTTCTCCCTGTGATCTGGCCAACATCAAAGGGTGTTATATGTGTCCGTGTTCCGTTACGGTAACAGAACCCATGACAATCGGCTTACAATGAACAAAGTCTTTTTTAAATTTTGACTCACAGTTTTGGAGCTCTAGGACTCACTTCTCGAAGCCTGTAGCAGCTCATCGTGGTCAGAGGAAGTGGCAGTCAAAATAAGTCCCCTCATGCCTGGGAAGAAAGAGAGAGAGTGAAGAGGGGGCTAAAATCCCATAATCCCCTTCTCCAATGACCTAAACACCTCCCATGAGGTCCTGCCCCTTCAAGTTTTTAACAGCTCACAATAGAATCACCCCAAAGCCAGCTATTTTCCATAGAGAACATTTGTGATAAAGAACTATGTAAGTTTTTGTTTTTGTTTTGGTTGTTTTGGTTTTACCTATTGGTCTTGGGGCTTCAACTCTAGGCCTGAGTGCTGACTCTGAGCTCTTCTGCTCAAGGCTAGCACTCTACTACCTTGAGCCATAGCTCCATGTCTAATTTTCTGGTAGTTCACTGGAGATAAGAGTGCCATGGACTTTGCTGTCTGGGCTGGCTTCAAACCACTCAGATCACAGGCTCCTGAGTTCCTTTCAGTGCTTTGGCTAGAACTAAGTAACTAGGCCATAGTCAGCTGGAAAAACTACACTGAATGTATTTTCAGGGGGATAAAAGGCCTAATTATTTGGGGCTATGAAATGGCCTGGCTTTGTCATTTTTTTGTGACCATGAGACAATTGTTCTCTGCTAGACTTTCCTCATATCAAAATGAAGTTCAAAATGCCCAGGCCCAATGGCTATTGTAACTGACAAGAAAGGTTTTTCTTTTTAAATTATTTTATTATTAATCACTGTATCTTCCTTCCACCCACTTTTCGGCCTATTCAACATTAAACTTATTCACAATTCAAAATGTATTATTAGAATGAATGACTCCACTACCCCTACTCTACCCCAGCTGGGTTTAAGAAAAGCGGGCAATCTATAAATGGAAGAGTGACAGAGGAAGTAGAATTTATGCAGATTTCCAGAAGAGTCCCCAAATTGACTATTGCACCGTGATCCTGAGAAAGTACCAAGCATGAATAATTCTGCTGGAATTTTCCTTCTCCTACTAACAATAGGTAGTGTGGAAAAGCTTTCAGAGAAAATCATAACGCTTATGATTTTTGCCTCTGCTTCTTTAGAAAAATTTTTGTGACACATATATACATAAAACTGTAAAATTATATACATGAATTTGACATTATGTCATGCTTTGACATTTGTTTTCATTCTGTAGTGGTTTAATCTGATTACACATACCTACTTCTGCAATATTTACCACTTTTGTAATAGCAAAAACTTTTGGAACTCTTTCATCAGCTTTCTGAACTATACAACACAGTACCAGCACTGTACAATATCTCACCAGAACTTGATACTCTTTCTTAACTGCCAGTACCCATTGACTGACTTCTCCCCACCTCTACCTACCACATTTTTTTGGTTGGTTGTTTTTGGTCAGTCATGGGGCTGTACGTAAGAGCCGAGGCACTGTCCCTGAGTTCTTCTGCTCAAGACTAGTGCCCTACCATTTTGAGCTACATTTGATACAGTGCCATTTGTCCCTTTTTGCTTGTGTCCACCAGAGCCATGTCCCTATCTATGCCAAGATTCTTCTACTTGGCGGTACTACCATCTGCTGTCCACTTGGTCTTGTCTGACGTTTCTCTTGCTGGCCAGTTCCTGTTTCCCCCCCAGTCCTGCTTAACTGGAGGCAGTGTTTCCTGACCGTGCGAGGATAATTCCATGCTCCTTCTATCCATGCTGACTCACCGCCATTACGTGTGTTATAAGGGCTATGAGTTGTCTGTCTCCATGCTCACTGAGTTTGGAGATGAGGTTAGCTTGTCATGGCGTTCGTCCACCATCTCACAAAGGGTCACACACCCCAGCAGCCCTTTAGTAATTCCACAGAGGGGATAAATGATGAAAGGACATGATGGATGCATGGTGTGATTGCCCTGAAAGACATCTTGGCTTCTTGATCATGGTGAGGCAATGCCACGGCCTTTGGACAAAGACCCTTCCTCACTTCAAACCCTCCCCGAACTCTTCCCAGAGCTCAACGAAGGGGACAGAAAAATCAGTCAAAAACACAATGGATTCTCTAATACTTTCCCTAACTATTCCCTTCCTAAAGGAAGGGTTAGTAATTCTGTCCCCAGTCCTTGGCTTGGGAGAGTATTTTTGTCCCTTTACGGAGCTCATTTCTCATTTCTCCAAATCTGTTCCTCAACTCAGTCATGCAGAGTATAAATAAATTGTGTTTATAAAAGCTCACTGTAATCTGAGGCAGAGCCCCACAACGTAAACAGCCAAGAAGCCTGCTCTGTTATCTCCTGTCACGTCGGGAAGTTTTGCATCTGAGAAACATCAGGTTCAAAATTAAATTATGCTCCACTTCCTATTTCTAACTCATGATTCAAACAGTGTTTGAGCCCGTGGGTTTCCCACGGCCAGCAAGTGTGTACGTGGTACCGCCTGACTCTGCTGTCTAAATAATGCTTTACAGAGAGGAAAGGTTAATTACCAGCTGTTCTAATGATTTGTTGTTATTGATTTAAATGCTCCATTTGTTCCAATCACATTTGTCTGATTTTATGCTACAGAAATTCCCATTAACCCTCCAAAGAGAGTGTGTGGTCTCCCCATCAGAGACGGCCACGGTGGGGGTTACAGGGAGAAGAGAACTCTGGAGCCCCCTCCACGAGGAGGGGCCGTGGTGCTGGAAGCACCCTCTCCATCAGCTAACTCCCAGCACCTTGCGTGTACACATTTAAAACCAGACCAGATGTGTCATTTCCATTTCACACCTATTAAACAGCAATAGGGAAGTGGAAGTTAACTTTGCCAAGAATCCACAGTAAATCAAAGGCAGAGGCAGGACCATTATTGAGGCCTCTTAAGTCTTTTCTTGAGGGAGAGAACAGAGAGAGTGGAAGAGACCTACTCAAACTTAAGTCACGAGAGCAACGTAGAGGAAAGCCGGGGTGTCGTGGACACGTAGGGTGAAACAGCTAGAGGTGGTGTCTCAGGGCTCGAATCCTAGTTTCTTCAGAGGTAGAGATTGGAAGGATTGCAGTTCAAGGCCAGCCTGGGCAAAATGCTCACGAGACCCTATCTCAAGCTGAGCGGACTGGCATGCCCTTGATATCCTGCATCAACGAGAGGCGCCTTGTCCAGAGGGACCGAGCCAAACACAGAAAAAACAACTACCGCAGAAAGTGCTGGAGGTCTGGTGCAAGTGGTAGAGCACCTGCCTCGTGAGAGAAAGGCTCTGAGTTCAAACCTGAGTACAACCACCCCTGCTTCCCCCTTAGCCCTTGTAACTATGGTTCATTTCATAAATGCCTCCAGAAAGGCATGTCACATTTGCAGTTGCACTAATTCTTCTGATGACACGTTGTCATGAAAGCCCTTCAGCCAAATGTCCCGATCTTCTCTTCCTCTCTCCTTATTTGTCAGGACAGCAAAGGCCATGTGGACAGTGTATCTCAACTAAAACAGGTTCTTCACAAGGGGTGACTCCTTCAGACTGTGAACTCACAGTTCAGCAAAATAAATGTCAGGGAGCTAAAACCTGTGAGCCTGCGGGGGGAGGTAAGGGAGGAATGGAGAGAGGAAGGGTGAGAAAGTGCAGCCATTCTGTTCCAGGTGTGAGCATGGAGCCAGGTAAGTGGAGGGGAGCGGTGGGGGAGCATGGTGGGATGGTGAGGCTGATCCAGGCGCAGTGTAGTTAGAAACGAAGGTGCTGAGCTAAAACCTCTTTGCACAACTAAAGGTAATATATAACAGAGTTAAAAATAAAATGGATATTTGTGATATGCCACGTCAGTGTTTTCCCACTGGGCTGTTTTGTGTGTGTGAACACGTCTGAGCACAACCTGAAAGGTTTAGCTGCAGTTGTGAAGGTTACATGGACATGCATGTGCATGCGTGTGTGTACATACATGCATATGCATACACACATGCACACACATGCACACACACACATGCACACGCCACAGTTCTCCAGCTCCCCTGCTCCAGGGTTTCTGGACAGGCCACTGCAGTGGAAGATGTCTCCATTTTCATTTTGAAACTGAAAACATTTCTTTTGTCCCACTTGCAGTTACTTATCTGGTCTTGGAGAATCTCACTTCGCCTCTGCATTTATCTTACTTATCTTGTTTATCCAAGATGGATTTTGTTTGCTGAGAGTCAAGGGGGAGTTATTGCTGAGTTGTTACAATGTGTGCTTTGCCAAACCTGCGTGACCTCAAGATGCTTGTTTTCCTAAGAGGGAGAGCGGTGGTTTGTGCTGATCGAAATCATCTCTTTTTCTATTTTTTGACAATACTGGATTTGAACTCGAGGCCTTGCTCGTGTGAAGCGGGGACTCGACCACTTGGTCATACACACGTATTTGCTCAGACGGGATCCTGCTGCCTTTGTGCCTGCTCTGGCCTCAAACTGCAATCCACTTGATCCATGTCCACTCCCAAGTAGCTGGGATTGCAGCAAAGGGCACAGCCTGCTGAGAAAGGCTCGCTGGGGCTGGGTCCTGCCTGAGCCTAGGAAGACACAGGCTGTGCAGTTCCTACCCCACAGAACCTGAGCCCTAGCATTCTTACCCAGGAAAAGAGAGAGGTAGGTGGGTGGGAGGGAGGGAGAGAGAGGGAGGGAGAGGGAGAAAAGGAGGGAGAGAGGAGACAGAGGGAGAGACAGTGAGAGACCGTGAGAGAGAGGGAGGGAGAGACAGTGAGATGGAGGGAGATGGAGGGAGAGGGAGGGAGAGGGAGGGAGAGGGAGGGAGAGGGAGGGAGAGGGAGGGAGGTGGAGGGAGAGGGAAGGAGGTGGAGGGAGAGGGAGGGAGGTGGAGGGAGGGAGAGGGAAAAAGAGTTAAGACCTGTTAGTGGCTACAGAGGCCTTGGCTTCTATTCCAAGATTTCCCTGGTATCAAAGGTCAATTTCTTGAGGAACCTGTAGGAAAGGCCACATGTTAACATCTGGCCCATGCTCTCATCCAGGCCTCAACCCCAGACCCCTGGTGCACCCCACCTCCGCTCATTGCATACCTTCCCTCCCTTAGCACCAGAAACAAAAGCGTGGCCATTCACACAGGAAGAGGCCCGAGGCTGTGGCTCCTGAGGGCGAGAACTTTCTGCAGTGGGACTGGCAGGCAGAATTGGAATCAACTTTTCTTTTTCTAACTCAACACAGTCAACACCCAATTTCCCGCACTGATGGAGAGGATCACTCACAGCTGACGCTGTATAATGGGGGTTAGGTCTGCAGGTTTCTTTCTGATTACATTTGTCTGAAGGTAGGGCAGAATAGAAAGGTGGTAGCCGGCGTGACAGCGTCTGAATTATTATTTGGCACACAAGGTCTCTGGCGTCCAACATGTGACCTTGAGACAATGATTCATTTCTCCAGAATCTTTAGCTCTTGTTCCTCTTTGGAATGCTCACAGGTAGAGAGCCCTACAGAAAAGAGGGCTTTGGGCATTCTGAGCATGCCCATGGTCTGGCACAGAGCCTGGCATATGAGCTGCTCAGCTAATTCTGGTTAAATGGACGACTTGCATCTTCCCCACACCTCCCCCCACTCGTGGCACCATTCGAGGGCAGAAGGCTCACTTCTATGTCTTCCTTCCTCTGCCACACGAGAACGAGCAATCTTCCCTACTTATTATCCGCAGTAATGAGGGGAACAGGGAAAACTTACAGAGAAGATGGATTTCATCAAGCACGAGGCTGAGGGCATTTCCTGCTGCTTCTCTGTGGATCACCAGGACTGTGTGCAAGAGACACACCACGAGAGCGAGCTCTTAGTGTCAGCTGCTGGGGAGGGCTTGTTAACATCGGAATCACCTGAGATAAACAAGGCGGCGGGAAGGAAAGCACGAGGGCCAGGAAGGTGAAGGGGGAACTGCAGGTGAGGAGAAGGAAATCTGGCAGGGGGCTGTGGGGGAGGGTGGTGAGAAATGAACTCCACAGTCTCACCGTGTGACCTGGGCCACGTGGGCCATCTCTGGCCCTGATGGCCCACTGAAGCATGGCCCAAGCCAGAGCAGTAAACATCCATATAGCATTAGAAGGGAAAAGAACGGGGAGGGGTGACACTGTTGGTAAAGAAACGTACTCATTATCTGACGTGTGTAACTGGAAGCCCTCAGTACGCCACCTTTACAATAGCAATAAAGAAATAAAATACAAATAAAGAAGGATCGTGTAAGTGGCTTTGCCCACTATCATCCAGGTATGCTTGGCATCCACTAGGCCACTGGAAATGTCTGAGTGAATGTCGTTAGAGGCCAGGGTGGGATGATGAGGGTCACAGGCGTCTAGGACACAGCAGTGCTGCTCAGGTCATTTCTGTAACTCTAACCATGGAGTAGAAACAGAGCCTTCTGACACCTGTGGAGAAGTCCCTGCCTGGCTTTGGCGTAGACACCCAAGAACATTACACTCCGAACATTTAAAATAGATAAGTGAATGATTCTTTAAGGGTCATAAAATCCCTTTGTCTCCACTGGCAAGGCCATTATTTCAACTAGGACAACCACTCCAGTGTTTAAAAGTTGAGTTCTGCTCCAGGATATGGGCCTCTTGCCAGGACAGAGCAAAGTGCAATAACTCAGAAAAGGCTAATAGCTGTGAAATGTTATTACATTAGTTGGACATTGCTCAGAGAGAGACTAATGGCAGTAACTTTAATGTGTGAACAGCCAGGCTCCAAAGCAAACGTAACTGGATTTCTGTCCATCAGTAGCTCAGTGGGAGAGCAGACCTTATTTCACTGCCCCGTGTATAAACCTCATTATTGCAGGCTTGTGGACTGCCCCGAAATCCTGCCACTTCCTCCTTCCCATCTCACCGCTTTCCTTGGCAGATACACAGATTATTTTTGTACTCAAAATGGTTGAGCCTGATGGAATTGGTTCTTTGAAATGCTTAGAGAAAAAGGAGGAAGCATGGGCTCCTGTTCTGAAAAGGAAAGTGAAGGGTAAGACACGGTTATGATGCGTCCTAATTGTGGAGGGCAACAACCGCAACTCATTCTCTCAGTAAGCTGATGGAAATGGCTCCCTGATTTGAGCCAGTGTGAAGCCAATGCATTCTCTCTTGAGAGAATCTAGAGTAATCCCCCCACCCAAGATATTAGCTTTTTAAAACAATTTTAACTGAGAGGTCATTTAAACTTAGGAGGTGTGGGGTGTTCCTCATTAATTACGGTCACAGAGCCGCAGGGAATGTGAGGTAAGGAGAAAGGAGACAGAAGTGTACAACCCAATGTAAAAGAATGAAGTAGGAGAGTCAAGAGGGATGCTGCTGGGTCTTAGTTCTTCTTTTTTGCTTTACTTTGTTATAAGGCACTCGCTGTCTCTGGATTCCTGGAGATAGTACAAAAGACCATCACAACAACCCTGAAGTAGTCATATGTGAGTTAGTGTGAATGAGTCTGTTGCTTGCAATCAAAAGAGTTCTGAGCCAGTTGAGGGAAAGTCTATAAACCAGTGGGAATGGAAAGGAAATGTGGAAAGCAAAGGGCTGAAGAGATCTCTTAGAGCTTTTTGATACTTGTATTTATTTCATGTGGATTTTGTAGGTCAAGGCTCAAAAATTTTCCCTATTAGGAGACAGAAAGATGAACGAACCAGTGCTTTGAGTTTCTGTTGCAAATATGATGCTAGTTTAGAAGTTAGTAATGTGTGTGGGGGGGGGTTAGGGTATAGTTAATAAGATGACTGGAAAAATGTTCTTAGAATAAATTCATGAATTCCTTGGCAATGATTCCAAGTCAAAATGTGAGAAGTTATCTCAAAATAGAGCCCAAGGTCTTAAGCCCTGGGAAGGCATTCAAGTTACAGAGTGAGGCACTCCCCCCACCCCCATCATGGTCGTAATTGTTTCCTTTTACAACTATAAGAACACCACATAATAATAGAAGGTGGTAAGGTGATACACAGTCCATGGAGATAGAACTCAAGATTAAATGTACAAGAAAAGACAGAACACACATCAGAAGGGAGTGGGGCCGTCATATGCATCCTAAGACCTAAGGAATTTTACCTACTAAGCACAAAGCAGTAGCACGCTTCAACACATAGAAGCTTCTGAGTGATATTAACCAATATTTTTAAAGAAAATGGCTTTTGTTTTTATGTCACAACCGCTCAGATTTTCTGTTCCAAGGTCTCCTATTCTTGAACGTCTTCTTCAATTATAGGTATTTGGCTATTCAGTTTTAAGATGAGGAAACAGGGTCCAATGCATTACAATAAAAAAATGAGAGTCCAAACAAGAATAGACAAAGATGGTGAGTCACTGAAAGTGCCTATGTATTCGAAGAAAGTAAAGAATTTTAAAATTATTTTCTTTAGACCTAATATGGAGTTGGACATATGACAGGTGTTTATAATATGATGAATGAAGGAAGACAGGAAAGGAAGAGATAAAACTTGAGATCCCAACCCAAATCCATCCTCTTTGTCCTCTGTCATCCTGGGCTTATTATTCGGACCTCCTGAGAAGTCCTGGCTGGGTCCCAGAGATGAGGAAGAGGTCACTGGTGATGAGATTAAGTAAAAAAAAAAGGTGGAGGAGAATAGGGCAGGGAAGAGAAGCAACCTGGATGGTCTCCATACAGCCTGGCAGCCAACAAGCCAGCTCAGCCTAGCCAACGGAGGAGGTGCAGCACAGGACTCATCACTGAGTTTGGGACGGGATGGACTCGACTCTGATGGTAGATGGCTCTCCAGCCAATCTGTAACTCCATTCCCAGGGGGCAGAATGGAGTCCAGGCCCCCCTCACTGCAAGTTTGGGGACCCAGGCAAAGGCTCTGCCTTCTGGGTCCTCTTGATCTCAAACTGTTAGTGGAACCCCTACTATACTCCATCTTTTCTTCTGATAGCTTCTCTGTGCTGCTGAGGGCCAGCTGCTCAGACAATATGTTTGTGGCAGCATTCCTGGCAGCCTCTCTTCTCACCAAGCCAGCTTTGTTTATGGTCTTTCCAGCTAACTGTGTGCTCTAAAGCTTATCAAACCAGAAGCTTTCCAAACCAGGAGAACGAACACAAATGCCTGTAGGTATGAATTTTCCAGGGTCAGGTCAAACTTAGTAAAGGGGAAGGAAAGCACAGCTATAGACACATTTTTCACACTCCCATATTAGTGGGTGCTTTCACCAAAGCACCAGTAACATCTTGGAACATTTTCTTAAAAACGTTTAAAAACACAGCAAGTCACTGCTGAAGGCCACCAGACTTCCTGGCAGACCAGAGCAATAGGAGTACATGGATGGTTCCAGTTCTTTCCAGTCCAGCCACTCAGACCATGAACTTGAACTTCACGTGTTCCCAGTCCAATTAGCTCAAGCACCAACCAGAACGCCTAGGTTGACTTTTGTAATAGTTGCATGTGGTCACTCTATGCAACCCTTAGAAACCTGTCCACATCCTCTGCCTGAGAACGTATGTGGCCCGTGTGTGGTGTGTTCAGTAGAACTCACTACGTTTGGAGGGGCAGGGACTGGATGGGCAGTTCCCTCTGAACTTCAGCATGAAGGATGATGCTGTGTCTTACGCCCTTTCCTAAGCCAAATGTGAGTCCAAGCGGTTGAGGTGGCACCATGACAACCAGAAGTGCTGGGTGAGATTTGCACCTGGAATCAGAGTTGGCTGAGCTTTTCCCTCCACTGTGTTATTAAAAGTGGGATCTGTCCCCCGGTTGTCCCTCCTTTGGCTGTTGCTTTACTGGAGAAGCTTATTTCTTTTTTTTTTTGCTCTTTTTTTATTGTAATTAATAGAATGGTTACATGATATTTGCCAGATAGAAGGTGCATTAATTCACATACATTGATACCCTTTCACATGTCTTGGTCCCCATTTCCCTCCCCCCCACCCCCACCCCTCATCTTGTTTTCCCCTGTTCCCTATCCAATTTCAAATAACCAAATACAAATATATCCGATATATCAGGTAACAAAGTGAGACACTGTAACAATATGAGATACCCAAGGGACAGCAAAGGAGATGAGAGATAACATAGGAGAAGCTTATTTCTTACTGGATTCTCACTCCTCGGCCACTTCCTTAGGGAGGGCAGCTTCTTTTTCATTGGATCAACTGGTTTGTGTTTGCCAGTGAAGGAAAATCTTAGTAGCACCCACAACTGAATGATGTTGAGGTCAGGAACTCACTGATTCTGCGTGTTATATTATCTCAGAGGAAGAAATAAAATGTTATTGATCTCATCTTGGAGGTCAATGAAAACATTAACATGGCTCAAGTGGCAGAGCTCCAGCCTTAATCAAGAATAAAACTATGAAAGATTCATCACACAGCCTTATATTCGTAAGAAAAATCTACTAATTACAAGACTACAATGTGGCATTATTTAGTAATAGTAGACATATATGACATAATGTATTATGAAATATATTTAGTATTAATTATGCAATATATATTAATACATATAATACACAATATATACATATATATAGTCTGCCTTAAAACTAAACAATGACTGAATTTCTATTCGCTGAGTGCTGGTTGAGTTCTTGTCTTGCAGCAAGGTAATGCTAGGCGCCAAGCATTGCATTGTTTCTATAGTTACTGCTGCCCAAAGCTCTGACGCTTCAGGAGAATTGCATTTCCATGAACAAAAACAATGAAGCTTCTAGGGGATTTGTCTTCAAAAGCCCATTGCCTTACTGATTTAGGGACAATTCTTTCCATCCTAGCATCAGGAAGCCTGGGGTCCCAGACCACCGAGGTGTTTCTTTTTTTCTTTTTAAAATTCTATTTTATTGTTGGGGACCACTGAGGTGTTTCTAATCGTACATTGAATCACCAGGTAAGGAAACAGCTGGTTCTGAGAAAAATCTGCAGCTTGTGGGGCGATCAGAGAGCACTGAACACAATCAGAGAAATCGAGGTAGGCCAGGGCAAACGCTCAGGTCAGGTCATTGTAATAATGTTCGAAAATGCATTCATGAGTTGTGGCAAGTAAGGCCCCATCCCCACGGCTGGAGGGAGTCCTCAGCACAGCTGCCTGGCCGGCTGAGTACCCACTCCTTGAGTGTCTGTCAGGTGAGTGGTTTTTAGAGACCTCATCTTCTCATAGCAAAGGGTGCCTCCAGCCAGACTATCTTCAAATGACTTAGGAGAGAGTCCTTGCTGGTTTCCTCTGAGCTTCTGGAGATTCTGACCATCCATGGAAGCCTTTAAGTAAGGCAGCTGCATCTTTCCCACCACTGTCTTTCTCCTCAGACTGTGTCCAAGTCACCACTGTGGATGATTTGATTAAGTTCAGTTCTAATCCACTATGATCTCACCTTAATGTGATTAGACTTGCAAATGTAATAAGTAATATTTCTACCTTCCCCAGGCTTCAAAGTCACTCGGATTATTTCTCTGGCCCTAGAGGAATCTCTTCATCTCTGCTTGTCTCATCCTACTGACTCTTCAGGGCTAACTCACACTTGGGTATCCTCCATTACACACTAAATCTATCCAGGACAGATTCAGGAGACCAGCTCACTTCGTAAGTTTTCTATCCAACTTGGCATTTGGTGAATCATCAAAACAAAGCGTTAGATGTATTTTAAGCAAGAAAAAAAACTTTAATGATTTTTTTGTTCTGGCCTGAGATCAGCTATCCTGAATTCTTGTGAGAAGTTTATCCTCAGTCCTAAGACACAGAAAGCCCTGCCCTTCCCTTGGAAGGGAGGTGACACTGATATAAAGATCTCCTTGGCATTCTAATAAATGATGCTATTAGGTATGATTTTAGTTTTGAAGATTTTCTTAATTGGAGTCATGCCTTATTCAAAAGTCATTAAAGGTGTCATTTAGGTAAAAACTCAGACTTCTCTTTTTGATTACATCTGTAATTATAATGCATCACCAGGACAGTTATCAGCGCTGACATCTCATGTGCTTTGGGATCACAATGTAAAAGCAGTAGCAAGGCTCTGCCATGGGTATGGAATTTCCATTGAGTCAACTCAGGGTCAACAGGGCTTGCAGTTGAACTTAGAACTTCTGGTTGGTAACTGAGGGTCCTTCTTCTACAGCTCCAGCTCCAGAACCATTTTCCACCATGCACCCTGGCATTCCGAAACTATGCTTGGAAAAGGTGAACCTGCCTGGAAGCTGGGCTTCTCCGCTGAGTCCCTCACAGATTCCACCCTGAGCTGACCCCAGTCTAGCCCGACTCCTGAGTTAACCCTACAAACCCTTCCCTGATGACTTGTGTGTTAGTGATCTTCAGAATGCAAGCCACAAAAACACAGGTCCTGTCATTTGGGGATTTTCATATTCCATAAAAATCCAGGCTCTTGTCTCCCCGTGATCTCTGGACATGGCCTCATTCTTCCCGCATCTGTTTTTTTGTCTTTTATAGTACTGGAGATGGAACTCAGGAAGCTGAACTCGTTAGGCAAGCACTTGGCCATTGAGCTACCTCCCAGCCCCCTCTTCCCTCTGCTCATCCATGTTTTCATCTCTATGGCTCAATTTCCAGGCTAACATGGTAGATACCCAAAATGACACATCTTTCTCCTGGCCTGTCCTTCTGTCCAGCTGAAATAAGATCTGTCCCAGCAAATCACATATGGAAATCTCCACATTGCCCACCAATGTTTACGCCCAGACCCAACGAACCACTTGTGTTCTCTCCAACAAATGAGCACGATAGAACAGATTAACGAGTCTGCCTTGGGGGAATGTGTCCGCTCTGGCGTCTCCTCGAGGTTTGGCAGGCCTTCGTCCTCAAGGGAAAATAGACAGGAACCAAGACACGGCCATCATAAATGCACACCTAGAAATCAAAGGTGGCCAACAGCACTGACGAATCTCCCCATTACCCACACCCCTGCATCTCACCGAGTGTCTCGCCCAGGCGCCATTTCAGAAGTGAGGAGACTGGATTTCGGGGAGGTACAGCCAAGCTAAAACCGGAGAAACAGTCAAGGTTGGTTAGGTAGCTTTGGGAAGTTTGTAGTTTAAAAAGAATTTTTTTTCCTAACCTAAATGGAACATTACAGTCTTGTTTTCATTGTCAATCCTTTCCTTTTAGCAGGTTTCAAGGCCAAGAGAAAATCATGAGGTAAAAGTAAGTGTCACACACAGAGGGGACGGCTTGGGGTCACTCAGTGTCAGGGAAGAGTCCTCATAATGGATGTTTCATCACACAGGGACTGCAGGAGTGGATTTATTGTGCATAATTAAATACTTTAAATAAAGCATAGTTCTTTATCCCATTAAGCATTGCCCATTATCAACTATGCATTTTATTACAGTTATCCAAGAGAACAATAGGTCAAGAACTTTTCTCTTTTTGTATCTAGTCTCCTGTTTGGCCTAACCTATCATTTATAGAGAGACTGCGATCTCTAACCAGAGTGTTATTGTGGCACTGAGAAAGTTTTAAGAGACACTGTCATTTCCCAGTTAAAATTCAGGTTCTGATGGATTTTTAACTATATTTTCCAACTCTGGGGGTCATGATGTTACCAAGATTGCTTACAAGAAATGCAGGCCACTGGATTTACCCTAAACTCTGAGGCTCTCCTGCCTCAGATAGGAAGTTGGTTGTTAACTAATGTTTACTCAATATTTAGAAAATACTTTCTATTTGAAAAAAATGCATTATTGTCTGCATTCAGAGATATCAATGAGCAAAGCATCCAGGACCTATTCCACTAAGATATTACATCTTCCCCAGGGAGAAAGATGGCTTTGTGAATAGCAGATAAGCATTCTATAAAACAGCACGGATGGGGAAAATAAAAAGTAGAAGAGGGGATAGGGCCAGGAATAGAGTTAAGGCAATATTAGATAAGGATAAAGACTCAGAGGAAGTTAGGATCTTGGAGGACAGACAGGTCCCCTGGGAAGTCTGGTGAGTCATTATCATGCCCACCTAGGCTGGGCAATGTGGGGAGTGGGGCTGGAGCTCAGAGAGAAAGGGAATTCATATGGGTAGCGGGAGATGGGATTGTATGGACGTCGCGCCTCTGTGAGAACATTCACACCAACTCTGTCTGACATGGGCAGCAACTACAGCTTTCTAAGCAAGGCAAATCCATGGTCAGATTCATTGTGGCTGCCAAGCCAACAGGAGCGAGTAAAGGAGGGAAGCGCAGAAGCCGTAAGGCAGCTGGAAGAGTCCATGGGCATTATCAGTACCGAGGGGCAGGGACAAAGGTGGGAGCAGGCACGGGGGGGGGGTGAGTGGGCATCTCGATGCATATTCTTGAGTAGTAGTCACTGGAATTTTCAATGGACAAGATGTTAAGTGAGAAAAAGAAGTGTGAAACGTGACCACAAAGTTCCTGACCACAGTCACCGAAATCACCATCAACTCTGGAGGGGAAAAAAAATCAGTTTTGATGAATAATGAAAACCAACAACTGAACCTAACAAGGACACTGTGTTGACTTCTTCATTTCAGCTTAACAACTACTCTATAAGGGACATGAATTAGTTTCTGCCGTATGGACAGGAAAGTGGAATGTCATGGCTTAACGTAGCTCACAATCACAGGTCTTCTGAGTTAGGACACCAGGGCCCCAATTCCAGCATGACCCTAGGTGCCCAACTGCCAGGCTTCTTACCCCTTTCTCCCACGTCTATGAATCTATGGCCACGTGATCCATGCCCTGCACCCCGGAAGTATCCTGAACACAGTGAAACCACACACACACAGACACAACCTTTTAATTTTTATTTGTATTTCTTAGGTCAAGAATTACATACTAGCCAACATTATAATATATTTACATGCTGAAACTGGCTGCAGTTAAGTTTAAATTCAAGAAAATAATTCTTATGTGCTATTCATTTATAATCTTCATGTTACCATCCATCTTGTATATCCCAGAGATTTTTAGTAGCCTTGTTTTAAGAAACACAGGAACATAGATGCAAATGAGATCCACGTGTGTTCTGCATTTTCTAGCCACTGGTAAATGTGAATGTGTAGAAAGGCTGCAAGGTAATTAGTAAGGCTGATGAATCAACTACCGAGAGGGAAACGATGATATCATGTCTTAGAAAAAGGTCCACTCAGAACTTTGCAGGGACAATATTTATAACAAAGCAAAGTTTTACACTGTCTAGAATTTAAAATTCCAGAAAGTTTGAATTAGTGATGTTTAAAATAACCACAGGTGAACACCCATTATTGAAATAGACTATGAAAAATAGTTGAACTCTAATGATTGAACTAAAATGTGAATT
Source organism: Megascapheus bottae (assembly GCF_031878675.1). Lineage (NCBI taxonomy): Eukaryota > Metazoa > Chordata > Mammalia > Rodentia > Geomyidae > Megascapheus > Megascapheus bottae. Next base: position 5,026,486 of record NC_143537.1, on the reverse strand, counting down.
TAAAAGGTACAAGGGAAGAAAAATTTGACTTCAACGGGTACACAGACACAGATACAGATATTCAACATCAAGACTCATGCCAGGAGACCATAGCTTTGGAACTCAAAGAACAACAAGTTTTGCTTTTCATCATTTTGAATAATTCTCACAAAAGCATTTTTCAAAGAAAATTAAAATTCTGAATTTTGCCCTATCAACAGAAATGTTCTAATTTCCAAAAGAAATTGAATAGCTATTTAAGTGTTGCTTTATCACTCGCCCCCTTAAAAAACAAACAAACAAAACAAACAAAAGCACAATGATTTCTTTAGGACAGTATTTTAATATTCTTTCTATTGTCTCCCTACTATTTTTATTTTTACAATCTTCCTGGTGCATTTGGAAAATGTTTTTTTAAAACCTTTGGTGTGAAGCAGGGTCTTGTTTTATTTTTCCATTTCCCCGTTTTTCTTTCCTTTTAAAAAATGAGTGTGGAGTCTTTGGTTGAAAGGAACAGTGCTATCTAAGGACAAAATGCTGCTAAAAAAGTTTTCTAGCATGTGTGCATGTCATAAAATTTTGGAGCTGGTAAGAGCAAGTATTTGTTTCCTGAAATGCCACCAATACAAACTTCTACTTTGTGAAATTTGAGACTTAGGTTGCAAACTTTGGTTTCTTGTACTCTGGCATACTTTTTTTTTTTTTTTAAGAACAAACCCAACTACGTTAGGTTATTAATACTTGTTTTCTTTAACCCCACTGGCCATTTCTAAGGCTATCTCTTGGTTGGTACAGTGACTACAAAAATCACTGCTAGATTTCCTTTGGTGGGGGAAACTAGTGGGACTGAGAGGGAAGAGGAAGGGACAGAGTGCATGTGTGTGTGCACGTGTGTATATAAGTGTGTGCGTGTGATAGCAAATGAAAACTGCTGTCTGGGATTTCCAAGCCACTTAAGCGAAAGGGAGTTTAAATTAGTCCACTGGGGATACTTCAGGAACTGTACTTTGTAAAAATAAGCAAAAATTGAGGGAAAAATAAACCCTAGTTATCTGAATCTATGGACTACTCATTTACAGCATGTCCAATTATTTACACAATATAACACATCAATTTAAGCCATAAACAGAATTAGCATATCTCCTTACAACAGAATAGAAATTAGAAGTTAAAAATATGTAAGAAATCTGTTTTGGTATTTACAGGTGTTCAGTGAAAATTATGGGTTGTCACACCACATGGGCTGTACAGATAGCAAAATGGAATGGTCACTACAGGTATTCATTTCCCTAACCAATATGGCGGAGTTGAGGTGCTTTTCTTTTATTATTATGATGATTATGATTATTTAATTTCCTCCTTCTAGGAGGAATTTGTTTTTAATCTTACGTTTTCTTCTTAAAAGTTTTATTTTTAGGTCAGCAGGAATGTTCTTGGTGTCCTTAAAAGACAGAGCAATTAGACAAGCAATGTGACAGCTAGTTGAAGCCAGATATTTCAGTACAGTACGATTGCAGTGTGGAGTTGTGTCATGGTTTATAAGAGCTATAGGCAATGGGTTACTGAGAGAGAAATACCCAGGACCCTGCATTACTTACTTCAGTGTGTTGATTGAGGGTTGCCAAATTAAAACTACTCATAAGCTTGTTTAATGAAGGAAATCAAATATATTAGCTTATTCCTTTCCCCCCAACATATGAATGCAAACATATGTCTATATGAATCTATATATACACATGTACACATGTACACAGAGTAAGACCTGTTTGTTGATGTTTTGCAGTTTGTTTGAATGTGAAGTGAATCATAAAAGTGGTGCACAGTTACTGATAGAAAAATGGCCTATTTAACACAGGTCTTGCTTAAAATAAATGATTCATTTCTCCATCCTGCATTCTAGAGCACTTCTTTTATGTGTTGTGCTTTTGTAAGCTGATAGATCTTGTGTGTGTGTGTGTGTGTGTGTGTGTGTGTGTGTGTGTGTGTTCCTAATGCTAGAATGTAAAATCTTTTGGTTTATAAATTATTATCAATATTATTATTATTATTAGTTTACTTAGCACTGCTTTGAGGAATGGAAGAGAAAAGTCTACATGGCACTGTTTGAGTCTGTTCCTGTTATTAAATTGCAAGAGAAAGGATTGTTAACATTCCTATGCAAACACATGAGTATGCTGCATGAGTTTTCAATTCTGAAGTGCATTTCATACCCAATAGCAGTCATGTACAATATATACATACAGATTGTGAGCCAAGATTTTATTGAGACTGTGTATTTTAGAGTCAGAATTTGCATGAGTTTCACGAAGATGAAAAAAAAAACCTTAATTGCTGGCTATCTGGCTGCTTTGAGATCCACAGGAAAACTATACATATGTGAAAATGGATACCATATCAGGATGGCCAAAACACCCCTCCTGGTTCTTCAGCTGAAGCCGTCCATGTTAGCTGTGCGCGCTGGTCAGGCCTAGGGCCCTTCCTTGTCTCTGATGCCTTCATCCCAGCTCAGCGAGCTGCCTCGGTGTGGCTCGAGAAAATCCTATGTCTACTGCTATTTCTGGACAGGACAAATCAGTTAAAAAAATCCGTGTGTTTACTGAGCACTAACAATGGATTTCACTCTGGGGCGTCAGCAGTGAGGTCCATCCTTCTGTCCATGCCTGAGGACAGAAGTGAATTCCCCGTCCTCGTTGTATATTGGTGGAGATGCTTTGCCTCCCATCTGTTCTACGCCACTGTGGACTTCCTTGGACAACTAAAATTGCGTCGTAGTCATAAATGACAATAGGAAGGATTTATTTTTATGGCTTTTACATGAATTGTAAAGAAGAGCCCACTGCTAGATCTAGGTTCTGAGTGGTCTCTAGAAAGATTTTGCTGGAACGGCCTTTGAGAGTTATGCCCTGAGTTACGGATACACTCTTTCCCAATACGTTCCACTTAAACTTCACCCCCTGGTGGCAGGGGGCAGGCGCGTTTCTTAGTATGACAGCTCTCAGTGCCTGTGCAGGAGGAGGAGGAGGAGGAGAAGGAGGAAGAGGAAGCCTGTCTCGAGGCAGACCCGGGTAAATCTCTACTCTCAGCACAGGGGGAGAAATGTGGTCAGATGTGCTCTGAGGTATTCAAGCACAGAATCAAGAAGCCAGAGCCAGACTCCCTTACAGAGGCACACAAAAGCACCATCCTACCGTGGGTGCCAAATGTTTAGAGTGGAAGGCCAGAGAGCTCCAGTACATTTCAGGCTCCTGAATGATGAGAAGAAAACCTAACTTTTATCTACAGGAAGACACTGGCCTTGGCTCCTCAGAACAATTAGGGACCTTATCAGAAAAGAAACATTTTTGTGCTGTTTTTAAAGGAGAAACAGTGAAGTCATCCTCTGAGGAAAAGGTCAGAACAATCAGACTTTATGAAAACTTAGCAGCTATTTTCTTTTTTTTTAAAGTGAAAATATGAGCCTCACACTGACAGAAATAAAATTTACGAAACATACCTTCTTTCCTGTCCAGTAACTATGAATCCATATGTCCTAACTGTATAGAATGCAGCACAGGGACAATAAACACAACACATCATGCAATGTGCAGAATCAACTGAGGTCCCTGCTGTGCACTGTGTTCAGATGGCCTTGTTGTTACCCCATCGTGCATGAGTGTTCTTGTTTTCCTTGAAGGCAAGTTGAAATCAACACAATGGAAGCACCCTCAAAAAATTCCCAACCCAAACGAACTGTTGCAGGGCACCGAGTCTTGGAAGTATAATACAAAGGTGAACGTCACTGCACAAAAGGAAATACATCTCCTTCTCCAAAGCCTAGGTCTGTCTCCTAAGTCTATAATCAGAATTTTGGAAACAAGAAAAGCTGCAGAGCCATTAATCCTTTAGAGAAAGAAACAAATCCTCCTTCTGAAATACTATTAAATTCCCAAATCAACACATAAGGAGACGCTGCAGCAATGGCTGATGTTAAGTTTATGCTGTGTATTTGTACATTTGAACAATCCCTAATCTAATCTGAACATCTAAGATACTTTTAATTCCCTTTACTTTTCTATTTCATGGCTGCCTTTTGATCAGATAAGCCACAAAAATCTCCTTAGGTCTGTGGTCAGAGCTAGTGAGGTCAGAACACAAATCCCTTCCACTGCTACCCCTGGCCATGCATGGCCAGGAGCTGTGGAGCTGATAAAAAGTGTTATGTTTGCTTGCTTACTTTAATCTCTCTTGCTACAGTCACTTCTGGATTTCACACTCTGCTTTGTGTTGTTACTTCTTACTTTCACTTCCTAAGAAACAGCTTTTTAGCAAAAAAGAAAAAAAAATCTTTAGGGCACCATGCAAGAGAATGCTCAGAGATCTTCCTATCTTTAAAAGAGAGAAGTCACTGCCCGTTTCCAGCACCTGAGCAAGTCCAGAGACTGGCTGGCTTGGTTCCCTAAGTCTATGCCCAGACCTCTGACTCCACACCTCCTCTGTGCCAACTGTCATGGTTTCATGGCACCACGGTCACCTCAGGACAGGCCTGGCACATCCTGAGGTGACATGCTCGCAAGGCATTACAGTCACCATCGGAACCACTTGCCAACCTCAGGGGGGGAGGTGGGAGGGTACCTGGAATGCCTGGGCCATGGGGAAATGACTGACAATCCTCTAGAACCTTTAAGGCTCCATTCCTTCTTCTAAATTCCTCTCTGTGTAGACTGCATGCTACACAGATGTTCTGGAACATTCCGACTCAGTCTTGGCCAGTGGATGCGCCAATCTCTTGTGTTTGTCACTGGAAAACACAAGCAACCCAAATGGCTATGGAATGGACCACAGGAGAGGCCAGCAACTAAGGTATTTTTGCATCATTGTTGTTCTGGATTGATGTGTTTTCCAAGTCCTACGGCAGTCTGTACAACTGTGGTGAGGAGGAATCTAGTCTCTGCTTCCCGGGTAGGGTGTGTGTGTGTGTGTGTGTGTGTGTGTGTGTGTGTGTGTGTGTGTTTGTGTGTGTGTGTGTGTGTGTGTGTGTTGGTGGTGGGGGGAGGCCATGTTTTAGTTCACGTAATAAAGCCAATAGACGATGTTGAAGAAGGAAAAGACCACGGGGAAGAAGATACGGGACCACCGGTCTATGGCGTTCACATCAGTCAAGTCGGGGATGGTGATTTTCAGCTGCGAGGCCCGTCTCCGCAGGCGGCTCTTCTTTTGTGCCACGTGTCGCTCCAGGGCGTTTCGGCCAAAACTGTGTCTGGGCAATCCGGCTTTCCGGTACTGGATGCTGGAGGCGTCGTAGGCCAGCATGGTGCTGCGGGGATCTCCGAGGCCCATCACGGCGTCCGACGTGGCCATTTCATTTTTGATCTCCAGGGTACTCAGTAGGATATTCTCATGGGGGTCCATCTACAAAGGAGAAGAATCAGAGAGGACAGCCCAAACGGTGAGCCTTTACTGGTGTTCACAATGCAAGGAACTATCACAAGGCAGTGGGAAGACGGGAGCATGGCTACCTCCTCGCTCGATTCTGTCTGGCGACTCTGCCACTATGGGTTGAGATCCAGCACTCCTGCTCTATGACATGGCATAAACAGCCCCTTCAAGGCGATGCTGGTACTGTAACTTGCCATCTTGTTGCTATCTTTTTCATTAATTTTTGCTGAAAACGCAAGGAAAGTACGGTACTCTCTTAAGAATTTATAAGCCTTTGAAGGGAGGGTGGTGCATGAATGCACAAAGCTATCTAAGGAGGTGGAGGCAGAAGGCTCAGAAGTTCAAGGCCAGCCCAGGTAGAGTTAGGGAGAACCTAACTTCCAACAAAAAGGCCAGCAGCATGGATCAAGTGGTAGAGTGCCTCACTACCTGCCTTCAATCTCTAGTACAAAAAATGGAATTTATAACCTTGATAGGAACACACACACAAAAATGAAGCTGCATTAGGTTTGAGATAATGGCAGAAAATTCTTGAACTATGTTCTTCATGGTATGTATGCATGTGTGTAGGTGTGTATATGAAGTTGAAAACTTGTGGGGTTAATTATCAAATATTTTCTACATATGTCAAGTGATTTTCTGTATAATTTCATGGAACTGCTATTTCTTCCCATGCATAGCTATAAAATGTCACGGTAAACTTCCAGTGTTTTTCCGCAATATAAACAGGATGTAGCTCTATATTTATGATCTACTGAAACACAGCTAGCATCTAGAATAATGGAGATTTAAAAAGTGGGAGTGCAACAACTGGACACACGCCTGGTGAGGGAGGTGCCAGCAGACAGGACTGACTTGAGGGGAAAGAGAAGAGAACACACCTATTGTTGACTCTTCTCCACTGGAGTCTGGGGGTTTAGGGAATGGAATTAAGTGGAATATATAAACAGTCCAGTCATTTCTCTGATAATTTCTTTGTGCAAAGCTAAAAGGATGATGACTGACATCCGGAGTTGCAAGTGCCGATATGTTGTGTAATGCTCTGTATTGTGTTAACATTCATGTGTTTTAATACTGAAGATCCATTGTTATGGATAACAAAGTGTAGCCACAAGAAGTTGCTATTAATCACAACATGTTTATTTTGTTGGAGAATCAACATAGACCAAATGGCACTAAAATTTTAGAAATCGTAGAAGGAAAAGTGCCTGATGACAGGCACCCAAGATTCACAGAAGCAAGCATTTAATTAGAAGATATAATATGCTCCAAGCCTCATGGATTATGCAGGCAAAACTGTTGCTAAGATTACATTCCACCCAATAGCTCTCAAATGTGCTTTAGAGGCCCTTTATTACAAATTCAAATCAGAAGCCTTCCGAGAAATGGCTTTTTTCCAAAGTCACATTGTGAATAGATAGACGTGGATTCAGGCCTGATCAGAGGTAGAAGTAGGGGGAAGTGGTTTCCAATACTCATAGAGGCATGAAAAGGGAAGATACTGTTCCATATTCTCTCCTTCCCTCCCTCCCTCTCTCTCTCCCTCCCTCCCTTCCTCCCTCCCTTCTGTCTCTCCTTCCCTTCCCTCTCTCCCTCCCTTCCCTTTTCCTCTTCCTCCTCCCTCTCCCTTCCTCTCACATTCCTTTTAATTTTTTTTGCCAATAGCACGGTTTGAACTCATGTTTTCCATTCTACCAGCTGATCTATACCTCCAGCCACCCTCTATTGCTTCTTTCTTTCTTCCCCACTGCCTGTGCTTTAGTTATTTTTTAAGACCCTCTCACCCCTTTGACTCCATCAGTCTCAGATGGAGTCCTGTTTCAAGGACCACCACGTTCAACTTGTTCTCTGAGGCAGAAATTTATGAACGTATTCCCCAGACTAGCTTGGAACTGTGATCCTCTTATTTCTGCCCCACAAGCGTGAACCACAGACACTAGTCTGCTCCTTGTTATTTCTATAGCATGTTTATTTTGTTTTAGGACTATCAACTTTTCCTTTAACTGCCTAGAAACAACGTCTGAGCAAACTTTCTTTGACCTCTATGCATGGTTACATGCAGCACGCTCCCCCAGTCAAATACCAGGAGGTTTGCTTTCTCTTGAGCAATTTTAATAGCAAGAACCGTTATAAGTTGACACCGGACCTAGCTATAATTTAAAAGTATAAAACAATCATGACAACCATAATAAAAATCATAGGTAGTTATTAAGAGAAACTCATTCGAAGTGCAAAACAAATTATCTTGGGATAATTTAATCTCAATGGGGTTCTGTCTTATTATCTATGGAATTCAAAAGTTGAATTAGGTAATGCCTGAAGCCTTATATTGGTGTGCATGAAGTAAAAGGACACGGGTTGAACAGATCGGTGTGGAAAGTACTGTGGCAAGCATTATAACTACCCAGGAAAACTGTTGATGTTGGCCAGTGGAGGAAGAACTCTCCGGAAAGAATACCACCTTGGAGTAAAAAAGTAGTTCTTTTGGCTTTTCCAGTCATCATTTTTGACCTTAGATTTTTTTTTAAGTCTCTCAGACTCTACGTTCCTTCAGCAATGTTGGGGTCTAGGAACAGAATTTGGGAGATGGACAATAATAAATCTTGTTGAGCAGAACTGAGGGATGGAAACGCTCTGCAAGGCTGATGGTTGGGACAGCTGTACACAAAGCAGAGAAAGTCAAATACGTTGTCTTTCTTTGTGGTCTAACTTTACACACATGAGCACCTCAAACGTGGCACAAGCACTATTCGCTAAATGCATACATCAGATCTTTTACAAGAGATACGGCTGCTGATCTTGCAGTGGACATCTTCTCAACCCTACCAGAGACCTCGCCAAGGGGGAAGCGGTCGTGGTTGAGGGGTATTGATTAATGAACTCATCAGTGGATAAACTTGCTCTTCTCAGCCTTCCGTCATGTTATTAGCACTCGTTTACCTCAAAGTGTAACTGCTTATTTTGACTCAGTGAGGGATATTAATATTCCAGGAAGGAAAATTCTTATCCGTAGCCACGTAGCTGTGCAGGGGGGTAAGACCTAATCACCTTTATTTGTAACACATCTCTCAACAGAGACAGGAAGTAGGCGCGGGCAGGCCCTAGTTCACTGGGCTCTACGTAGTAGTCTGATTACTCATTTTATCTCATCTTTCTCTCAAGGACCAGCTTTCTCCACCACTTGCCTTATTTTCTAGAAAACCTTTCCTAGGTGACCAGATTCATATATGAGTTCCTCTGTGCCTCCACAGCGTTGCATCCATTTGGCAAATCCTTCTGATTACCAAGAGGAAAACTGCTTTGGCGGGCTGGAATGGTGGCGTGCCTACACCTGGAAGAGCAGGTGTTTTCTGCTAGAAGAGAGATGGGGGGCAATGTTTCCCGCTTCTGATTCTGCACTCAGGCAATCCATATTTTGAGTCTGGTCTGACATAGTCACTAGTTCTGAGACTTGGAGAAGATCCTTGAATCTCTCTGCGCTCAGCTTTCCTGCGTGGGGCCATGTGGGGACACTAAGGAACAGAACTTACCAAGCACTTCCACTCACCTTCCCTGGAGCAAGCCCTCCACATGGTATCACAGATACCTACTCAGTGGAGAGATCTGCCCCATCATCATGCAAAAATGCAGGTGGACAAGCCACAAGTATAAAACCATCATGTAAGACTTCCTTTTGGTTTTGGTAATAGATTCTGTAAAGTGCTAAGAATGAAGCTTAGTATATTACTACAGGTTTTGGTGGCCAAACATAAATCGTTGTATTAAAATCTTTAATAAGAAGTCTAGGCTGAATGATTTCCAAAGAGGGTGAGATAAGCAGAAATGGACTGTATTTCTTGGGTGGAGAGGTAGCAGGTGGCTGGCAGACATTACTGGTTCTACAAGATTTACAGAGCCCCCAGCATCTTCCTGGCCACAGAAGGAAACAGGGCTCAGAGACCCAGGCTAATGAGAGGCATGCCCAGAGCTGCCTAGCTGCATGTCCTCTGCAATGGTGGACACTGGAGATCATACTCATCTCATTCTCACCATCCATCTATCAGACGTCACTTCTTGATCTGGAGTTCCCGTCCATGGCTGCAACCACATTTGTCCTGGCTCCTGGCACTCAGCAGTGAGTGGAAAAAATTACTCTTGTGGAAATTCATAACTCATTCGCCTCTTTAAAGTCACGGGCCATATGGGTTTTATTTTTCAAGATCAGTTTGAAGGGTGGAGATCCATTTCTTGACTGCTCTAAAGTTTCTTCTTCTCATTATCAAGTTCAACTTCTTGTTTTCTTATTATCCCAGTGTTCTTGGGGGGAGGGGAAGGGAGGGAAAGGCATTTTCATGCTTGGGAATTAGGGCACAGAGAGATCAGGAAAATTATGACTAGTTCACAAAGTGTGAGCTTGGGATAACAAAGCAAGAAGAAGATTCAGGTCCCTTGTGCTTTGTCATGGTGAAGACATCCCTGCAGGGGTTCCACAGCTCTTTCCCTTATGGGTATGGGTCGGGTTAAATGTAGCAGTAAAGCTGCCAGCTGGTATAGACACCTGTTAACTGCAGCACTTCTGAAGTTAGGAGAGAAGACAGCTGTGCCTTGGCTGTGTAGCAGCCCCAATGTTTCCTTAGAATTTCCCACTTCTCCATTCTGTGCCTCTGGTGTGGCTGTAAACCAATCAAAACGCTCCTAACACTGTGATTGGCTCAGGGATGGGGCACATGACCTTTACTGAGCCAATGGCACGCTGTGAGCCCTCAGATGCCCATCCCAGAGGGAAAGCTCCCAATAATGCCACCAGAAATGCACCTGCAAGCTCACACTCCAAACTACAGAACCTGTCAAGATAGTTTAAGTGCGTGAGAAAACTGAAAAGGCACAACACAAAAGCAAGCTCATGACCTGATGTCACCCAATCTTTGTATCTGGACATACCTGATGACATCACCTTCTTCCTTCTCACCCTTCCTCCCTTCTTCTTTTCTGCTTCTGTCCTCCTCCTCTTCCTGTTCCTCCTTTTCCTTGCCATCTCTCTCCTTGGCTCCCTCTCCCCAACCTATGCCACTCTCCCTCATCTTTCTCCTCCCCATCTCTTTCTCTTAAGTCAAGATGAGGAGAATTTTATGTTGAGACCACCAAGAATGCCAAGATATAATTTCTCTTATTTTAAGGTCTCCACAACTCTGTAATGTAGGAGACCAGAAAGGAATGAAAGGCATTTCACTTGCAAGAAGTTTTCCTGACTGAAAAATGGAAAGACTTAGAAAAAATCATATTAAGTGAAGTAAGCCAGACTCAAAAGAACCTAGGCTCAATGGTTTCCCTCATTTGTCATAAACAGTAGAAACCTTGGGCTCTCCTAGCAGAGATTTACAATAGAACAAAACCTAGATACATAAGGCCACACAGTATGACGCTAAATGAAAGGACCTCCAGGATATAGAATCAAAAGCCATATAATGAGTGATTGTTGTCCTTAATGTACTATGTTAACTCTCATCTCTTTTGCTGTCCCTTGGTTATTTCATATTGTTACAGTATTTCACTTTGTTATCTGATATATTGGATATATTTGTATTTGGTTATTTGAAATTGGATAGGGAAGGGGGGAAAACAAAATGAGGGGTGGGGGTGGGGGGGAGGGAAATGGGGACCAAGACAAGAGAAAGGGTATCAATGTTTGTGAAGCAATGCATCTTCTATCTGGTGAATATAATGTAACCCTTCTATTAATTACAATAAAACTATATGAAAAAAAGTTTTCCTGACTGAAAGCAGGACAATGTTGGGTTTCAATATGTTTTTGTCAGGGATGTAAGGAACCTAGGTATCTGATAGATTTAGTGGTCAGTGATTAAACTGTGTTTTCTCCCCTTTTCCTTGTCTTGTTACTGTACCTTCTTGAGACCAAACTTATAGGGTCAAGAACAAGATAATGGAGGAGATCTCTAGATGCATTTACCTGGTAGTTGAAGAGTAGAAATGGCAAGTACTTTTAAGAATTTTAAGTATCCTTTACTGTTTACATGGCTTTTTACATCTGGATTAAAAAATTCAGTAACAGTTTCTGATCTTTTGCTCAGATATATCCTTTTTTAAAGGTGGTGTTTCTACAGCCTTATAAAAAGTGAATAACGGGCCGGGAGTTTGGCCTAGTGGTTAAAGTGCTTGCCTAGCATGCACGAAGACCCAGGTTCGATTCCTTGGTACCACATATATAGAAAAAGCCGGAAGTGGTGCTGAGGCTCAAGTGGTAGAGCTCTAGCCTTGAGAAAATTCAAGGACAGTGCCCAGGCCCTGAGCTCAAGCCCAGGACTGGCAAAAAAAAAAAAAGTGAATAACTGGCCACGCTCATATTTGACAGAGAAAGTCAAAAGGAGAAGAAAAGAGGGGGAAAGGCAGATGAGAATGTAATGTATATCCTACAAAATTAAGAAGAGTGAGGGAAAGGGAGGGTCGGGGAGGGACGGGTGAGAATGACGAAGAGGGTGACACTGATTGAAGATACAGTATATTCATAAACTGCTTTGTTAACTAACAACTCCTTTGGACAACTTAAAAATAACAACAGAATAACAAAACAGAAATTAAGGTTCAGGAAAACAAATTAAAGAGTTAAACTTGTACTGTTAATAAAGAATACAAGAGTTTAATAATGTAAAAATGATCTTAATGCACTAAATATTCCATGCTGCATCCAGCATGGCATATTATATGTATGTATGAATATACATATTATATAATATACTGGTAATGGTTGGATGGGTGCAATTCTACACACTGGCTTTCATCATAACTCATGAAGGACTTATTTTATTTAATTTTTTGCCAGTCCTGGGCTTGAGCTCAGGGCCTGAGCACTGTCCTTGGACTTTCTCAAGGCTAGAGCTCTACCAATTGAGCCTCAGCACCACTCCGGCTTTTTTCTATGTATGTGGTACCGAGGAATCAAACCCGGGCCTTTGTGCATGCTAGGCAAGCACACTATCAGTAGGCCAAACTCCCAGCCCCAGAAGGACTTATTTTAAAGAGATATCTTGTCTGTACTTCCAGGGTTCCAAAGTCACAAAGCCTTGACCGAATCCCAACAATGTGCATTTCTAAACTGTTGCCCTGCTATTCTTGGGCCCATACTTGAAAAACTGAAAAGGGTTACTGGATCAGAGCAGAGGGACATGACTTCAAATAAATGAGCAGCAGAGAGCAGAGAAAAGGAGATAAAGTTGTTACCACAGTCCATATGAGCAGGCTGCACAGCAGCTTTCTGAGGGCCATAAAAGGCTTCCATTTGTGGATCATTTTCGAGAGTCAGGCATTGAATTAAAGGTTTTATACAACTATTATTTACTCTTAATCTCGACAGCAGTTCCACCAAGGGCAAATCACTTCTATTCTCTTTTTAAGGGGGGGGCGGGATTATGGATTAGGGGTCGCTCAGGATCTGCCCAGTTATACGGTTGGGTAGTATGGAGTTAGTATTTAATCTATTTGTTCCAACGTCCCTGTTCCGAATCAACAAACTATGATAGCACATCTGAACTGTCTTCTCAACTGTGAGTGTTGCCTTGGAATGTTTTCTCTCTTGTAGACTGCACTCAGGTGTCAATTTTGAGAAACTAAAAAGGACCAGCCATTGCCACATGAATCTGGATTCTATAAACTGCTTTTGACAGTTCCAGAACTGAGGGAGGGTATTTAACACAGCTTCTCAGGCAATCTATGATGAAAATGGGAAAGTTGGGGGAGGGGAGATTCTAGCTCTGAACAACTGAATGTGTACAACTGAATGACTGTGTGTCATGTCATTCTCTGGGCTATATCCTTGCTATGTAGTGTTGTCCACAGATCAGGTGTGTATGATGCAATTCTGTGTGTGTGTGTGTGTGCTAACACAGAACCTCAGGTTTTATCTTAGACCTACTGATAAGAGTCAGATAAGAATCTTTGCCACAATTCCCCAGTCACTTTAAAGCACATTAGAGGTTGAGAGGAACTGAGGTAAATGGTATTTTTGATTCCATGGTATTCTAAGTCAATGCCAATAGGTTTTTTTTCCCCCAAACTAAACAACAGCAACACTGGAATTTTTCAGATATCTTGATTATGTATGTATACCTTGGCTTCTTCAGGATGCTAAAATCATCACAACCTAGACTCTGGTTTTTCCCTCGGGGGCGGGTGAGTGGCAGAGGGAAGAATGAAGTCCAGCCCAGCCACGGGGTGGCGGCTTCTACATATTGGACCAATTACATGGAACCCCCTTCTCCAGTGAGGCCCCACTCTCATCCTAAACTCTTCCCTTAGAAGAACTGCTGTCAATTTGACACAGCCTTCTTAAGCATCCCTAACACCAAATTACCCCCGGCTCCAGGACAGGACGGTTGCTTGACCTTCAGAATAGAAGACAATGTATCTGATAGTCAAATGTTCTGATATCTAATGTTCCAATAAAAAAAGCCTCAGCTGGGCACTGGGTCAGTCAACTACTGAAAAACTCTCAAAATAAAATAAGTGAGAATGAGATTCGAATCCAGGCTGACCACTTAGGAACTCCAGGATGTGGAAGATTCTGATTCTATCTGTGCCTCAGCTTTGGTCATCAGTGAAATTTCCAGGGATGATGCTGTGAGAATATCTCATCAATCTGTAAATTCTAATAATGTCTGAGCCATCAGAATCACTTGAGGAATTTAAAGAGAAGTGTATATTCTCAGGGAATCAGAAATTTAAATTCAGGGGATCTGGTGACTCGCAGGCGGTGCCATGAAGACAGGCAGGCTGGGGACAGCATTGGCAGGCAGCCCCTGTGAGCTCTAGGTAAATGGCAGTTTTCCTTCAGTGTCGTGAGCAGCTTGACTTCTTTCAGGGCTGCACAGCAAGGACACACCTTCCTGAATGCCTTCCTGTGTAGTTTTGTGTCCTAGAGATGCTTTGGTGGAAAAAAAACCCACAAAAAACAACCCAGACTGAACTTCAATAAAGGCCAAACCAGTCGGTATTGTCAAATGAAAGTATGGCAATGCTTGATAATCAGGGCACCGTCCCAGATTGTTAAGCAAGTCTAGTCTTTGCTATTTAACTGCTCTGTGGGCTCTGAGGAGTCACTAGGTATTAGCTTCTCTGTCCATCAAGTAAGATCCTTAGAACATCATTCTCAGGCTAAGTGCCATTATCACATAGTGGGACACACACCCTACCTGGACTGAGAAGCAACTTTCTCTTCATCTTTGTGGCAGGCCCCAGAAATTTTCTGCGGTAGAAGCCAACAGAAGGCAAAGAGCTTGTTCAGTACTGAGGAAAATTTCAAAATGATGCCAGGGTCCATTTTTGTTATGTTTCCCTGGGTGCTCTTTGTCCAGATTAAACAAGCAGCGAGCAACCTGCCAAACCTCTCTGCAGCAGAGGCTATAAAAAATTCCTAATTTCTTTAGGAACATAAGAAGGTACTTGCTTGAGGTAGTGCTTCATCTTGCCACAAAATAATTCAAAAGAGGGCTCATACATATTTGACAGGATGCCCAAGATTCCCAGAGCTGTCCACTGAACAGCGTTCTTCTCTTAATCCCTTCCTCCCTCCCTTTCTTCTCCTCACCTTCTCCCTTCTCTCTCCACCTCTCACTCTTTCTTCCTCTTTTTCAACGCACAGTTCCTAAGCTTTACTGGGTACTCTCCAGAATAATTACTACCAGGTTTTTCTACAATTTTAGCAAATGTAACATAAATACTGTAAAATATACACATGTATAGGGGAAAGAAGGAAAGTAATTGCTATTTACAAAAGATACTAACTTCTCATGCTAACTTTTTACAGGGTGAATATTTTAAAATTGAAAATGGTTTCATGGCTTTCCTTAAAGACTGTCTTAAATAATCCAGAGTTTAGCAAGGTTTCTACCAGAACGTTTAGTTTTAGTTCAGTTTGGCTTTAGTTTTTTTCTAGTGGAGAACTAGAAACACAGTAGAAGTTAAGGATGTTGCTTTTCAAATCTACAATGGAAACTGAGCATGTTCTACTCTGTTTTTGTTTGTCTGTTTTTTTGTTGTTGTTTCTTTCCTCACAGTTGAACTTTGGGCATTCTGCCACTTGAGTCTTACCTCCAGCCTTTTGCTGTTTAATCAGAGATAAAGTCTAGTGCACTTTTCTGCCCTGACTGATGTTAACCCCTAATCTTTCAGCCTTCTGTGCAGCTAGCATTGCAGTGGCTTTCTTCTATAAGTAAGACAACAGGCAGGAGACAAAACCTTTGGTCAGGTATATGGATTAAGAGAAAGGCAGAGACTAATGGCATAAAATATTTGTTGCTTTCTAATTCCCTGGAGTATGCTAAATTTATAGCCACTAATGTTTGAACTTTCACTAATAGGGTTTTGGGTGACTATTGAAAGAACGAAATGTCTCGCACCCCTTCTACTCACGTATTTAATAAATAATAGTACACTGCATTTGGAGATGGCGTTGTGCGGTTATGTTATGGCTTGCGTTCAGTATTCTCTGGATTCACGTTGATACATTTATTGAAAGATTCTTTCCTTCTGCTGTAAGGAAGCAGACCCATAGTTTTCTTCCTAACGTCCCCCCTCCCACACCCCTGGGCACCCGACCCAAGGGCTTTCTTCCCTGCACACCCCCTCCTTGGAGCAATTCATTTCTCTCACAGAAAATAGGTGTCAACTTTGCAGATGGAAAGTAATTTCCCTGCAAATATTCTGGACTTGACAGCTTTATTAATCCTTTCTTTTGAGCGAAGGTGAGGAGATCTCCATTTGCCAGGGGGACTGGTGAGAAAAAGGAAAGTGTTCGACTCTGTATGAGTTTTAACATCAGGGAGAAAAACAACTCATGAGAGTCAATGCGTGGAGGGCCTGCTGGATCCCCAGCAGGAGGTGGTAAGGCCTGGCTTCCCCTCCCACTGCACCCCACACATGCTCAGATCCTGACACCGACTGTGGGTTGAAGTTAATTTCTCAGCAGCACATGAGTGGCCAGCTTGCAGGTGGGCAGTGGAGGTGACCAGGCAGGGCTCTCTTGCAGACATTTAAACTTCTGTTTTTAAAGATGGCCTGGGGGCCATCTTTCTGCTGATGTGGATTTCTAAGTCATTTAAAGTGTTTCTCTTTACTGTTGTGACCTTGGAGGGAATTTCAGAACCCCTGAAGAGGAGTGATTTTTATGTGCATAGGCTTTACTGGGCCAGATGGTTCATTCTCTCTCAGTCTTGTGAGTTTTAGGTGACAAAGTGGTAACTTTCTCAGCAACATTCATTAATTGGTTTTTATTTTAAAAATTCCTTTGCCTCTAATCTGTCTCATTTCTGATTTTCATTTCTACTCTCTTCCAGATGTTAGTGGGGAAAAGTTATAAAACATTTTAATGTACACTTTTTTTGTTCAATAAAAGTCACTATCTGGATTTTTCTTCTCAGGTTGAGTCCCCCCTAAATCTCATTTTGGTAGTTTTCTCTCATCGTTGTCACATTATTTATTTTGATTCTTTTTTTTTGATGGTACTAGATTTTAACTTTTGGTCCCAGGAATTTCCAGGAAAATGTTGTACACTTATACCTTACGTTTCACATAGGATCTTAAGGTTTTGCCCAGGGCTGACACTGAACTGTGATTCAAAAGTCATGGTATATACATTCCATAAACTATCTATATGTATCTCACTTAGCTGGAGTTTCCATCCTGTACCTCCATACCTGGCTTATTTGAATTTACTAAATATATCTCTGTCTTTCTGCCTGTCTATCTATCCATCTATCCATCTATATTAGCCAGGGTTGACTTTCAACCAAGATCTTTCAATCTTGACCTCCTAAGTAGTTGGTATTACTTGGTATTACTGGTGTGAGCCACTATACCCAAGGCCTGAGGAATAAATTGCTATTGGGTTTTTTTATTTGCTCACTGGTAGCTTGGGCAGGTGACTTTTTGGGCTCTGCTTGTATTTTTATTGATGTACGCATTTCTCTTTCTATACAGGGCCCCAATTTCTGTTGAGTATTAGTTGTGTTTGTACTTTTCCTCCTGCTGTTTTGGCCTCTGTGGCTCTTAGGTGGAGAGAATATTGTATACAGGCATTCAAGCTTTTGGTTTCTCCAGTGTAATACTTTCCACAAGTAGACACAGTCGAACATGACTGTTTCCCCCTAACTTTTAGAAGCAAGGTGATGGAACGGATATATATTGTCTGTATACGTATGTACATATTGATTCAGTCAGCCTTGGTACCAGTAGGTATGCAAGTAGTAGCAGGATATTTTGGGAACAACAGGGAATATTGTTTAATATCATTAATATCGACATTTCATTTCATCCTTTTGTCTGATTCCAGTACCAGGATTTGAACTGAGGGGCCTCAGGCTTGCCAAACAGGAGCTCCACCACATGGTCTATAACTCCAGCACTCCACATTTCATTTGAAAGGAACAACATTTTGGACACAGCTATTTCATCTCATGATACAAACCAGGGGTGCAAACATTTCAGCAACGTGATGCTTATTTCATCATTGTTTATACTGGCAACCTACTTACAAGCAATAAAACTAGATAATAAGTGTACATTAAATCAACATTAAATTGTGTTATGCACAATAAGATATTAACTTTATAAATGCTGTGTACTTAAAAATAAGAAAAGTAGAATATATTAAAGTAAGCTAAATAAGAATGTCATTATAGTTTGCATAAAATGCATCGTTAACAATATCTGCACCAAGCTTACACGTGGTTTCTATTATTTCCTTTGTAGTTTTCGGTTGTGAAAGGTAGTTTTATAATCAGGAACCTGAAAAAGATACACACCCCCTGCTACCAAGAATAATGGTAATGACTGAGTGCTCTTTTCCAGGTAGTGTATAAGAGTATTAATGCAATCATCTCAGTAGCTCATGAGGTAGAAATGAATGTTTGTAGTTGTTGGCTCAGGAACTTGAAAGGTCAAAATGTCCAAAGACACTTCAAGATGAGCTCACTTCATTCTGACTCTAAAATCCACTCGCCTTCCACTGCCTCTCACTACTGTTGTCTTTATTGAATGCACAGTTAATTTCCAAAGCTTATCATTTAAACTGCTAAATATCAATTCTGAATATCTTGAATATGAACTCAAGTGAAGACTCAAAGATATAGCACATAAAAAGCATAAATGCAAAGGACATTCAAATCCATAATTTAGTATAAGTAATTGGTCATCTCTTTAACACAATGCTCACTAAAATAGTGAAAGAGAACTTGGGAAACAAGAGTCTTCATAATTTGATCAGAGCATTCAAATTTTTAAGCCACCACTTAAATTATTTAACATTTGAAGCAAGCTAAGTGCCTGTAGTCATTAGCTATTCAGCAGTTGAGATCTGAGGACCAAGGTTCAAAGCCAGCCCAGCCACTAAAGTCCATGAGACTCTTATCTCCAATTAACCACCAGAAAACCAGAAGTGGTAGTGACTCAAGTGGTAGAGTGCTAGCCTTCATCTGAAGAGCTCAGAGGGAGCACCCAGTCCTAGAGTTCAAGTCCCATGACTGACCAAAAATTAATGCATAAATAAATAAAATAAAATTTGAAGCAAATCCCAATACCCTCATGGTATATATTCTGAATTTTCATATGCCTTTACTCAGATATAACCAGGCATTATGCCAGTTCTGTACTATGCTTTGGTTTTGTTTTTGAAAAGAAAGATCTTGAAACATTTCCATCAGAAATCCAAATTCCATCTTTCATTCATGCTTGCTTCCACACAAAACAGTGCTCAATCAATTCAATCTACTTTAACTTCAGTAACTGAAATTAAAAAAAAAAAAGAAGAGCAGCAAGTGCACAAATGAGACAGATGTCCCCAAAGCTTGCACATGGTAGATACTGGAACCTTGAAGGGATTTAGACTAAAATAGTAACTTACAAACATTCTACCAATGCATTTCCTGGAATAGCAAAGCTATCACTTCTCCAAAAATTTCATAAGTAGTAATGAAATTAAGAAAAAAAAAACACCACACTACCCAAACTAGCACCTTACTAGATGATTCATGCTTATCTCTTAGCCAAAGGCAAAAGCAAGAGACCATGGATTCTGAAGTCAACAGATACTGTCATGGAAGCACACCACAGAGGAAACATTCTCATCCAATGTTATGTTTTCCTTATCAAGAAAGAGAAATGAAAATCAAAAACTGTACTCAGACAAGGCAGGGCGGCAATGACCAACAGCATACTCTTCTTTAAAGTAAAAAAGCTACATGGCTGACAAATTTGCCAAGTACAAGCACAAACACGCGAAGATTCATAAACTAGATTATAAATACTAGCACAGTAATGTACCCTCTTCAATATTAATTTAAATCACAAGTTTTGGCAATGAGTCATTACAATGATTGGGTGGGCCTGCTAAGATGATATTTACTCATAAAATAAATAACCATAAAACAACAAGGACTTGATGTAAGGATAATGTTCTTTGACACAAGATAGTAACTTAGGATATAAAGTGGAGGTTTCTGAATTCTGAGTCAACCAGTGTAGGACATGTTTAATTTCCTAATAATTCATCTAACCAAGAAAACAAACGCCCACTTTCACCAAAACCAAAAAATGACAGAGAAGAATGACACCGCCTACAAATGAAAACGAGTATCTCAAGGCAATCCATTTTGCTTTCCTTTCTCTGTAATGGAACACTGAGATCTAGCTCCACCATAGCAATGGTGAAAAAACAAGCTGGTGGGAATCTATTAGGGTCTCATAAAAACATCTGACGTGTGTAACAAAGCTCTATGGATACATGCTTATAAACTATTGCTAAAGTTGCCCAAGATTATTATAAAGGGAACAGCTAAACACGTTGGTCTCAGCAGAAACACAAAGAAAATGGATTAAAAACTGGCTATCTAACTGTGTATAGAGAGAAATGGTAATTGGCAGTCCACCTGGTTGGAGAGAGGTTTCCAGTAGAGTCCGATAAGGATTGATATAGGGCCCCATTTGGTCTAATATCTTTATAAAAAATCTGGAAGACAAAGTAGAATATGTGCTAATTTAGTTGACTGATGCCCCTGGACCAGCACTGGGGGTCCAAGTTAACAGGATATAGATAAATGCTACTGGGCTTTAGAAAGCACAAAGACCAAGGCTAACCTGAGAACGGGAGGAGGCTAACTGTTGAGTTTTTAAGCACTTATTTAAAAAATTAATTTCAGAGTAATAAGCATTGACTGAAAGGGACATTTAGTGGAAATGAAATGCAATGGTAAAAGACAACTGAGTCATACAACTCCTGGGAATGC
This sequence comes from Megascapheus bottae, assembly GCF_031878675.1. Classification (NCBI taxonomy): domain Eukaryota; kingdom Metazoa; phylum Chordata; class Mammalia; order Rodentia; family Geomyidae; genus Megascapheus; species Megascapheus bottae. The sequence continues at coordinate 5,005,823 of NC_143537.1, read as the reverse complement.
AGACCCCAGATCATCCTCAGGTGAGGAAAAAACTGGTGGTTGTGGGTTTCTTAACACATTAATGCTACTGGAGGCATTTCAAATGTGTACCAAGGTTGTAAAAAGATAAGAATGACCAGAGTCTAAAACATTATTTCTTGCTTACATTTGCTTGTACTTGTTTCTTGGCACTATAGTAAAGCAGAGATCAATGTAAAATTTTAAAGGAAAAGAAGGGTGGGATAATAGAAGGTATGAGCAAAATTAGCAAATTAATCTAAAGCAAATCGTATTTGGAAACACATACACATCCCACAGGAGGAAAAATGATGCAAAGTACAGCATAAAGGATCTAATAACATGTGGGTAGAGACTCTATGTCTTTTATTTCTTTGTGGATGCGGATTAGGATTTTGAAGACACGTGGCAAAAATTTATTCAGCATATTTCCCATTGATTTGAGTTTAGCTTCATTATCCTAGTATTTTATGACTTCATTTGTCACATGAAGTCAATTGTGAGTTTTACTTTTACAGACTGTCACAAGGGAGTATGTCAGACATTCATAAAAGAAGTCAACTAAGTTGAATCAGTCTTTCTATCTGCAGCCTGGGGTTGAATTCCCCGGGCCACCAAAAAGCAGTGCAGAAGAGTCAGTTAGGGGTCACAAGTCCCTGTGGCTCTTGTCTGTCCTGGCTGAGTAGTTCTAATATTCCCTGACCTCAGGACAGAGCACAGTTTAGAAATTACTTGGTTGTTGGGGCACACTACTTCCACCTCCAGAAAATTATCAAAGGTGAAAAAGTCAACCCTCCTCTTGAAAGCTGATTTTTTTTTCCCATACCACAGTCTTTGAAAAGAAGTTACGTTTGGATCACCATTGAAAATAAGAGACGTCTGCGTATAAAAAATATACTAGAATTATTCATGATGTTGGCACAAAAGGAAGCATCATAGAGTCAGACCCTGGCATGGGTCTCTTCTAATCTTTCATGCTAGGCTGAAAAGAAAACCGTGGAATCTGGACTATTCTGGGCATGCCATTTTGTTTTAATCAAATCAAGATATCGATACATATTCTATCTTAAGAAATAACTGATAAAATTTGCTATCCATTTCATAGCTAACACTCACTGAAAAATGATTTCCTGACTCCAAGTTTATAATTTCTGACACACATTACGTTCTAGGTAACACTCTCCTTTGGGGTATGACTTCATTTTACATGCATGCCATACACAACACATAAGCAAGTATCTACCAACAGGCTGTGGATGGCAAGTTTCATCTTGAAAGCAATTAAGTTTTAGACTTTAATATTTTATTAGCATTGATTGCTTCTTAAGCGTGTCCTGAGGACTATGTTACCTGCCTCACACATGATCACACTATTCTTGAATTGTGATAGGGTTCTAATAACATGATAGGAATTGCCTCCACTTTACAGATGACGAAACTCAAGGGCCAGACGAGCTGACTTTGTCTAGGGTCACACAGTTATCTAGTGAGAGGGCAAATATTGAGCTGGACTGACTCCAAAATAATTACTTAGAACTGTTATGCAAAAATCACAAGATCCTGGTATTACGGTACATTTTGGTCAAAAAAATGAAAAGTCAGTGAAAACACTTGTTTTAAGAGAATGATATGAGCATGTGAATGTTCTCTGGGCTTAGGCTGGTCAGGTTTGACGTTGGGGAGCTGGAGGCTTTGTGTCTTACGACTGACAGCCCCATGTTTAACCCATCTGGGCCTCTGCACAGCTGCTGCCATACCAATGGCCGTTTTCTAGCCTGTCAATCCACCACTGCAGACCACTGCTGTGAATTCTCTGGGAGGGTACACGCCTCCCTGCTCTGCCAACTACTGTCCCGGGAGACCCTGAAGACCGTTTTCCCTCTCTCCTGGCCCACCTCGGGATCTGTACCCACCTCCGCAGTCAGAAGGCTGGGCTTTCACGCGTGTGAGACCCTTTCCAGGGAGCCTTCTGCACCTCTGTCTCGGTCCTAGTGAACTGACCAAGACCTGAGGCTCTCAGTTGAGAGTGACACTGTTCATGTAAAATCCTCAACACCCACCTCTCAAACTTACTATTTAACTGAAAATTTGGTATGAAAAATTGGGCAGGTGCTTGTGGGAAGGGATCCGATATTATCTCAGGCAACTCTTTAAACTCTTCCCTCAGTGCATTCCTGTAAGAACGCTGAATGCTTTTTACCTGCTTCCGGCTTATAATACTGAGAAGAATGACAGCAGTACGTTTAAAGAAAACAAAGTAAAAACAACATTCTCCGAGAGGAAACCATCATGGGTGTTAGGAATGAAGATCTGGGGGACCCTGCTGATAGGAGAAGGGCAGTCCAGTCCTGGGTGAGCTGCTGGGGTTCTGCCCGTGCTGTCTGTGCCCATTCTCTGGCCCTTGCTTTCCTCGGGGTGGGGAAACACCCAGCCCTGGGCCCACGGCGCCAGCCTCGGGCTCGCGCTTCGGCAGGGGTTTACCTTGTTGACATCCAGGCGCATCTTCTCGTTGTTGGCGCTCGCAGCCTTCTCGGCGGCTTTCTTCTGGCGCTGGGGCCCTCGCCCGAAGAAGATGTAGTTGACCAGCGCGTACTCCAGCAGCGCCATGAACACGAACACGAAGCAGCCCATGAGGTACATGTCGATGGCCTTCACGTAGGGGATTTTGGGGAGCGTTTCCCGGAGGTGGGTGTTGATGGTGGTCATTGTCAGGACGGTGGTGATTCCTGCAGAAAGGAACGGCAACAGTGGAGAGGGCACAGCGTCCGGGCTGCCTGTCTGTCCTCATGGCTGCCTGTCTGTCCTCACAGCTGCTGTGAGTTTCCTGTGCCTCGCTCACGCGCGCTCTAATGCACAGAGTGGACGCGTGCATGCTAGCCCTGCGACTGTCTCTGAAGACAATGGATTACTTAAAGTAAAGAGGAATCGCCTTGGAATTTTCTGCTGATTCTATTTTTGTGGTTTCGTTTTAGAAGTGGGAATGAGATGCACGGGCAGTGTGTGAGATGGCTATGGAGAGTGGCGTGAAGTCACTCTGTGATATGGCAGGGACCAGATCAGGACATAGAGATTTTTAATTTTTGAGCGGACTCCTGCCCAGGACCTGAGGCCAAAAGCCACAGTAGGCCTATGGCCACTCATGGTGGGGAAAACTGCACATAAAGGTTGCCTAGTGAATGCATTACTGGATGAGATGGAAAGAGAGACAGGAAAAGTAGAGAATAAGATAAGGCTGTGTGGTGTGGAACGCAAACTTCAAATTAAAGCCAACGTGAAGCACTGCCCAGCTTCCAGCCGAGAGGAATCTGGACAGGTGGAATTGAGGACAATTGTTTGGAGGATGGGGAAGAAAGACTCAAGAATAGTGACAAATGCCAAGTCAGGGGACTTCAGAATGACCCATGCTAATGGTGGAGGGGGAGGAGTTAAAGTAACAGCCAGGGGTCTGCCCTTAGTGTGTGTGTGTGTGTGTGTGTGTGTGTGTGTGTGTGTGTGTGTGTGTTACGCAGGCCACAGAGGTGGACATTCTGTCAATAGCTGGAAAGCAGAAGTGGAGGGTGGGAGAGAAGGAAGTGTTATAGCTCCCATATGTTTTGATTGGGGCAATTAGGCACAATGGCCAGATAAATAACAAGAAGTATTGTTAGAGCTTCTGTGGCGAGTGCCATGTGAGCTCACGCTATAATTGCTGGTCCAGTTGGGCCAGTTTCTCTGGAGTATTTGCTCTCAAAGCTTAATTGGAAGGTGAGGGCACTGCGAGTCACACAGTGTGATCAAGTCCATCTCCGCAGCGAACAGCGACACAAAAGGACAGCACAGAGGTCAGGTCGCCCAGACTCCCCTTAAACACTGGCAGCTTCTCACTCAGGGAACCTCTCAGCTGGTTATCCAGTAGCCAATCTCAAAAGCCAGATTCTATTTTGATGTCATCCTATATTTTTTCATTTTTATCTCTCTAGTCATAATCTCTTAAAAATATACCCTTATGAGCATTTACAGAAAATATAAAGTTGTCCCTTGGCTTTACTTTAAAGTGTTTTACAGTTTGCCTGTGTTCTTTATCACAAACACTTGGCAACGTTTTCCAGTTCTATCACTGAATTATCCATGATCCCACACTCTGTCCACATGGAAACTGACCATGCTTTTTTTTAAAATTATTGATTAAAATCTCATTTTAAAGTGTTTCTGAAGCTAATAACAATGGCTCGCATAAAAAGAGATACTTATCTATGACTCTATAGACATAATGTTTTATTTCATAAATTCATATGTTTCTATGACATACAAACCTTAGCCTAATTTTGATTAAGTTCTAAATGCTAAGTCCCAGTGATTGTAAATAGAGATTCCCTCCTTGAACACTTGTTTGTTAAACTTGTCATTTAAAATATGATGTAAAAATCAACGTTAATAAATTCTCTAATGAAAAAATAAAAAAATTAAAAAAAGAGATACTTAAAAAGTTAACGAATTATTTATCATTCCTGTAAGGGTCAGACGAGGAAATGAACAAACTACACTCATTCCTTCATTCACCCCAATATCTACCCGTCACCCTCTCTTGTGCAAGGTATTAAGGACATAACACAGGAGTTGGCATCACCACATGGGTGGTGAGAGGCCTGGATGTCAGCAGGCCATTCCCGGAAGAGATCGTTCCTTCTTTCCCCATCACCCAGAAGCCATCGCTGTCTAATCATAATAGCAGCCCAGTAAGTCTGAGATTGACCCGTGCTACTTCTCTGATCCTTTTCCATGGCTGACCACCCATTCATGATCTTTCCCTCCTTCTTCCCCAGCAACCCACCCCCCCATCCTGCCCTTGTTGACCTCCTGCTGATCTTCTGGCTGGTCTCCTGGAGCCTTTGTGTATGGCCTGTGATATGCAGCGCTGCTCTGGGCAGGAACAGGACTCTCCATGGTTTTGGAAGCCCTTGATCTGGTCTCATCTCGAGCCCCCCTGCCTGGCTGGTCTCTGTATCTACCCTGTGGTGCCACTGCATGGTTATTCAATTCTTGTATATCTTTCTTTGCAGTACCTAGGGTTCTTGGCATATATGAAGTATTCTACGCTTCTAGAATGAATAAATGATTTTTCACAGGAAGTTATGGCCCAATTAAAGTTTCATGGTTTGAAGAAATCAAGGGTATGGTATGAACCCTAAAAAACGAAGGCTGTGTGAAAGTTCATAAAGTTATTCATCTGTGGTTAACTGCAACTGTTTAAGGTGCCTGGAGAAAAGAAATCAGGCATAAGCAGTGCCCTCCTGTCTTCTGCATGCTATGCCAAAGCATCAGTGAAACTTGGAATTATTCCTGCATGTCCACTTGCCTCATAACACATGACCTTTATCTCTTGCTCATGGCAGGGGAGATGGGGTGGAAGGGAGCTTCTCTCAGGTGTAGATATACAGACACAAATTGGACAATTATGCAAGCAATATGACATGAAATGCATTTCAATAAAAGTCTCCAACGAACAACTATATGGTCAACTAATTCTGACACGGAAGAGCTTTAATTGGTGCTTAATTGATTTGATGCTCCTGGGGTTTGACTCTGGCAGTGTGTAAGGTTCACTCTTGACATGCATCACGAATTCCTGGGTAAAGACAGTGTGTGAGGGCACAAGTGCGCACACACACACACACACGCACACGCACACGCACCAAGGCAAGCTCCTTAAGTACTTAAAAGTAGGGCTCACCTAAAGCCACGCGTGCTGCTGAGGCATCGTAATTGATCCAGAAGGAAACCCAGGAGAGAATGGTGATCAGAATGGAGGGCATGTATGTTTGCAGGATGAAGTAGCCGATATTTCTCTTCAGCTTAAAGCTGAGGGACAGTCTGGGGTAGGAACCTGGAAAGGCAATTTCAGAGCATCATCAGTCATCAATATTGGTATGCTATGCTCCATTAAGGGGCCATAAACACGTGGTACATCTTCCCTCAATTCAGCGTTAGCTTGGGGTGAAGGATACAGATTTTCTGCAGATGGAGTGGAAGAGCCCTGGGGTTTCGTGAGCAGCAGTTACTGGGCCCCTAGGGCAGCTCAAACAATCCCTGCCCAGCCTTGTGTGGCAGCCATGTCCCAGACACCCACTCCCTTCCCCCCTTCGCTCCAGTGAGGGCCGGCATGCTTGGGCCAGCCTTTTCCACTGCATAACCACTTCTCAGCAAGTCCATCTCACGTATCACATACACAGAGGCCGAATGCTCTGCTCATACTAAAAAAAGAGAGAAAGTTGTAGGTAGGTTTGTTTTTTAAAAACTCTGTGATCATGGTGAGACTGCAGAGAAAGAGGTCTACCTAAGTTGCCAGCTGTATGCAAACTCTTTATTCTTAAATAATTCTATCGTGTCCATCAGAATGCCAAAGGGATCTGTGATCCACTAACAGGTCAGGAAATCATGACAGTGGGACATACAACTAAAGGCATATGTCCCAGCTCAGAGGTAAACTCAAGGAGCACGCGCACTCAGCACGCAGCAGGTCCTGGGTTCAAAGAAATAGGCGTGTGCATGCGTGCATGGAGAGAGCAAGACAGAGTCAGAGAGGGGTGTGTGGGGCGGGGGCGGGGGCGGGGGAGAGGATGTGTGCTGGTCTCCCGTTCTCTGGTAGGGTGAGAGCTGGGAAGGTAATTCTTTAGATGAGACATGTCAAGCAGTATGGTAGACAGAATGGGAGGGTGGCTATGTGATGAGAAAGCGGGCATCTGGAAGCGGCTTTAGCTGGTGTGTGTGTGGGGGGGGTAGAGTATCGTTCTATGAGGGACGTGTGCCTGGCGTCCATCTCTCCTTCTGTTTTCTCTCTGTAAATGAGAGGAGCATGAGCCTCTGGCTTTTTGGGGGGCTCCTGGGGCGTCTGGCTGGGCTGTGGGTGCAGCAAAGTGGGGAGAGGAACCAAGTGCTCCAGAGAGTTGGTTCTTCCCCAGGGCACAGCCCCAGAGTGGCGAGCCCCTCTCCATCCCGGCTCCGCACCTGTGGAGAACACCACCTTCTTGGTGATGAGCTTGTAATCCACGATGGAGAACTGCGGGAGCTCGATTTTTGTGACACCGGTGACAGCATTGTCATCGCCCCGCCAGTAAAACTCAATGTCGTCGGTCGTGTACCCATCTGTGAAGTGGAAGACACAGATAGACACACAAAAGAAAGGACACCAGTTAGAAGATGAGCCGGACGCACAGCAGGAGCTACAGCTGAGGGCTGCAGTGAGGGGTTCAGGACACTGGAACCTCACCCCACGATTTCACAACGCACGTATCACTACACTCAAAAGCCACCAGGGGCTTAGAAAATGCACAGCACACATTTGCCCATAAAGCCCAGCAGGGTTCGAACCTGGTTTGTGTGGGCATAAATCTCCACTCTTTCTACCGTGATGACATTATCACACCATTCTTGATTGTACCCAACAATATCTGATCACGAATCTCACTCCGTAAAACATGATCACACCCTCATGTTACTCTAGATCACAGACTGAGGAAAAATCAGACAATCAGTTGAATGCTATCAATTATCCCTTTCTCATATGAAATATTCTAATTATAATATGTTTGGGGTTTTGTGCCAGCATAACTGATCATGAAGTAATCACTTTTTATGACATCATTTAGATTAGTTAACATTTTACTCTTTTGCTCTAACACCAATATTCCTGAAATAAAAAGTACCCATTATATGGACACATAATATATGAGAAGAGATTCTATAGTCTTCTCTCCAGAGTACCTTCATGTCAGAGCTGAAGGTGGAAGGATGGATGCCACCCCTCCGGTTTCCAAAGCAGTATAAGACATTGGAGAAATTGTAACTCTCTAATAATATTTGAACTCTTATGGGGGTTCTCTTATGAGTCAAGAGGATTTCTTAGTAAATATTGATTTCTAAGGAACTATTCTAAGGAATATGATCTCTAAACATGCATGATCAAAAAGGGTCCCACAACCAAATTTGAGAGGAACACCTCAACTGGGCACTTGCTTATACAGTTATAAAACATTTAACACAGCAGAGAAGAAGAAATTCTTTAGTAAAGAACCCCTTTAATTCCACTTCTGTTTGCCACAGCCAAACTTATTTGACAAGATGTTCTTTCTTTTCTTTTTTTCTTTGTTAGTCATGAGACTTGAACTCTGGGCCTTGGCACTGCCCCTGAGCTCCTTTTGCTCAAGGCTAGCATTCTACCACTTGAGACACAGCACCATTTTCAGCTTTCTCTGAGTATATTATTGGAGGTAAGAGTCTCATAGACTTTCTTGCCTGGGTAGGCTTTAAACCATGATCCTTAAAACTCAGCTTCCAAGGTAGCTAGGATTACAGGCGTGAGTTACCAGTGCCTAGCCAGAAGATTATATGTGTGTGTATATGTATATATATATATATATATTTAGCATATCAAATATCCACACAGTACCATAATTCTCTAAGACACTGGACTGCAGAGCATGGAGGTCATTCCACAGTCCTTTCAGTTATGCTGAGCCCTGAGGTCAGCAAGGGAATCTTTTGAGAGGCCACAGTCCCCTGATAGATTTCTGGAAACTGATCTACCACCCTGGTCCCTGGAGGGCGCCAAGACCTACAACTCCAGTCTGATAATGTTCCCCGGTGGGAAGTGGATAGCATCACACAGAAGAGCATGTTAACTCAAGAGTGATAATAGAAGATGTTTAAATTAACAAGGCCAATTGAATGGCCAAGGAGATATGCACAGCTGTGCAATAAAATGCCGTCAACTGTGATACCAACCCATCTGCTTTTTAATAAGGGCTGGCAAAGGAAGGAAGGAGGAACCAGCCTGGCTTCTCCGTCTCAACCATCACAGCTCCTCTGGCCTACAGAGTCAGCTGGGGCGGGGGGGACTCTCCCGGTGAGGGGAGGCAGGCAGGAGGCTTTTGCAGAAGGCTCAAGACTCTACGAGGCCCAGGGCTGCTGCCTCCTGCCTGGAGTCCCAGCTGCTTGGGAAGCTGAGGTTAGGAGGCCAATCACATCTGAGGCCAGCTCAACCAGGAAATGGCATGAGTCCCTCCCCTGGGAGTGGAGGCACACACTGTCACCTGAAGCCACGCAGCGGGCTCAGAGGAGAGGATGAGGGAAAATCTGTGGTGGTCCATGTCGACGGAATGGGGTTAATGAGGGTGGCATGTGCCTGCCAGCCCAGCTACGATGGGAAGGCTGAAATAGGTGGATCACTGTCTCAGACACACACCTGGGTCAGGGAAGGGTACCCTCCTCAAACACAATTAGCACATGAAAGAGCAGGAGGAGTACCTCAATGGCAGAAGCCTGCCTACCAACCGAGAGGCCCTCAATTCAAACGCCAGTATCCAGCCCTCAGAAATACGAATACACAAATAAATAAAAAAAACATAAAACAGTGCAAAGTGAACAAATCTGGGTGATCATTAATAAAAAGAAACCACAGTATCTCTCGTTTCCAGATCTGAGCTTGCTTCTGCCTGCACAATGTCATCTGAGAAGCAATGCTACACTGAAAAATTATCTGGCAAGGAAATCTATTTCTGTTACTCACCTGTGAGTTCTTATTTAAACAGACAGCACACATTCTTTACATCAATAACCATGGCTCCAAGTGGGAAATGCAGGGAATTCAGGGGCTCTGTGGGAGGGCTGGTGTGAGCTCCAGCAGGGAGGCCCGCGGGGGCGGAGGGTCCCTCCTGCTCATGCAGGCAGATGAAGCAGGGGGCTGCTATTTGGTCTGGGGGGGTCAGCAGTGTTCTGGGGCCAGAGCTTCACCAAATGTGTGCTGGCTTGTGTCACTAAAGCCTTTCCTTTGTAGAGCCAAGGGTTGCATCAGCATTTTCCCCGCACATCCTGCAAAGCCCTCTCACACAGCAGCCTGAGGCTGGCTTTGTGGATGAGAATCTTAGGATAGACTTTTGTTTTCTCTGGGCAGATGGGCTGATGAGAGCAGCAGGGAGCAGGGACCTGTGTGGGTGTGGGTGTGGGTGTGGGTGGTGGGGAGATGCTGTGTGCCAGGATTCTGAGTCCTCCTCTGGTGGTGTTTCAGCAGTTTTCTCCAGGAGGTGAAAATGAAGGTCACTGGCTGGCAGTGAGGACGGGAGGAGGTGTGGAGAAAGGAGAAATGAAAGGGTTGGGAACCAGGGAGAATGAACAGACCAGGCTAGTGATGATGCCATTGCCAATCAGTGCCAAAGCTTAAAAGTTTATGGTGAGGAATTTAAAGTAGCACAAGTCCGGGTCCTTGGCTTGGGTTCTTTTAAGGGGGCCTTTTCTTTGTAACCAAACCATTTTGGCCAGAATATAGGATTGCAAGGGTCCCGCAGTGCATCCTGGGAATCTGTGGGTGGCATCTGCCTATTCTGATGTTTCAGTGAGGAAAATCTAGGGCACTGTGATGCGTAGCTGGTTTTTTTTTTTTTTTTCTCTTGCACTGGGAGGGGGAATATCACCAATTCATTTTAGCACATCTTAATCCACGGACTCCTACTTAGCCCGAATTGTTACAGATTTGTGGGTCAGAGATGCAGTATAAGAACCACATGTATTCATTTTTTTAAAAAAAGGATTAAATATTGGTTATTTTGTTTTAGCTTTGTTATTCTATCCCTCTCATCACTGTGCAGAGTTGTCAGTAGAATGTATCATTTTAGGGCCTGGGTAAAAGAATAGTGAGAAACTTCCATAAACCTCCAATTTATCACTTTAATAGTTTGGTAGGAAAGTCTGAACTGAAATGTCCTTCTAAAGCTTCCATACTCTCTTGTGTACATGTAGGATATATTGGATCTATCTATCTACCTACCTACCTATTTACCTACGTAGGAACGAACATACCTCTCTACCTACCTACCCAGATCTAGTGACATACGTCGTTTCCCTGGGTTTGAAACTTTCTGTCTACTGTAGTAAACATGATGGTGAATACCCACGGGCTTCAGATATCTCCTAATGAAAAGACTCCAAGAATGAGTTGTTCTTTCCCCCTTCTTGATTTAGATGATATGGAAAAAGTTAAGAACTGGAGTTTGATTGTGGCAGGGAAGAGATACAGATGAAAGGAGGAGGTCATTTAATCTTCAAGAGTTCAGATGCTGGTTTTTTTTTAAGTGACAGAATTGTCTCCTGGGTCAGTCTATCATGCCGTCCCAGAGGCACCACCATGAAGCAATGAACAACCCAGAGCCTTTCTGCTACACTGGCATGTGCCTGTAATAACACACCAGACTGGAATGCAAAGACAAGCCCAAAGAACACACGAGACCCGTCAAAAAGCCTGAGGTGTCGTTTGAAGGATGCTCCCCTTGGCAAAAGAAAGGCATTACTCAAACCGAAACGCAGATGGAATCTGTAATTGGGGACACTGTCCTTTGTTGAAGTTTGTATAACTGCACACAATGGTCAACACTGAAGGAACCCATTTGCTATTTAGGGAATTAATAAGATTCAGGCACAAAACCATGCTGTTACCAGACAGTTGCTGTGAAGAAATTATTTTTTGCTTTTTTTTAAGCAAAAAAGAAAACCAATTATAATCAAACAATGGCACTTCCTTCAAGCCATAAGAAAGGAGTACATCTACCACCAAGTGTCATGTATATCCTGACTGGAAGACAGTGCTCACTGCCACGGACTTTGCCAAAAAACAGTATGGTGAAATCTGACTCAAGTCACAGGACACATGAGGGGCAGTAGACAAGAAGGCAGACATGAAAACACCTCCACCATGTCCCACTGCACAAGGAAGTCTGTGCTTTCTTAGCAGATGGGACAGGCTAAAGGAAAAGTATGACTCGGACTCATCACAAACTTTTAAGAAACAAAGAAAGAGGAGACATGAAATGAGGGTGGACAATTAGCTAGCAGGCAGGATGGGGAAGGGCTGTGATGACTGTTCTGGTTTGAGGTCTGGTCATACACCGTTAGCAGGACTACACCCAGGTCTGCGGGCAGCGCTGTCATGCACTTGTGAAGCTGTCTCCACCTCCTGGGGCACCTGAGGTGTAACGCCATCCCCTGTTCTTAATCTGGAGAGCTACCAGCCTTGGGCACAAGTCAGGTTGAAGGGATGGCTGGAAGAGTTAGGCCCTTGGGAAGAGACAGCTGCTGTCTGCTGAACAACCAGAGGGGCTGGGACTGTGCCAGCTGCAATGCCAACTTTGTCAAAGAACATTCTAGAGACAATAGATTTTAAATATGCCTGCCTGCCTGCCTGCCTGCCTGCCTGCCTGCCTTCCTTCCTTCCTTCCTTCCTCCCTCCCTTCCTCCCTCCCTCCCTCTCTCTCTCTTTCTCTTTCTCTCTCTCTTATGTGTGTCCTCTGCGGTGCTTGCGACCGAAGCTAGGGCCCTGTGTGGGTGAAATCACACAGCGCTCTGCCCCTGACCCCACAGAGCCCCGAGGCTTCCTTCTCGTACAGAACTCATTTCTCTTTATGTTTATACACCCTATGTATACATACACGCACATGTATGTAAATGTAGGATGGTCAGTCTGTGATTTCTATATAAAGAGTTGCGCTCTGTAGGGTTTTCTCCCAGAATCCTGTGTTACCAACTCATCCGGTCACTGTGAAAATTAAGTGGGAAGAGTTTTGTTCTGTGTGTATTGGTGCTGAGGCTTGAACTCAGGGCCCTGAGCTCTCGCTTGACTTTTTCACTCAAGGCTGGTGCTCTACCACTTGAGCCACAGCTCCACTTCTGGCTTTTTCGTTGCTGGTTGATTGGCCATTAGAGTGTCAGAGACTTTACTCCTGGCTGTGAGCAGCGTCCCTCAGATCTCGCCTTCTGAGCCACCGGCGCCCGGCTCTTCTGTGGTTCAGTTGCACAGTGCATCGGGGAGCTGCTTTCATTCTGGCTCTGAAATCCAACCGTACCACACGATAGGGGATAACTTTTTAGGAAGATGGGGGGGGGCTCAGGTGGGCCATTTACCACGCCCAGCAGGCCCTGGTGTTGGCAGTGTCCATAATAGTTCTAACAGGGGAACATTACATTCTGCCCGAGTCCCCAGAGATTCAGGGCTATAAAAAGCAACCTATATTCCAGAGAATACAATAGGCCATCTTGAAAGGAGACGACAGAAAGGGAATCTCTTTCACTCTGCCTCCGTGGCAGAAAGCTGCAGACAGAGCCAGGGCCAACGGGGTCTCCTGTCCTTGACACCCACAGCTGGCAAATTTAAATTTACCTCCACCTTCAGGGACCTGTCCGGTGCAGAAGGACACTGAAGAGTACACGTGACCTGGCATATGGCGTGGGAGGACAGAAGGATGCCTGTCCCCACCATGGGCCTGGGCACAGGCATGCCTGTCAAGTGCCACCATCCATCCTTCTGTCTGGGGAAGCTATACTGGGGCACTCAAGGAGCCCAGAGTTGGGTTTTCTCAAAAGGCAGAAGAAAACATTTTGTTTCTAGAAAAATCGGCTAGTACTGGGTCGGTATTTGGAAGTTCTGAGGTTAGTGTTCGACACACCTTTTCCTGCTCTTAGCTCTGACAGCCGGTGGAGGGATATTGCTGTCTTAGTCGCCCCTCTGTAAAACCCAAACTCCACACCATGGAAGGATGGACGCTGTGTTTTCTTGGAAGGCCACTGTTTTGGAAAGGCCTTAAAGCTGAAAGACAAGGTTAAAAGAAGGGCCATGTATTGATTTATATATTTAAGCCATAGGCAGAGAATTTTGTTTTAATAATACCTTCGCAGATACCCTATCTTCTCTTTTTATTAATAATACCTATGCAAACGCCTGCTGCTATCCTAACCTATCTTTCATCTGTCTATTTTGGGCCACTCCTAAAATAAGTATCCAAGGAGAAGAAAGACCTGGTCCAATCTCTTCCTGGCTTTTAATGCATCGTCTGGATCAGACGTTACAAAAGCCATGGGCTTGAATTTCCACGCGAGGAGAACTGGTGCGTGATAGCCCAGGACCTCAGCCAGCCTGGCCCCGCCCCTCCTCCTGGAGCATGAGCAGCTCCTGGGGATTCTTCACGGAGAGCACTAACACAGGACGCACCCGGCAAGGGGCGAGGCTACTGGACATTTCAAACCCGTAACAGACACACGTGCCACTGCTCTGTGCCCGCGTGGAGAGCGCGCGCTGCGCAGGAGGAACACGGTGAATCCACTGCATGCCGGGGGCGGCTGTGTCTATAATCTTAAGCTACCCGAGAGGCTGAGATCAGAGGATCACCATTCAAAGCCAGACCTGGAAGAACAGTCTGCAAGACCCAAGGTTCTGTTGTAGAGTATCAGCTATGACTAAACGAACCTAGCGAGATCTTCAGTTCAAACACTGGCCTGAACAAAAGCAAAAACAAAAAACCAAGAAAAAACATGAACGGACCGTGCGTACATACCCCTGGATAGGGGAGGGCGGAGGCCTGGATTCTACCTTCCCCGCTGCCATGTTTAGCCCCTGGTGACCTTCACAAGTGTGATGATTTGCTTTTCACATCCTTTCGTTTTCAGGAAGCTGCTTGAGTGTGTGCGGTGTGTGCTGGCCATCTTCCAGTCCCTGGACAGGGCCGTAAGTCACGGCGCAGGGCGGGAGGAAAGGCCACCTATCAAAAGACTGACTTCAGCCCAGCAGGAGGAAGACACCAGGCGTAAATCTTTACAGGAGGGCTTACCCGCTTGTGACCGGGGAGCGAGATCCCAGACTGGATAACTGTGACTTAAAAATTATTGCACATGAAGTGTCAGGAGCTCGTTTTTCTCCAGAAGTCAGCGCGTGTCGCCTCTTTCTGGCCTCAGAAGCAGTCCTGACATCAGGGCTGTGATTCCTGCTTTGTGCCACCCTCCCGACCCCGGAGCCGTCTTGGCCTTTTGAGTCTGCCTCTTAACAAATCATCACTTCTATCATTAGAGAATGATACGTCATCATTCATACTTCTATCATGTGGACGGCAGGGCTTATGGGAAAACAAGGACAGCAAGAACAGGACAAATGAAAGCCGTGGTTTCCAGTATCTGACCCATCATGTTTTGACGTGGGATGGTTTTGATTTGACTCTTCCACTTTATTTTTCTCCTACATAAAACCATGTGTGAGGCTGGGTGCCAGTGGATCACAACTACCCAGTAGTCTGAGATCTGAGGACTGGGGTTCAAAGCCAGCCCAGGAAGAAAACTGTAAGGCACTAATTTCTAATTACCCAAGAGCCGGAAGTAGAGCTGTAGCTCAAGTGGTAGAGCACTAGCCTTGAACACAAAAGCTCAGGGACAGTGTCCAGGCCCTGAGTGAAAGGCCCAGCACTGGCATACATGCATGTACGCATGCATGCACCATATGTGCATGCACGCACACACACAAACATGGTAAGAAGGGGTAACACAAAGATGGCAGAAAAGCCAACTTTTCACTCTATAAACACAGCTGAAATAGAATCAGCCATGGCATCAAAAGAATTGTAAGAGGTAGATGAATTTCAGCTTCGTAAGACTTGATCTAATGCAATGTCAGTAGAGGCCCACAGAGGTTAATGCAGACTTGAAACCTATAGGGAAAAAATGCAAAAGAATGCCTCCTTCCCTTACAAACAGAGCAAAAGAGAGTATCAAGACATAGTAGGGAGCAAGGGTTCAGAAATCCTTTAGGTTTTGGAACCACCTGTTGTTTAGATAATGATTGTGATATGGCTTGGTTTTACAGAGAAGAAACCATTGAGTTGATATGAAGGTAGACATAAGCCCACACGAGGTGCTGTGGAGTTCAACAGCCCATCCTAAGAGTAATCAGCATCAAGGAGTCCATCCTTAGTCACACCGCTCAGAGGAAAAGAATGCATGCTGCAACATGCTTGCAACGCTCTCATCGCTGGTAAAATCAGGGTCAATGCAACCGCAGGTACATGAAAACAGATCATGTGACAGCAGCCTCGGGGTAGTCTGAGGAATACATATGCATATATACAGATATGTACATATGTGTGTACATATTTATCTGTGTATACATTATACATACAGATAAAATACTGTCCACAGAAAGCGATCCTTGCTGTTTACACATATGAAAGAACTCTTAGGAGAGGGAAACATGCTGAAGTGGTGACACAGATCAAGATGGGCTGTACGCATAAACTCCTTCGTTAAACTGCAAAACATTCAATACGTAACCTAGAATTAAGGTAAGCAATGGAAAGGGTGGGTAGGGAGGGGTGGGTGAAAATGCCGAAAGGTGCGACAATTGATTAAGATGCACAGTATTTATAAGCTGCTACAACTATGTAAAGATTAAAAACATTCTTTTAAAGAATTAAAAATGCAATTCATGGATGTTAGAGCATGCAGGACAGGTTATTTAAATATACCTGTTCATGTGAAATCATGCAAAGTGACCTAAATTACCATTCATTCTAGCGACCTCAACTCTGTCTCTGAAGAATGGCATTTGGAAAGTTCCAAGCCACGGATGTCAAGTACTAAAATTCTGGTAAGTGATTTTTTCTTTTACAAACATGAAGATAATGCTCAATGAATGTGTTTTAAGTGACTAATGGACCGCTGCTTTTGTAGGTGGACAGATGGGAAGAAGCCTTGATCACCATACAACTTTCTGAACAACAGAGCTGCCTCCCTGCAGAATGCTTACTGCTGACCTTCAGGAATGAGGCCTCAGGCCCTGAAGGAGGCCTTTTCCCATCACTAGTGTTTATCCAGGAAGAGACAGAACATATGCAGGCAGCGCTGAGCGATGAAACCAGATCATTGAGAAAGCGCAACTGCAGTCCTTGTATCGGACAGGACGTGTCCTGCTCTTTAACTACGTGAAGGTTTTCCCAAAAGAAAACAAAGCAGTGCTGTCGAGGAGATGCCCAATGAAGGGAAATGTGCAAGAACTGCTTTAGACCCAGCTGGAGTGCAATTCACGCAGCGTTCCAGGAATGTGCCCAGTATTGCATTGACTCACTGCATCTCCGCTATGTTGTATATGGTGGAGAGGAATGGAAATGCCACCATGCATGTTTCTCCTAACAAAATGCCCTTTGTTAAAGCTGTGAACCACTCACACAACTCGTAAAAGTTACTTTCCTACACGGAATGCAGGTTCTGCAGGTGGATCTCTGTCACTAACCCTCTTCCACTCATCATTTGTCTGAAGATAGCATTACAACTGTCAACACATTTTCAACTAGTACCTCTCATATATTTAGGCGCGGGAACCAGTCAAATTTTCTCACCCGGGCTTTGGTTTGAATTTTTACCATTCCTTACGTTTGCAAAGCTAAGATTTCTGGGAATTGCAAAATTGCCTAGATGAGCCAACAGGCTTAGTGGCTTTACACACTTTTTCAAAATGTATTTAAAGCTCTTAAAAACAGTGCTTCCTCATCTACAAACTGAAAGGATAAGGAGAATCAGAAAGAAGGAAGCTTAAGTAATGAGGAGAATTTGGTAAATGTTCAGTACGTGCTGTTTGTACACATCATGAGAGCAAAAACCTTCAGTCTTGAGTGTGCAGTTGCAGTGTGAACTGGCTGAGAGAAGCCAGTATTTCTATATCATTACCTACAATTAAATATTCCCAGTGAAGCTACTTCTAGTCTATGTACGGAGCTAAAAGCAAGAGAGCTGCATTGAAATGCATACACACACACACACACACACACACACACACACACACACACACCACCACACACAAACACATACATACTAAACAAACAATTCTAGAGGCATACACATGGTTTTTGTAACTGGTTATTTCTGGTTCAACCCGTCAGATGCTATTTTTTTTTAAGAAGAAGCCAACAATTCACAGTTTTTCATGACACATGTACACATACGTGCATCATCTCTCCAGGCACCCACACTATTAAGTGCAGAAGACAGAGAGCCTTAACAGGAATGGGCAAAGTCTCTGGTTGCTGGTGTCAGCAAAAGAAGCATTTAACTTATAAACCCATTAGAATCATTTAAATAAGGCAAGACAATACAGCCCCAAGCAAAACCAGAATGGTGGATGATACAAGCCTGGGCACTGGTTTTGCTCTCTGGAGCTCATAACCAGCTGCAGACCTGCCTGCATTGTGTCCCACAGCAAGCCCCACAGTCGAGTGTGTGAACTTCCTGAGTTTAAGGAGTTTGTTTTGTGAAAAGCACACTTCTAATTGTAAACACTTCAAAAGTTACAGAATACTGTATCTACAAGATGTCCCCTATTAAGATATTTCAGATAATACATTCTCAAATTTCATTTTATTCCTGTTATATGAATTCATCTCTTCTAAGTGCTCAGGTATTTGAGACGATGAATCAATATTTTATGAATATAGGGAAGACTTCTTACATTAATTCTGATATCCATTTAACAAGTTTTTGCTGTCTGTCACCTCCAATGACCTCCTCTGACTCAGGCTGTGAGAGTAGAGAGCCTCACTCCTCGGGCTCAGTTGTGGCCTAAGCTTAAACACATCTGCAGGTGCATGTGGAGCTCTAGAGTAGCTAACTCTGGGGACAACCGTCCGTCACTTGTGCCAGTGTGTGAAGAGATGTCTGCATTCTTCCCAGATAGAAAATGTGACATACTGGAATACAGGAGGCATCTTGAAGAGACGAATGGCACTTAAAATTCGCATCCTTTCTCAGCTCTCTCACAGTGCCTTTGTAACTGATGTATGTGCTTTTCCTTACATTTACTGCTTTGGGTTCTCCTTCCAAAACTGGAATTATTAAGCCCGAGAGTTGGCCCAGAAGTCTATATTTTCAGAAAACATTTCAGAGCATTTTAATACAAGTGGTTCAACAACCACACATTCAAATACATTTTTTGAAACAGAATCCATCACTATTAGAATCAAGTCAGCGTTATTCCACATTTCTATAATAACTACCTTTTCCTCCACAATACTTTACATCTTTGGGAACTCAATTTATCACTGCTGCTCTGCTCTATTGCCTGGGCACCAAAATGCAGTTGTATTATTTCAGGAAAACCAGGTCACCTTCATGATAGTTTAGCTAAATTCCAGACTTCACAAATCACCTTTATCTTCCTCCTTTGTGATGACATGTGTAAATATCTGTTTAGGAGCCAACTGAACCCACTCTGTACCTGACTGCGTTTGTAAACAGCCCCAGCTCCTGGTGCTGGAGGTGAGAATGGAGCCACATGGCACCTGCCAGTGAGCATTATTAGCTCAGGAGCAAGGCGGATTCATTTAACTTGATGTTCAGACAATTCCCTTGTAGGGAAAGGAGCTGTTTTGTTAAAAAAAAAAAAAACAAAGTAAAGGATGGGTTCTGGCTCAATACAAGTGAGGCCTGGGTTCAAGTTCCAGCAGGGCAAAAGAGCATGAGGTTGAAGAACTAGACTTTGCTGTCTAGATAACAGCGTTTCGGAGTAAGACTTAGAGCAAAAGATTGCAACATTTGTCATACGTGCAAAATTAAGTATTATTTGCCCCGGGAGACGATGTACATAGTACTTTAGGAATTCTGATAAAGGTCAGAATTATGTTTCTCCCAATGCGAGATCCTTTAGGTAATTAAAGAGGTGGAACACCTAGATTACAAAGGCTGCCATAGAACTAAACGGGAAATTCATTCTTAAAGATAAATTTCCATGCACATGTGGTTTTCCTGAATGTGTTACAAGTGGCTGAGCGTGCGCACTGGGGGTACAGGGCCAGAGCTGGGGCCCAGCAGCTGCAGGGACCCGGGAAGCTGCCCAGGGTTGGCGCTGCGGCCTCAGTTTCCTCCATTCCCTCTTCTACCGAGTACTTCCCGGCCAGGAGGCGGGACTGGGAGGAGTTCCTGTTTTGGATGGAGTGTGAGATGACCTCAGCAATTAGTGATTCCTCATCTGGAATAACTCACTGGACTCTGAAGACAGTGTGTCACAGCCCAGGGACGAGATGAGACAAGAGCCTTCCTTCTGCACACACTCCTCCAGTGCTCACCGGCAGACAGACTCTGCCCCGGCCATGCAGCCTCACCTCACACTGGTGGCATTCCCTGTGCCGTTCTGTGCGGTATTATGCCCAGGCGGAGGGCTGCGGGTGGGGGGCTGTGGGGTAGGGAGGGGGGAGCGGCTTCTCCCTGTGTGGGGCTGGGCTGTAAGAATGAGGTCGTACCCTCCATGACTATTCTGAACCAACCCTTCAAAGGAGCCGTCCACCCGGGACCCTCTGTCTTCTTCCTCCACACAATCTGTACTCCCTAGCTGTAGCTGGATCTGCTGGCTGGCTGGCCACTCCTGGCCTCTTCCAGAAAGCACCAGATCCATCTGATCTTTAATCTTGATGAATCCAGAAGTCCTGTCATGAAATCTGGGATGAGAATTCCTTTCCACTCCCCATAAAAGTCCCTGCCAAATTACCCACGCCTCTAACGACTCCACACACTCTAATTCCCTTGTAATACAGCAATGATCTTTCAAGCATCTTCTGCAAAATCTCCCGCAAACATTTCTCTGTCAACAGTGAGTTTTTCTTTTTTTTTTCCTCTCATGATAATGCGCTGTGTTCTAATTGTTCCTACCTCCATAGAATCATCTCATCTAATTATTTCTGCCTTGGCTTTTTAGCATTCTGTGGTTTAACATACAGTGTATTCACAGGTGAGGAAAGCAGTATTCCTTTATAAAGTCAAATATTAATTGATCATTTTCTCTGTGCAATGCTCCATGCTAATGGGCAATATAAATGAGGTCCCTGTTCTACTGCTACTTTAATGGGAGCACAGACATTATACAAATGAGTGATAAACACATCTATAATCTCAGTTCTTCACTGATACTTTCCAGAAAGAAAGGAGAAGGAAAAAGGATAATAAGCAAAGAGAGTCTCCAGGTGTACTACTGCTTTGCCACTTCAATTTTTAAATCATTGTTAACTTTTACTTCTGTTCCAACATAGCTCTTGCTGTAGTCCTTGGAAGGTGTGGGTGGAATTATCACCACAGCAATGGCCAAACCTCCATACTGACATTCTGAACCCTGGCACTAAACATTCTGGCAGCTTTTTTTGTGTGTGTATCCTGGGGCCTGGGCGCTGTCCCTGAGCTCTTCAGTTCAAGGCTTCTGCCCTACCCTTGAGTCACAGCCCCTCTTCCCATTTCCTATTGATTACCTGGAGATAAGAGTCCCAAGTTCTTTAGTGCCAGGGCTGGCTTTGAACCATGATATTCAGATCTCAGCCTCCTGAGTAGTGAGGATGACAGGCGTGAGCCACTGCGCCCGGCTCTGGAAGCTTAAACTTTCCCCGCCTCAGTTCTCCGTTTACAATACCAGGATGTGAAAATGAACCCTGGGGGATGCAGCACAGGACGAGAACCCTTAAACAGGATGAAGACTGCAAAGCTATTCTGACAACCAGTGTACGCTGCGCCCGTGTCTCCCGTGACAGGTGTGGAGTTGCTAGGAGGTGCGGGCAGCCTGTCCACATTCAGACTGCCTTCCTCCTCCTCCTCCTCCTCCTCCTCCTCCTCCTCCTCCTCCTCCTCCTCCTCCTGTCATCCTCTGTGGCTTACAGACCCATCTATGCACCTGTTTACTCACCTGCCAAACAAAGTAACGGTCTCTAGTGTACAATTCTATGAGAACGAGGTAAGATAAATATTCAGGACATTTGGGACAGCGCTTGTCACACGCTAGGTTTTAATACCGGTTACCGACTGTACCCTCTGACTGTGAGTGTGAGTGTGAGTGTGTGAGGTGTGGCATGCAATATGGCACATCCATAGTCAGAAGGACAGTGGAACCCCGAATTCCAGCCCATTTCTCATGCAGTTTCCACTCAACTTGTCTCCGCTCTGCTCTTGTGTGTGTATGCCCACAGAGTTCAGATGAAATGCCCACGAGGCGAGCGGCTCAGGTTGTTTGGGGTGGGTATGATCACCCTCTCCACACATCTGAGGTTCCTAAGTGGCCTGGAGAGATTGAGCTCAGCCTGTGATCTCTGCCAACACTTTAAATAGTGACATGATTTCTCTCATAGAAATCTCCTGATCTAAGGGGCCCTCACTGTATGCCCCAGGAACCACTTAAATGATTTCCAATATTATCCAGTTGTCTCTACAGTGAAACAGTCAAAATGCAGAAATATAAAACTAGCCTGGTGCCCAGATACAAGACAGTGTTGCTACAGTGAGACTGTCAAGTCCTTTATCTTTAGGCCAGTACTAGTGTGCAGGCTTCGTTTCTCTCACACCCTAGGAAAGCTGACACGGTGGCCCCTGCCAAAAAAAGCTACAAGTTCTGCTTGTTATGAAACATGGAGTTACACCAATCTATTGGAAGGAAATATACAGGATTATTATTGGATATAATAAAACTCCCCCCCAAAAACCCCCCAGAAAAGCTCAAAATACACCGAAAGATCAAAATACAACTTCTTAATACTGAAATTCACCACATACTACATGATAGGCTGACTTCAACAATCTGAAAGTCTTATAAATGAATGACAGAAGATTACATTGCTCAACTATAAAAGAGAGACACATGTAAACAAAAATAACATAGCCATGGCCCCCAAACTGCTAGAAATAGTAACAACAATCTCATCTAAGTTCCTGAAGAGATACTCAAATTCGCTAATGGTTAAAGAAGAAAAGAAAACTGTAGAGAAACTGGAAATCGTTTCTACTAGTCAGATGACAAAAAGTTAAAATATGGATTGAAATACACTTTGGGTTTCTAACTTACAGAATTCTTTAGAGAGCAATGGTGACATCTAGACAAGTTTTACATAGAAATCCCCAGTTTAAGTCACTGCAGTAATTTTAAGCTAATATGCAACAAAATAAAAGACAGGGGTACAGTGCTCTGCATTTTCCCCATATATAAAAGTGAACTCTAGTTAATCAATAGGGTGATTGTTACCAATTCATAGCCCATTCATGTGGTCCATGTGTCAAAATAATGGTTCAGAGTCTGTGCTTCTGCAGGTTTGTTATTCACAGCTGACCCTCGATTTTAAATCACTAAGAGAGATAATTTGCTAAAGGATGATGACTTTTTGTTCTAAGCACCATAGCCTGTGGGCACAAAAATGCCTGATGGAAATATATAATAGTCTTGATTAATTTTACTTCTAGAAGATGGATACAGGAAGATGCATTTGCCATTATGCAATTAAAAACTCTGGGGTCACAAAAACATTATCAAAGCAGACAATATTTTAGGCTTTAAAAATAGTTCTACTTCTAATGATATAGTGCATAGTTTATTAGTTAACCAAATCTTTAGCCAGGTCCAAACTACAGTCCAATTAGTCTTCAATTGAAATATGTTGATTAACTAGTATATCCCAAAATGTAATATTTTTGCTCATTCTTGTCTTGGGGAAAATACAAATAAAAGCACATATAATACTGATATAGCAGAGAGCAAATATAATGGAAAGTATTTATACCCCACTCATTTCTGCCCCCCACAATCGCAAGCTATCAAGGAGAAAATGACTTATAGCAGAGACATATTAGCCTTGGTTCTGTCATTACCCAGGTCAACGACCTGGAAAATATTGATTACTTATCTGTAAAATTGGATTGTTGAACTAGAGAATATGCAAGTCTCAATTCACTTCACTTTCTTACCAGTGTAAGGAGTACTGGAAGCCTCCAAGCTGAGGGCTGGGGGCTAGCCAAATGGTTTGGTTTAGTAGGTGTAACACTGGATTTGAACTTAAGATGGTTCATCATGTCAAAACTGTAGATCATTAATCTTCTAAAAATACTCCTGAAATGCTTTATTCTGTTGAACTGTTAAAAGTATGATGTCTCAAAGTGGCAGCATGAGAAATGTCAATAATGAAGGAGAATTATTTTTGCAGAAGTCTAATCCTACATAGATCTCACAGTATTGTATTTTCAGATAGATAGCGTGCCTCTGTGTGTGCATATGAGTGTGTGTGGGATTGCATGTGCATGTGTGTGAAAGAGAAAGGAAAGGAAGGACGGAGAGAAGGAGAGAATCAAAGTGAGGAGCAGAGAGGCAGAGGGAGAAGTAGGGGTAGGGATGAAAGAAGGGGAACAGAACTAAGAAGCAGATAGGAAGAAAGAGGGATTAAGAAGTCGTTTGGGCCTGGCTCGGTGGCTCACACCTATTATCCTAGCTACTCAGGAGGCTGAGACCTGAGGGTCCTGGTTTGAAGCCAGCTGGGGCAGAAAAGTCCTTGTGAGACTCTTTTCCCCAATTAACCACTCAAAAACCAGAAGTGGCACTATGGCTGACGTGGGAGAGCTCTAGCCCTCAGATAAAAGAGGCTCAAAGACAGCACCCAGCCCGTAAGTTCAAACCACAGCCACCATCAACAAAAGAAGTCACTGGGGCATATATATTGAACACTATCGATTAAAGAAATCTTTTTGTGAAGAAGTTTTGCCCAAAATAAATCAACATGTAGGACAATACTTTTTTTCCCCATGGGTTCCTTGCCGAGAAGACAAAATCACACAGGAATGTCTGTCTGTCTGTCTGTCTGTCTCTATTCTGAGTCCTGGGAGTTGGAGCTGGACCCAGAACATTTTAGTCAAGAGCTCTAACAATTGAATTATATGCTCAACCCTATTTTTTTAATTTTTTCCTGAGATGTAGGCTAAACTGACTTTGAACTCACTCTAGACCAGGCTAGTGTGGGACTCTTGTTCCTTTGCTTCTGCCTCCTGAGTAAGGGGACTGGAAGCGTGTGCCAGCACACCTGCTGGAACTAAATTTTTAAGGTTTAACTAGAAACTGTGCATTGTGTTCATAAACTTTTGTTGAAGGTAAACTCCTTTGTACAACCACTTAAGGATAAGAATAAATGTCCTCAGCTACAAGAGTATGATAACACTAATATCTATACCCTAGAATTGTTTGACCAAGAAAAATAGGCAATACACAGTAAGCCACACTAACTGTCAAATGTTAGTTTGTATTATTTTCCTTTTGAGAAAATGAATTGTCCAACATCAAACTAATAGGCCATGTTTAAATGAAGAAATGATTAGAATAGTTTTATTATATTGTCCATTTCATGATCAAATTAAGTACACAGTAAATGCTAACCAGTTAGCTCTTTTGAGTTAGTGCTGTTGGATTTCATCCACTTTCTCAAGGAAGTACACCAAGGATTTTGATTGGACCAGTCTAACCATGAAAAGATTTTGGGTAATCTGAGATTGGCCAACCGTCTTCTAAAGTGTCAAGGTCATGAAACAAAGATGAAGGAACTCCAGTTCTAGGAAGACATTGTAATGTAATACCCATTCTGGGTTGGATTCTTAAACAGGAAAAGCTGGCGAAATCTGAATTCTCAGCCAAGAGACCAACATCAACTCAGTCTCGTTCAAGGTGATCTAGCAGTAGGTGGCCCAGGGACAGAAGAAAATTGGGTGACGAACACAAAGGAATTATCGTCCCCTTGCAGCACTCTGTCCACAGATGGCCACCTCAGAAGAAAAGTCTTTAAAGCATACTCGGAACCCGAGAGCTGAACTTCTTACAAGTGGCTAGGCTTTTTATCACTCATCTCCACGTCCTTCTTTCTTCCCAGTCCTGTACATCTGAGCGCCTCCTATTACAGAAAGCCTCCATAGTGTCTCAACTGAACCCTGGTTCTTGCATCCATATAATATGCCAAGGAAAAGGGTTTAAAATATTCTATTTAGCCATGTGCAAAAATAGAAAATTTATGACTCAGGGGCTGTCAGTGGTGTTGGACAGAACTCATGCCAGCTAAGTTCTAAGGACACCTATTTTATTACTCTCACAAATCAACCAGCAATGACAGTTTTATGGCAATTAGGTTACATAAACTTCTTACCATAAAGACACATCATTAGGTTATATTTTTAAGCTTCCATCTGCCACTCGAAGTCAGGAAGAAATATGCAATGCAATCTTTGTGACAGACTTTTCTTAAACTCACCGCTTTCCCCTCTTCTCCTGACATTTTGCTGTAATTTTAATACTCTATACTTTGGCATTTGACAAGTTTACTTCTACTAACTCTGTCAAGCAAGAGCATATGTTCTAAAATGGCAAACCACACCCCTCTTTTTGCGAGAGCAAGGGGTCAAATTAACAAGACAAAAGTTTGGTTTTCTTTAAAATGTGCAATATTGAAGAAATGGTAGTAGGCTATATTCCTTGCAAAACAACTTGCATTTAGTTTCTTTAATTACCAAGGTATTATCCTGGGAAACAGGGATTAGAGGAAGCGTTAAGTTGAATAGAAAATAATTTCTCAGGTTGAAACAAAGCATCATTCTAACTGAAATGCAAATTCTCCACTCTCATAAAGATTCTCTTACCGATAGGGGTTAGCTCGCTCTGCTCAAACATCATTTCTGTGGCTTCATTTAAATGCAAAAATTTGATGGAAGACCTTCACAGAAAGTCTACGTGACGCTATTTACAACCATCCCCTGCGGCTTGTGGAAATGACCATTATAATCATAATAATCTGAGTCAAGACAGGACAACATTGGCTAATCTTTGCTAAGACGTGAGAATGGTGACTGTGGATTTTCAGGAGAATGGGAAGGAAATAGATTGTGGACAAAGAGAACTGCCGGTAGGTGTCCTGAAGGTTGTTCAAAATCCTGTGATGTCTTTCTCAGGACTATAGCTGCAGGGGTGCTGGGCTGGCTCTGCTCACACAGGTGCAATCAATGAGAGGAAGGTCCCCCCCCAACTCAATGTGGTTTACAAAAATATAATTACTATTAATATATCTTGTCTGAGGCATTTGTGGCTGAGAATATCAAGAGAAAGCATAGAGAAATAGATTTTCTTTTATAATCTCTCTATATCCCATAAAGCAAAATAAAAAGCTTCCTTTGAGTAAGATTTTTAAACAATCATGTTCTATGGAGGATACAGTGTTTCAGAAACTGGTTACATTTTTTTTTTTTAGTTTCAGGCACACAAATAATAGTTGGCAACCAAAAAACACAAACTATCAGAAACTGAATCCAGAAAGTGGCAGTGTGGATGAACTGTAAGGAAAGTATAAAGACAACTGAACTCAACAGCTCCTCCTGGACTTGGATCCTGGACTGCTGGGACTTTAAATATCACGAAAGAATCTTTTTCTCAATTAAAGATATTTTCTTTGAAAAATTTCCATGATTTCCAGAATCAGCATTAGTATACAGTTTAGAACCTACATTGTTTTAACTGACTAGAGAAATGAATGAACACCTGCATTCGGATTGAATTATCAGCTTCTGAGTTTGGGATTGTCACTTCACTATGTACACAGCCATCAAAATACCACATATTGTGCAGTATGTATTTTTCAATTTTATTTACCAGTTATAACTGAATAAAACTGGGTAAAAGTCTTTCAAAAGTGACTAGATTTTGCAATAAGGCTTTCAGGATGGAGTTAATTCCATCTAGATGCCATGTGATGTTTCTCACATTTGGTTTTCCCATCTGTAGTGTGGGGCTGGCTGCTGTGAGGGGTCTCTTGAATGTTCTAGGTGAGGGCTGGGACTAAAACAAAGCACTAAGAATTGGCAATTTGCCTATTTTAACATCCTTCCTAGGGACCCCTTGTGTATTTATAACATCAGCTTCACCATGGAAAATGGGATATGGTTTGCATTCTGGGTCTGTTCCATTCTATACCAAATGATTGGGACTTGGCCTGAGGGCCAAACATCCCCTCTCTCTTGGTACTATGACTCCTATGACATTGAATATAGGTCTTTACAACCTAAAAATGTCTTTAAGCATTCAGGAATATTTTTGCTAATCTCTGTTCATTGTTAATATATTGAATCTATCCCACTCCACACACTCTTCATGTAGAATTGTAAATGCCCCGAGCAGTTCCATAGTTAGAAACATGCTCTACATAAAGAGAAAGCAAAAGGAAGGATATTCTGATTAAAATAGTGTACATGCACACTAGCAGTACAATGACGAAATGACTTGGTACAATTAATATGCACTAAAAAGAGTGAATGGATGGCAGGAACGTGAAACAGTTCTGCTGAGCAGGAGCAGATCAGTGATGGGGAGTGAATACAGGACTTTATTTGCACATATCAAAATAGACAAGGACACTTGTTGAAACTGTTTTAGCAGTGGAGAAAGCCACAGAAGGGGTGAGTTTGATCGGGGTACAATTACACGCAGGCAAATGATACCATGGCCAGTCCTTTCACAAACTAGCAGATGCTAATTAAAAACTTTTAGCGTTTTAAAAATAAATTTATATCCTGTTATCATGATTTCTATGAAAATGGTATGGGGAAAGGTTAATTGAGAAGGCAGTCAAATAACTTCTGCATCTATAAGCAGTTTATCATACTGTTTGTCTTTTGCTTATACATGAACAATCCTGACACAATTACAATTCACAACAGCATCATTACTCAACTTAAAGCCTTCCTTAATGTATTTTCCCCATTTCTGTCCACGAACATTCCCCACTTGGCAGTGAGCTTGATTAAATGTATACTCAAATGGTACTTTATGTCAGAGCTTTAAGTATAAACAATAGACTCCAGAAATCATAGCCATGGTCAATATTTATCTCCATTGGTGGTGAAAGGGAACATTTGAAATCAATTAATCGAACAATGAGAGTGGCTTTATTTTGGTGAGAATTAAATCTTTTTTATTTTCTTTTTATGAAATAAAGATGGAGAAACAAATGGACTAGCAATGATTTAAGAGATTTCTTCAGCCTTCTGAGATATAACAATACTAGGATTTGCAGACTAACAAAGCCCAGGTCCTTCATTCTTTTCTTTTTTTTTCTTTCCCATCCTTCCCTTCCTCCCACCCTCCCTCCCTCCCTCCCTCCTTTCCTTCCCTCTCTCTCCCTTCCTCCCTACTCCCCCTTTCTTCTCTTCTTTCTTTTGGTCTGATCCTAAGACTCAGACTCAGAACTTGACGCTTTCATCCCCTGGCTTGCACTGCACCAACTGAGACCCCCTCCAGTCCCTGGAGTGATTGAACAGCTTGCTGACCACCATCTGTAGTTTTGTGATTTTGTCACCCTGGTGGCACAGTTTTAGATACAGGTTGATGGTATGCTAAGAACAAGTCCCCTAGAGAGATGTGGGATTGAATCTTGACTCCTCCCCATTAGCTCTGTGCCTGCTCTAGTTCTTGCAGGGGGTGGGGGTGGTATATTCAATCAGTTGCTGGTGACTGTAAGGTGTTTGGTACATAGTAAGTATCCAGAAAAGTACAAATACTTAGGTAGACAGAGCTACATCAACATGGCCATAGAACAATTCACAGAAAGTACCTAAGGTTTTCACTAAAAGTAGACTGAAATTGGTGCAGCAGTTTGTGTCCCCCCAAACATGGGGACATATGCATCTCTGCTTTTTTGTTTCCCACCTGGGACTAAGCAAATGATTTCTTTTGCAAATATGAAAATAGTTATATTCAAATTCTAAGGTACTCCTGGCTCCTTTTGTAGTTTGGTGATTGTTAAATAGAATGCAAAGAAATATAATATATAAAATCATGAATATATTTAATGACAAAGCATGAACCATAAACCAATTAGCTATTAGGTAAAACAAAAGAACAACACAATAACAAGTACTTAGGTTCTACCAGTGGCCAAAGGTTAAAAGCAAATTATGGTTTATGCAAATGTAGAATAAGAGGTAGAAACTGCCACTTATATGATGGAGAAATGTCTGAGGTATGCTTTTTGAAGTTTGGAAATCTGGAGTTCATGGTTATACATGTGGAAGAAGGCATTCGTTAAAGATGGCGGATTGTAAACAATAAGCAATAAGTCTACACAAGCACTAGAAAACAGCAAGGCATGAGAGCCCTGGGACAGAAAAAAAAGTTTTTTTCTTTTTTCAGTATAAAAAGTAGGACACAAACGCACTACCAAGAAAACAAACCATCACACCACCCCAAGTGGAGGAAGGAAGCAAGCACGCAGAGCCCTCGCCTGGAAAGCCGAGCTGCTGGCCTCCGCCAAGGGGGTGCGGCTGCTGTTTCCTAGAGCTGGGTCTTTTCCAGCGTGGTCCTTGCACTGGGGGCATTTGTCTGTCCCTGAACTTGCTAGGAATGCAGATTCCCAGGCCTTGGCTAGTCTGCTGAGCCAGGGGGTGGAGCCTGGCCGCCTGAGGCTGCCATGGGCCTTCCCGCAGGCCGATCCCCACTCCAGTGAGGGCGCAGGCATGCCCAGTGTGGGTGATGCCTGCAGCCACCTGGGCAGCTTCTGAAATGATGGACTCCACAAGCCTGCATTTGGAATCATAAAAATCAACTGTGCAGCGGGACGCCGGTGGCTCACGCCTGACATCCTAGCTACTCAGGAGGCTGAGATCTGAGAACCGTGGTTCAAAGCCAGCCCAGGAAGGAAAGTCCATGAGACTCTTCTCTGCAATGAACCGTGAGAAAACCAGAGTGGAGCTGTGGCTCAAAGTGAGAGAGCGCTAGCCTTGAGCGCAAAGAGCTCAGGGACAGGACCCGGACCCTGAGTTC
Source organism: Megascapheus bottae (assembly GCF_031878675.1). NCBI lineage: Eukaryota > Metazoa > Chordata > Mammalia > Rodentia > Geomyidae > Megascapheus > Megascapheus bottae. The sequence goes on along the minus strand of NC_143537.1, from coordinate 4,975,426 downwards.
AAGCCCCACAAAGGAGAAAAACAAACCAACACAGCGCAGCAAGGGTGGGTGTGAAGATTCACAAAGTTAGGCATCAGTTTCACAGAGTACAAACAGATCCACCGACTTTCAAATTCGTTTTCAAGAAATGTTAGTAATCTAGAAGACCAAAGTCTTCCAGATTCATGATAGATAAGTGTAGAAGTCTCAATAACTATGGACTGGGATTCTCAGAAGGAGAAAATAGAGAATATAAAAAAGACAGTAAAAATATGAATGGAAAATAAGATTTCAGCAGGATGGTGTCTCGTGCCTGTGGTTCACACCTGAAACCCTAGCCACTCAGGAGGTTGAGAAGAGGAAAGCACCTGAGACCCTTGTCTTGAATTAAATACTAAAAAGTCTGAAGTAGAGCTTGGCTTGAGCCTCAAAGCCCAGAGTTCAAGAAAGCCCCAGGACTGCCCTGCTTCTCAATCCCCTCCCCCTCCCCCACCCCTCCTCCTTGCAAAAAAAAAAATCAGCTCTACTCGGGAAACTGAAATCTGAGAATTTCAGTTCAAAGCCAGACCAGGAAGAAAAGTCTTTGGGACGCTTATGTTTAGTTAACCACAAAAGTCTGGAAGTGGAGTTGTGGCTCAAGTGGTAAAGCACCAGCCTTATTCTTCAATAATGGAAGATTTGAAGGGATCGCAGTCTTCCATCCAGTCATCGGTGAAGGTAGGAATTCTACGCGCACGCCCCGTCCTCATCCATGCTCACCGGGAATGAATGGCTGTTAAACCACCATCACATGCCAGCAAGAATTCTCCACACAGCAAGGGTGAGCCCATAAAACCCCACTCCTATCACATGAGCTGCAATTCTAGAAACGATCCAACTAGGAGAGTGAGGCAAATTAAACTTTCATTCAGAGACTCTGTGGAGCTTTTGCAATGCTATTTGCCTTTTCCTTGATAAATAATTACATCAGGCATCACCAGAGTTTCACAGGCGTATTTCTCTAATTAAAACGATAGGGGGAGTGGTTCATGGGGCGGCGGTTGTCAAAACGCATGGTGCTCAGACACTGACACGTCAGCCAGAAGCCTCTGTGCACAAGACAGTAAGAAATCGAAATTCAAAGAAGTCATTCCAAAGATCATCTAAAATTCTTGCGAGTGTTATTACTTGATACCACCACCCTTTCATCCCATGACAGGGTAGATGCGTGCAGACGACTTCTGTTGGGCCTTAAGAAAAGAGTTGGGTGCCAGTGGCTGAAGCAAGTACTTCTAGTGACTCAGGCGGCAGAGATCTGAAGATCATAGTTCGCTGTGTTTCCAGGCTGGAAGTCTAATTAGGGGTTGTATGAGAAGTGTCGTATCTCCAATTAACCAGCAAGAAGATAGAAAAGGAGCAGTGGCTCAAGTGAGAGAGCATTAGCCTTGAGCACAAAAGCTCATGGCCAGTGCCTGGGATCAGAAAACCAAAGATGAGGGGCAGGAATGGAGTGAAGATTATTTAGAAAAATAGGAAACCATTTAGGATCTTATCCTGTGTAAATTTGAGAAAAGCAATTATTTTGCTAGATAAGACCTTCAGCAACACACACACACACACACACACACACACACACACACACACACACAGAATGTTCAAGTTAAATCTTGGCAGGGCTGTGATTTTCATCATTTTTCTAATAACATTACTCTGGTGGTATATGCATATAGGTGTTGCAACCTCACAAAATCTAGCACTTGTCTAATTGTCCTTTGATTAAAGTTTCCCATTTTTATTGGTACTAAGTAAGCTTCAACCCACAACTACTTAAGAATGCTCTACTCTTACCATTCTCCCAATGAAAGAAGGTCTTTGCTCCTAGAACATGGTTTTACAGTGCACAGCAACCCATCTGCTTTTCCCTGGCATGAGTTTTTCTCTTTCTGCTTTTTAAACTTTTCAGTCTCCCCCCATCTTTTACTCTTAGTCTAGCTCTTCCCTTAGGGAACACGGCTGCTCTCTTAAGAGGAAATTCCATTGCTAGCTGAACATTGCTGTCCTGTGAATGTCCCTTCCTCAAGGCAAATGGGCCTTCCACACCTGAGTCCAGTTTCTTCTGCTTCTCCACTGTGTTTACAACATCCACTTTTTGGTTTGGCTGTTCTGATGAGTGAATGCTCCTCTGAAAACATGTGACTCTAATTGGGCACCATATGCCAGTGTAATTTGATAATGATAGTACTATAATGATCAGAGCTGCTACTTATAGAAACACCACTACCGAGCACTGCACAAAACATCTACATCTTGTTTACCTTATTACTTGTAAAGGTGGCAATACTATGGCTGAGAAACTGTAGCTGGCAGGAGCTGTATCACCTGTCCAGTTGACTTCAACCTAGGCTTATTTAAATTTTTAAAAAGCCTTCATCACCATACCACCATATCATCACCACACCATATCATCACCTTATCACCACATCACCACCATATCACCACATCATCACCATCTCACCAAATCACAGCCATACTACTGTATCACCACAGTATCACCTTTCAGCGAGCCCCTCCTGTTCACACCCTCTGTTGCTGGTACACTGACATACTCCATGATCCCTCTGGCTTCTTTTTTTTTGCAGAAAAACACACTGTCTTATTACACCTAAGCCCTTGAAAATGTTCCCGTTACGTTTACTGAAATATTACCTAGTATAACCTGTCTCCGGTTATCCTGAACTCATTGCTGGGCTCAGTCTATACTCCATACCCCAGTACTCGCAGGAAGAAATCTCTGCCGACCTCTTGAATGAAATGCTTTAGGAATGAAAGTGTGGAATAAAGGAAACGCACGCATGATTCTACCAATAACCACGCCTTCTAAGCTGGAATTCAAGTACACAGTAACAGAGATCTTTGAACCAGCCCAGTCACAGGCCCACGAGGACGTGGGCCCCATTATCTGAGCAGCAGGTGGCCGCCTTCTTGATTCCTGGAAGGGGTAGATAACAGACCCATGAGTGGATTATCACAGACGGTCTTTCCCCTTCATCTTTGGATTCTGAAGCTAGTCGCTAAAGGTATGAATCTGGTTTCACACTGCTGGCACTGGCTGGATCACTCTAGGAGGGAGGGATGGCCTGGGGAGCAATGACGCCCACTCCCGGGTCACCTCACATGCACGTCACATGCGCAGATCTTGACGGGCTGCCTCTGACCGCAGAGATCACAGGAATTATGCGGTCAATGCTATTTTACGAGGCCTGGTTGGAATTGGAAGCACCTCAGAATGGATTCTCTGGTTTGGCCATTAGGCTTCGTGGCCTGCACAGTGAGCAATATTACCAGGGCCTATTTAATTCTGCAAATCCCATTAACTGCACAGGGCAGCTCCATCCATCTCCATTCAAGGGAAGTAATGCAGTAAATACAGTGCATACTGACCACACACAAACCTCAAGGTGGGTTGCAAGGCTCGCTCTAAGTAGTTTAAGGTCTTAGTGGATGAATCACTTTATCTTGGCAGCATTTTTTTTCACTGATGCAATTGTTTTATTCATGGATTTGTTTAAGTTATACCTATTAATCATCAGAATGAAAGAGAGAAAGAATATGGTGTGTTGTTCTCATTATATTTCAAAACTTTATTATGATGCCTGGCGAATAATTAGAGCTAAAGAAATACTTATAGAATAAGGAAATTCTCGAATGATTAAATTAACAAATGAGCAGTGAATCCCTTCTTCCTGTTTCACCAGTTCCAGCCATCAAGCAAGCAGTTTTGCTATCTTCTCTGATATTGAACTGACTTATTTACTGACAAAATGTTGACAAGAATTCAAGATTCAGTATCCCCTTTGGTCTTTTTTTACATGAGAGAGGGAAGAGGACGAGAGAGAACTGAGAGAAGGAAAGAAAGAAAGAAGAAAAGGGCAGAATGAGAGAGGTCAGTCAGAGAGGCCTACGACTTGCAGAGAGGTAAGAAGTAGATAGAGAAAATGATATTTTTAGAGTAATTAAAACCTGTTATATATGAAAAAATATATACAAAGAAGGTAAAAAAGGAAATGGAATGTTAAACAACTGGGATTCCCTGTTTAAAGGATAGAAGATGAATTTTGAGCTTATTTTCATATGTTTAATCAGTCAAGTATTTATAATAACAAACTCTGAATGCCATGAATGAAATATCAAATTTCATTCCCCATAACAACAATTTGTTCTCTGCTCTATATGCTTAATGAACACAGAATGTAGATTCCCCTTAAGAACAGGATATTTTTCTGATTTTATAGAACGGGGAATTAAAACACAAGTCTGACCATCTGGTTTCTCCACAGTCTGTGTCTGTCCTAGGAAAGGTCAACATTCAGCTACCACGGCAGTTTATTCTGCCACTAAAGGGCTGGGTGGTCTCAGACAAACCGCATTATCTTTTTGAATCTGTTTCTCTAGTTATAGATAGACAGAAATAGGACTATGTCCTGAGAGTCTCAGAATAGCTCAACTAAAAAACAACCCGTGTAAAACACGAAGAGGAATCATGTTACTATTCATGTCAAGATCCTAGTTTAATGACACCATGACACACTGGGGTGTTATGTCCCCAGTCTTGAGTTCTCTACAATCAAAAGGCTGTGTCCTCCCCAGAACAGGAGGATGAGACTTTCCGATGGAGAGTGACTGTGACAGGACTTCATTCATGTACATCTAGGAACACTTAACACTCTAGTAAAATTTCACCTGCAAAGCTCTATAAGTGCTCTCCCAACACAAGAAACTTCATTAGTGGTACCCAGAAATATACTCTGCAGAGTAGGAGAAGAATGTTGGGTGAGCGTCATAATACTCAATGAATGTGTGTGAACGTGGTGGAGGGGAGAGGGGGAATTGGGAAAGAAGAGAACAAAAGAAGGGATGAGTCTGATTAAGTCGCACTCCACTCACACAGAGACGTGTTCAAATGAAACACCACTGTGCACCACGTACAGATCATCAAAAAGTAATTAATAAACCTATCATTAGGTCAATGATTTGAAACTGCCAAAGAACTTGGGCCTTGGAGAGTACTGTGCCATAAGTTGTTCTGTAAGCGAAGCCAGCCAAACATGAAATGTTATCCGAAAGATATTTACATAAAATGAATCATTGAAATCCTATGGAGCCAATTCATCAAGTAGTTCTGCAAGGCACAGATCTAATTTAAAAATAATGATGCTGTGGAGCAGGGTATGTGGTTTCTTCAGAAATCCATGCAAAATTAATTAGTCCCTAGAAGCTATCTTTTGAAATTGGCAAAAACACCCACAGTGTGTCATAAATGCTGTATTTCTGCTCAGAGCAGAGACTGCAAGGGATGAAGCCTGATATACAGAAAATTCCTCACAAAGGCTCTTACAGCCGCCCAGCTCCTCATGCTCAACAACAGAGCCTGGACAACCATCGGTTTCCAGTCCATTCACTGGGTGGGACCAGGAGGGAAAGCATGCGGAAGGACTGACAGGAAAAGAAGATCTGAAATGGTCTCCTACCACCGGCTCCCTCCTGGGTGACCTGGAAACAGAGATATGCTAGGAAACCAACACTTGCTGACTGACTTGTCAACAGGGAAGCTAAAACCAGAGCCCAGAAAAGCAGCAACCCTGCTAAACAAACAGGTCGGTGCATTAAATCCAGTAATGGGCTCGCATGCACATACACACACACACACACACACACACACACACACACACACAATCCTACTCCTAGCATGGCCTTCAGTATGAATACAGGCATTACTCCTTGATCATGGTAGCTTCAAACAAAATCAATATCAAAATTTCCCATAATCTCCTGGCTCTAAAAGAACTTTGGCAAGACTTGCTGTGGACAAGAGCCAGCATGGAAGGCCTCTGCCAAGGAGACCCTGACGCAGACTCCAGCCTGCCTGGCTCCTCACACACACTTACAGCTCTCGATTTCCAGTGTGCAGTTTTGTTCATCCAGAGGATACCGTCTCAGGTCCATCATGCAGGCAGCCGTGGTTGTGATTCTAGGGGAAAAAAAAAGATGTGTGTGGTGAGCAGATCTGTGCCTGGAGTTGACGTTGGTTTTTTAATAGCAGTTCACGGATTTATTTTTAATAGGTACCCGCACTTCCCCTCACAAGGCTCCTGCAGATTTGTAAATAAAGAGAAGGGGTTCAATCAGTGTTTCCCAAAGTGTGGTCTATTCACGCCCAGTGTCCAGATCTCCCACGAATGTGGGCTAGACACGCAGTTCTCAGGTTTCTCTGGGTCCTGGCACAGTGGGAGGTAGACTGAGGATTCACACACTAAGAATCCTGACACATAATGTTCCTCTTCCCTTAATTTGTTTTCTCCTTCCTTCCTCAAGACTTTAATATCTAATCTTTGTATAAATAATAGCTGTGATCTTTCATTTGCACAGTTTTTCTTAATAGTGTATTAGCAAACACCTAATAATAGACTGTTTACTAATAAATTTGATATACTATCTAGTGTTACTGCAGAGTATTATCTGTTTTTCTTTTTTTTTCTTCCTTTTCTCTTTCTCCCTCCCTTCCTCCCTTCCTGCCTCCCACCCTACTCCTCTCCACTCTCCTCCCTTCCTTTCCTTTTTCTTTCTTTTTGTTCCAGAATTGGGGATTGAACTCAGGGCCTTGAACTCTCACTTGGCTCCTGCGTTTAAGGCCTGCACTCTACCATTTAAGCCACATCTGCACTTCCACTTTTTACTAGTTAACTGGAGATAACAGTTTCATAGACATGTCTGCCCAGGCTGGATTCAAACTGTGACCCTCGAAGCTCAGCTTTTTGAATAGTTAGGATTATACACATGAGCCACTGGTGACTACATGTATTATCTTATTTAACCGAATTATCAATTTCATTGCCCAGATTAGAACACTGAAGTACAGGAAGGTAGAATGGTCTGTGCCAAGAGACACCTTGAGTGGTAGCACTGAGTTGTGATTTTATTTAACTGGTATCATGTAAGCAGGTAGATGACCTTGACAAAGTAAATTTAGTATCTCTGCAAGATTGGCTGATTTCTTATATCCCAAACAAGCTTAAGAATTCTATAATCCTATGAAAATACATTCCATGTTCTGTGACCTTGCATAGTTTGTAATTTGTTTTACCCACACATCCAAATACTGTATTTCACAGCTGTTCATTCTGTTTTAGTCAATTATGTAGATTAGCCCAACCCAGACAAGCAACCACAAGCCTCTTTCCAATGCAGTCCACTCAATATTCTCCCTGACTTTATTCTTCTCATTTTTTCCCATTCTACCTTCTTAATATACCTCTACATGGGTCTCCTACTTAAATTAAATTCTCCAATATTCCTGCATGATTGTAGTAAAAAAAAAAAAACCACCTCCTTTAAAGCCTTCAAATAGAGTCACATGCACTACTATAATCACCAGAAAAAGTAAGATTGCTAGCAATCATATGCCATTGGCTAAGCCATGCATTTCGGATTAGAGCTATTTGTACTTTCTTGCAGCTGTTTGGCCTTCTGTGACTCCTGGATTTTCTGGAGCCTTATGTTCTGCAAAGATGCTGTGACCACTGAAGGACTCTGCGGGGTGTTTTCAATCGATGCAGATACTATGATTAAAAACATTTCCTTAACTAGCTGGCCTGTGGAATCCAACCAGAGTCAGTCACAAGGTCTCATTTTGTGAACCTATCAATTCTATTTAATAAAAACATTAATAGATACATTGATTTAAGTCTGTTATTGTTCTGTTATCAGTCTCTACCAAACCCATCTCTTCTCAGTTATTTTCCTGGTGGTCTCATCCACAAATTCGACATTTATCTCAGGATTGGAATGATCTCTCTTTTTTTTTTCTATATCATGCTTTCAGGGAGTCTCAGTCACTGAGGAAACATTGCCATTCTGCTTTTAAAATTCATCGCCTGACAACTGAGATCTGATTTCATCATGAAATTTCTTCAAGACAGACTCTCTCTACACACTAGAAAGATATACCATGAAGAGCTGTGGATATACATATATATATATATAATATATACACATATAATTGTTTTTGCATAGTTTAAAACAATGTCTCAACATACTGGATATTCTTAAAAATTACATTCATTAAACCATATATGCTTTTATTTTGCTGTGTGTGATGCATTATACACACCCAGGTAGGTTGAGTTCAGTAGTTTGATTGAAGTCCTTTTAGTCTTTAAAGAAGATTATTAAAAACACAGCTCACAGAGGTCACTTCACAGCTACCCTGCGACAAACTAAATTACAACCTCAGCTGGGTCTCTTTTGGCTGCATCTAAATCCCTTCCAAGTATTATCTTAAAAATAGAACTACAGCGAATGCTGGATCTCTTCCTTGGCCCCTCAGATCCTATCCCTGCCCTTGAAGACCAGTTTACACTTCTCAGTCCAGTTCTCTGGCTTCAGGGTGGAGGTGACCAATGGGAGCAGGGCCTCTCTCAATTGAAGAGTGGGAGTCCAGGAGCTGAGGGCAACATGCTCATGACAGGATGGGAGAAGAGACGGAAGAAGAGAGGGAGGGAGGGGAGGAGGAAGAGAGGGCTGGAAGGGGGCTGCCTGTCTCTTTCTAAGTGCTCCTCTTCAAAGCCCTGTCCCATTTTTGGCATGCCAGCTGCATCCTGTGGGATAGAACACATTACAGAAATGTATTTCAAACCTAAGGTTCTTCCACCCGGGGGAAGTGAACAAGTAAAGAATGCAGACTCGTCCACTTGTGGTGGGTCCTCTGTCTTGGAAAGCTGGGGTAAGGGATTGCATATCCCATGTACCTTAAATGGACCATCTCCTTCCTCACAGTCCATCCCAGCCCCCTGCTCCCTCGCCCTAGGTAAGGAGCCCGGAGCCTCCTCCACAGGCTCTCTTCACTTTCCTCACAGTGCGATTACCCTTGGAAATAGTGGTGTGTAGAGATTTGCTAACGGGTGATGGCCTGCGACCACTGCTCTACGCGATGTTCGAGGTGGTTTTCCAGAATTAGAGAGCAAGATGTTTTCCAGAATTAGAGGGAGAGATGTTTCTAAACACCGGTCTGCAACATGAAAGCTCCATAAAGGCCAGCCTGGAGGCGGGGCTCTTAGTACTGTCCCCAAATCCTCATCAGACCTTCCCTGCAGGCCACGTTAGAGGACCACCAAACAAGGTGCCCAAGGCATCCATAATTCCAGAAAAAAAACCTCACACACCTCAGTCCTCAGGCCTTTCTGTCACTTTTATATCAAAGGGTAAAAGAGTATCATGTAAATGCTATTTTTCCTATTTACCAGTGAAGTAATTTACCTAAAATAGAAAGCACCTACGTGGGACATCATTTAACAGCAGAAACCACACTTTTGTATTACAAGTATAAATTAAACCATGATTATTGCTCACTTAAACAGCACTAAATTTTAAAAATGGCAATAATCAATACTATGGGTTCTGCTGGCAAATGCCTCTCGCCTGTGTTTCTGGTGGGATTGCAACACGGTGCAGATTTTGTGGCAGGTAAGCTGATACAAGTAAGTGAAATTCACTGGATTGACAAACTTACACCTGAAATTCCACTCTTAGAACTTTATTTGGAAACCAGAGATATATAAGAATATTATGCAGCCTAAGAAGAATAAAGACTGTGAGAAAGTTTTCCTGGCTACACACTTAAAACATAGTAAAAGGCTATTTGGATAGCATGATTTAAAGTGAGTGTACAGTGAAATGACTCAACGTTGACTTGCAGGAGTAGTGAATTTTATTTCTTCTCGCTCTGATAGGTTCTTATTTCCATAATGAAGGTGTTTCATTTTTGTCTGTGCTTCATCTTCTGCCACTTCTCCTGCCTGCTTTAGTCTGCACCAGCTCTACGTACTGCCTGTATTCACTCTATTTTGCTGTTGTGTTGTTCTCTGCAGGGAGCACTTTAGTTCTGATGCATGGAGTCAGTGCATGGGACATGGGTTGGAAATGATGGTCCACTCACTCTTCTGTGTACTTCAGTCTGGAGACTGTTTCTCTTATTTAGAGTTCTTGGTACATTTTTCATCAGAGCTATCTATCATTTATTTATGTTTGTCTTTTATACTCCTTTTATGTCTGGAATATCCTCTCTGACTTGAGATAACAATTTTACTCTATTTCTCTCTTATTAGCTCCACATTTACATGTAATCCTGAAACTCTCAAGGATGGATGTCAATATACTGTGTTAAGGACACAGCCTACATTTTTCATGGGGAAAAATGCAGTGTTATCTTTGCTTTGACAGCTTATTTTTCTTCTAACGTTATACAGGGATGTATGTAAACTGGGATTCTCCGAATTGCTGTTAAGAATTGGCAGGCTCACTCTAAAGGGTAACTGTGATATCAAGAATCTTTGAGATGGTAGGCCAATCGTTCTTTTAGAAATTTTGAACAGGGAAATCATTTGAAAGGAAACGCTCAAGGAAGAGAAGAGAGAAACAGATACAGGGGTGTCTATTGAGCTCACTCGTGATGGTGTCAGGGCCAAGGATGATGTGTGCTCACCCAAGGTCAATCTCTCAGGCCCCCAGGCCCAGAAACACAGAAATAAGCCCGGGAATTATGCAGTCTTGGGCTTGGGGCTTAACTGTGCCTCTCGCTGGGTGACCTTGAACCAATATATATAAAGAAGAGTTGCTATTACAAAAAAGGAGCTGGAGTCCTGAGTAGTTACTGATTTGGAAGCATGAGTATGAGAGTGCACCACAAAGTGACAAGAGAAGCTCTTTTCTGGCACGTAGGGATGGGATCTATAGAAGTTCTCCACTCCTGAGGTTCAGGAGTGGATACTCAGGTGAGATAAAAAATTAGAAGTCAGGTTTAAAAACTCCATTTGACCAAAATGATCCTTCCCAAACACTCCAATACAAGTTGTACCAAAAAAAAATAACACAAGACAAAAAGGAAAAAAAAATCTCATTTTGCCCAAATGATCTTTGGTTAGAAAGAAGCTTAGCTAACTAAAGCAGAATTAAAGAGAAATCAGGGCTCATTACAGAGTCCCCAGGAACAAGTAAAAGGCTCAAAAAAAGAGCCAGAATATGTTAGAAGTGGTACCCACTTTACCATAGGAGTCATTAAGACATTATGGTCAGAAAAACCACACCCTGTCTCTGGGAGAAAACGGAAAGTGATTAATAGATGGTGTCAGTATTTTCATATGTGTAATTTCATTCTGTCCAGTGTGGGGGATGGGAACAGGGTTGGGCATAGAAGGAAGTCCCCATGTGAAAGAACAGCTGCCTTGAGTATATTTCTCTTGGTTCTCTATCCTACTTTCAGACTTTTTGGGTGCTTCTGTCTCTGCTGGTCTTAAAAATGACAATTTTCTTTAAAGAGGGCAAAATGCCCTCATAATTGAGTTGTACATTACTAGGCATGAGTATGTATGTGGTAATTCATTGCTTTCTGCATAGAGGGTTGAGCTCTGTTGACCCCTGGACAAGCAGGAGCTGGACTGAAAGGTGTAATTAACAGCTCTACCTAGGTCATGGGCCTGGGAGAGTGATGAGTGGCTGTTCACATTTTGTGTGGTAGACCAAAGAGGAATCTTTGGCCATCAATACCTTTAAGATACAACAACTGAAACCAGTGCTCCAATCTCTTGCTGCTCAGCACGCCTTTACTAATTTGACTTGTACTGGGTCTTAGCTTAATAAAGCGGGCACTAATTTCAGAAGACACTAAATGTAATTACACATCTAAAGCGTTGTAATACTGTGTAGAAACAGTGAGGTATTTAAATACCTGCTTAATGAAGTCAAGGGCTGAGGGGAGATAGGTTTCTGTCAGGTAATTATTAATGGAATGGATTCTCAGAGAACTGGATTTGACTTTTGTGCTGGTGGTAATTCTCAGACTCGAGTCTCTCATTTGGTAAGACATTCATGGTGGCAGCACTATAATGAACAATTACTTATGGAGTAATTATGAAGATGCACTGTGCCACAACTGATTGTACATTTCTTTTCTCATTGGCCTCCATGTCTTTCCTCCACCCCAAAACCTGTGAGAGTATCTTTACCTAGGAGGAAAATAGATGGATTAATAATTACTAAACATTTGTCATCTCTGAAACACAGGGAAATGAGAGAAAGACAGATAATTCTCAATTTTTTACATTGTACTGACATATTTCAGGTTTATAATATGATATGATGGATGTATTAGATGATCTTAAGTACCTCTTATTTACTTTGTGGTTATGCATGTGTATGTTACAAGAGCAGCTAAAATCTACTTAGCTACCAAAAAAATCTACTTAGTCACCAAAAGCCAATAATATAATTTTATCAACTACAACGGTCATGTTGTACATTAAATCTCTCAGCTTGTTCTTTACGCTTGTCTACATCTTCCCATTCTTTCTTCTTTGACATCCAGGTTTCTTCTCTGTCATTAGGGAGTGTAAAGTGGTCTAAGTATCAAGTTGGATAATGCATATATTCAAAAGCTAAATTTGGAACTTTATCATAATTTGGTCAATGTATTTGAGCAAAGTATTGAGCTCCTGGATTAAAATATAGCTGAAAGTCAACGAATTGGCTCTAACTTTTATCAGCCCCACTGTGGCTGTCAATTACAATAATTCATGTTCTTACGGAAAGATGAAACAAGGGGAGGAAAACAGAGCAATGGTTACAATTTTGCAAGTCCAGTGCTCAGTTCTTTCCTCACCAGCTGTGTGGCCTTTAGATGCATCATTTAACCTTTCCACATCCATCTTCCTCTTGTGGAAAAATACCCAGTCCTGAGAGTGAAAGTGTGTAAAACAGTTATTACACTGCCAGGCACCAAATAACCACTCAGCAAATGCAGACTAAAATCAATGACTGAATGCGTGCATGAAGGAGTGGAAAACATGTAAGTAAATAAAAGGATCCCGCGCAGGAGTTTATTATGTTTTCTGTCCATGTGGAGAGTGCGTTTAGAATGATGAATTATAATGGGTAGAACTTGATCTTATTGGGTTATCAAGATACTGGTTCTGCTGGCCAGTGACCTTGTGGGCAGCTTACTGGACACTAACTGGGCATCCTCTGTGGGGACCTGGAGGTCTCAGGGGACCTGGAAGTCTCGCACGGAGACCGGGAGCAATGTCTCCATGTCCAGGGCCCAGCATTCTACCTGCCCCAGGTCTTGGTGTCCTGAGGGCCCTCGAGGTCCATGGTGGCACCAACTTGGCACCCAGTTCCAGGGTGGGTCAGATGGAAAGAGGCCCCACAACCACCACCGGCATCACATGGCCTGCCCTGCCCTTGTAATTCCACTGGCTCCCTCCTCCAGCCCTCTGCCGTGCTCCTCCATCTGTTAGTGCAGATGGTGGCTCTCCAGAAGAGGCAAAAAGTCGAGTGTCCCTAAATCTCTCTGGATTATTTGGCTTTTTCTTTTTAAACCACGGAACAGTGGGCAGAATAAATAAGAAATCAGAGGGCACAGTGGGGAGCAGGGTGCCAGGGCTCACATGAGGAGCGCTCTCCTGCGGAACCCCTCCGCCTCACCTGGTCTACAACAGCTGGCCACCCCTGGAACACAGACTCCACCCCACCCCTTCCAACCACAGGCAGCTACAGCAACCATCTGCTTTCATGCTTGTCTTAGCCTGATCCAAGTCTACAGAAATGGAAATTTCACAAGGATGAGGAAGGTTGTCACTGAATGGTAGTAAATTGTTTTTCAGAATTTTTAAATACGACAAAAGAAATATCTCATTTCTGATGGAGGGGGAGGGAGACAGAGGCCTGAGTATCAAACTAAGTAAAAAAAATCATACAACAGGGAAATTGGTTCACAATTCTAGCCTTTTCCTTGTCCAAGGTAACTGATATTTTCTCTATAAAATCAATAATGACAGGAGAGGGAATTCAGGGTCCCAAACTTAAGTTAGCTTCTTCAGTGATTTCAGAACTTAAAGTTCTGGAATCAGAATGTCTATTAATTCATCTCCTTAGAACTTGGTCTCTCTGTGTGCAAGCTGTCTTCTGGCTAGAACTTAATACACGTGCATTTTCACAACAGGGTTGAGGGTCCCGCCCCACCCCTACTGCTGTCCCCTGGCCCTCCATCTTGCCACCTTCACAGGCTGCCTCCAGCAAGGGCACTACATGGTATCAAAGAAGGGTCAGGCCAGTGGTGTGTCTCCTCCACCATCTGGGGAAATGTCTGATTAGTCATTCAAGAACTTGAGAAGAGTCTGTGAATTAACTTCCAACGAATCATATTGACATGGCAGTGAAAAATACTTTCCTTCACTTACCATGTTAGCTCAGGAAGAGACATGGGATGCAGGGTTTCTCATTATCACATTAGCAGCCTGTTTTATATTGGTATCCTATCTAATTTCCCAGAGGAAAAGTAAAACCATGTGCCCAGACAATTGGGTTCAAATACTTAAGACTCAGGAGAAATACTCTTCTGGGAACATGTGTTTCTCTTCAGTCCCTTCCTGCCTGCTTCCTACCATACAGACACAAATTAGAGAGTGTCACACACACACACACACACACACATGCGCACGCGCGCGCGTGGGCACGCACGCACATAGGCAGAATAGTCTAAAGAACTTTGGGAGTAGATCCTATATTAAAGAATTTCTTTGTTCTGCAATCAATAGAAGCTCTGCATCTTTTAATCACCTAATATTCAGTTGTCATAAATGAGAGCAAACATCCCCTGAAATGTAGCCACAGTGAAATGGTTTCATTATGGCTTTCTGAGATGTGTGTCTGAAAATTCCTACTTTCCATTCAAGCGTTTTCTCACTCACTCAGTCTGTGGGAGGAGATAATGTCTGTCACCTGAAGTCCACCTTCTTATAACTCTCTCCCTTGACATCTCTGAATCTTTAAAAATACTGCAATGATTACAAATGGTAGGCTGGCTAACTGGCAGAATACCACACCAGAGCAAATTTCTGCAGAATCAATTACGATTTGCATTTAAGTCCCAATTTGCTAAGCTGATTTCAAGACAGTAGCTGACCCTTTTTTATTTGTTTGCTAAATGCTTTCATAGCATCTGTTATGAATTAATATTGTCTTCCAAACACACCGACCACACCAAGGTAGTTTTCTACTCCAATAAAGAGGAATGCCTAACACTATTATATAGTACAGTGACATTAGTTTTACTTCATTAAAACAGTCTTTGATAACTGTGTTCTAAATGATATCAATTTGGTTTTATGGTCCTCATTTTCCTTTTAATTTACCTCAATGCTCAAAGCTACCACTGGCCACCATTTTGCATGCATTGCCCACAATGAGAGAGGTACAGTGATAAATAAATTTGGAATCTGGGATCAGCTCTGCTGAGACATGGATTCCATTCAACCTGTGTATGAGACTGGATGTTCTGTGTAAAAATGGAACACATCACTCATCAATTCATGCATCCATTCATATAGTCATTCCACAACTGCATTTTTACCTAACCTCTGTGGAAGAGCCACTGTTCAAAGTGTTCAGAAACAAACAGGGGAAAGAGACCATAGATCCTTGAACTCACAGACCTGAAATTCGATCGGAACACCAAGGAACTACTCCGTGTAGTTATTTAGAATGTAAAACTGTTCATAGGTAGGGAAGAGAGATTAGAAAGTTCTGGGTGGAGTAGCATTACCTCCTCATCTTCCAGAGTGCAGCGGACCCTGTCCCACCCTTAGAGCCCTGTGTCTCTGTTGCATCATCCTCAGATCTCTGCCTACCTGGTTTTAAAAAATACCATCTCCAGTCAAACGCCACTTCCTAATGTAGAGCTGTGCCTCAATTCTCTGCAACTCTTGACCAGACCATTTGTTTAATTGTTTTTTTGCACGGAATTCACCACTATTAGTAATTCTTGCATTCATCATTCAATATCTCAGTCAGTACCAGCTTCTGGAGGTTTCTTTACTCTTGTACTTCCTACCCCGCACTTACAGCAACGAGAGATGGTCACTTAGGAGCTCATTAAATTGATTGAGGAATAAATTAATTATTCAATGATTCATCCAACTACAAGGTGTCTGTTTCATTAAACATACATGAGGATAACTACTTCTTCCAGCTCCCTTTTAGGATTGCAGATACAGCTCTAATAGTTAGATGGTCAAAATGAATATTCATACAGCTACTGGACTATAAAAATCCTAAGTAGGCTCTTTGACTTCCTCCCATCTGTACATCAGATTCTTTTTTTTAATTGCACTAATTTAATCATTATATATTAAATATATAACATTCTATCTCATAAGTATCTAAAATATTATTTGTTACATTTTTCATATATTTTTATTGTAATTAATAAAAGGGTTACATTACATTCACCAGATAGAACATGCATTAATTCACATACATTGATACCCTTTCTCATGTCTTGGTCCCCATTTCCCTCCCACCCACCCCCAACCCTCAACTTGTTTTCCCCCATTCCCTATCCAATTTCAAATAACCAAATACAAATATATCCAATATATCAGATAACAAAGTGAGATACTGTAACAATATGAGATAACCAAGCGACAGCAAAAGAGATGAGAGATAACATAGTACATTGAGGACAACAATCACTCATTATATAGCTTTTGTTTCTATATCCTAGAGGTCCTTTCATTTAGCATCATACTATATGACCTTATGTATCTAGGTTTTTGTCTATTGCAAATCTCTGCTAGGAGAGCCCAAGGTTTCTATTGATTATGACAAATGAGGGAAACCATTGAGCCTATGTTCCTTTGAGTCTGGCTTACTTCACTTACTTCCATTTCCTAATAAATGGGGCGATGTCATTCTTTCTGACAGCTGCATAGAATTTCATTGTGTACACCAGATTTTTTAGCCGAATCAAAGTCCATTGAGACATGAAGAACTCAGGTTCTGGACTCAGAGAGACTTGGGGGGAGTTTGTTTCTAGCTTTGATATATGTATTTGTGCTAACTTTGAACAAAATATTCAACTTGTCTAAGACTCAGTGCCCATTCTTTTAAGCAAGAAATGACGATTACTTCTGACCACATTCTTTTTTTAATTTAATTTAATTTTATTTTTTCTATGTATGTGGTACCAGGGAATCGAACCCAGGTCTTCATGCATGCCAGGCAAGCACTTTAACCACTAGGCCAAACTCCCGGCCGTTCTGACCACATTCTTACAAGTTAAAAGGTTTTACTATCTTCGATGGATAGCAGTTAGTTAGAAAAAGACAGAAAGTTAGCAAAATCAACCCAAAGGCTTTGGATTCTAGAGTTCAGCTCTTCATTTACCCTATTTCTCTTGATTTCTCTATTATATATCTCATTTCCCTACTAATTCTGAGTTTCTGAGTCCCAAAAACTGTCTACCTCATTTGTTTTCACATATCCTGAACACTGACGTGGTGAGAGTCCATAATGATTTTCTTTCACCATTTCCTCTCGCCCCCAAACATCCTCTATTTATCATAATGGAGTGGTAACACAACAGCCCGAGGTTAAGCATATGCTCTTAACAGTAACCAGTTTTCACCGACAACTTCTTAGGTACTAAATACTCTCCTAAATGGTTTACAAGTATTTGTCCACTTAATTTCCCCCAACAGTCCTGCAAGGGGAGTGCTAGAAAGCTCTGATTGGGGCGGGGAGCTCAGAAGATGGGGTATCGCCAGGTAGAGGACTTGAAACAAGGCAGTGGGTCCTCAAGCCCAACTTCTTAACACTGCAGAATGGAACCTGCAGTGAGGCCAGAAGAGCCCCGGTTTTTATTCTGGTCTTTTCTGTTGTTGGTTTTTTTTTGCCTTTGGTGTCAGCCTATCACAGCTGCTGAAGTATAAAGTCCTAATTATTTTCTACATAATGGCCACTGAGAACAATCCAATGTGGAATTAGTATCTTCCTCTAAGGATGTATAGCCATTTAGCATTTTGGAGCTTTTTATTCTGTCCATAAGAATACAGATAATGAGCTACTTCTGAGAAGTAAAATAGTCTGAGCATTTCATAATGTGGTCAATGTAATTTGAGTTATTAACGTATTATACTGGTTTAGCTTCCAAAATAAAGAGTTAGGAAGAAGCTAGAAATCACCCCCTACCATCTACTAGGAAAATTGAAACAGCTAACACGTTTACCCAAATCTTTTTACAATAAAAAAAATTGTAGCAGTAGTTGACATAGGTTTTTCTTTTCTATGAGAAATAAGGCCATAAAAAAAAACCTGTTCCAAAAATTACAGATTTTCTTCAGTGTTCTATGGCATCTTGCTCAATAATCAGGCATAGGGGCAGAATTAAGAATTATGATTTCTGTCATCTGAGGGAAAAATCATGTGAGGTAGGGGAATATTCACTTTTGATGTAAGACAAATGGAAGCCGAGCTCTGGTGGCTCTGGTTTGTAATCCTAGATACTCAGGAAGCTGAGATCTGAGGATCATGGTTCAGAGCCATCTTAGACAGGGAAATCTGTCAGACTCTTATTTCCAATTAATGAGGAGAAAGCTGAAAGTGGTGTTGTGACTCAAGTGGTAGAGTGCTAGCTCAAGGACAGGGTCCTGAGTTCAAACCCCAGAATAAGCATCAAAAAATGGGGGGGAGTAAAATGTCTGTCTCTCTCTGTCTCTCTGTCTCTGTCTCTCTCTGTCTCTCTGTCTCTCTGTCTCTCTCTGTCTCTCTCTCTCTCTCTCTATATATATATATATATTCATACACACACATACATCTATCTATGTATCTTTCTATCATCTATGCATCTATCTATCTATCTATCTATCTATCTATCTATCTATCTATCTATCTACACATACACATTGTGAACATCCACTGGAAGATATTTTGCTTATTCCTCGCCTCTTCAGTGGTCCTGCCACGCCTGCAGTTTTTCCAGATTGCACTACAAGCCCCGTCTCTTTGGGAACTTAAGTGACTTCTCCCGTGCTGTAAATTCACACTCCCAGGGGCCACTTTCCACCCCAAAAACACAGCCACAGAAACCTTCTTCCTAAGGAAATCAGTGACACAGGAGAGTGAGAGCCCCTCCCAGTGGCAGTGACGCTGGAACTGGTTGAGCCAACAATATTCAGGAAAAACAAAGGGGACAAACTTGCTTTTTCTTCTTTGCATTATTTTCTTTTCTTTTGCTGGTCCTGGGGCTTGAACTCAGGCCCAGAGCTCTGTTCCTGTTCTGTGTGCTCAAGGCAAGCCACAGTGCCACTTCTGGCCTACCAACAGCAGGGGTGTCAACAAGAGGATCCAGAACCATTCCCCAGGGTGGGGATTTCAGGAATTTCGGGTCCCACTCTGTGCTGTTGACCCTCTCTGTGATGGTAAGAAGGGAACCCAAAGGAGTCACAAACTACTCTAAGTGCGTTTAGTTTTCATCACAATATTACCTCCAAAGGACAGGACAGAAGTATTTTTCAGAACTGAATTGCAGCTCTGGAAAATAAAGCCTTTTCCATCCAGCACCTGGGATGAATATTTTCCCTACACAGGAGGTGGAGGGAGGGGAGGTGAAGACTGGAGAGTCTGGGTCGTACCCTCTGTGTAAGAGTAATGTTCTTCCTAAAATCTCTTCTGTTCTGCCTGACAAAAGACAACCACTTGATTATCTGTAGGAAAATGAATTCAACCCAATGAGGAAACTCAAGTTACAAACCGACGCGTTAACGTTTAATAGACCACCTTTCAGTCTGGCATGACTCCGGGCCTATCCTGTAGTTATAATACATCAGAGTCGAGAAAGAAGATGGAATGAATAAAATCCTGTCTGTCTAAATTCATTACAGGCTAACATTATCCTTTGCCATTTTCCCAATGACACAGACAGAGCAGGAGGTGTCTGAGCTGCCATCTGCTTCCTGCTGAACCCTTCTTGAAGAATATGAACTTTTTTTCATGAGGAACGACATGTCTGTGATCTAATGACACAAATGGGAGGTGTAGAGATTTGCACAGTCCAACCCCCCCCAAGACAATAAGACAAACAGTCACATTTAGAGGGGTCAGCTACAAGTAAGAAGCCACTCTTTCCAGAACTGTCCTAACAAGATCGGAATTAGAACATCTGCCGAGCCATTTCTACAGCCAACAGAGACTACAACCACAAAAGAACAACTATAAAATTAGAATTTGGGTCACACATAGCTTTGTCTGTGTCTCATAAAATATTGCATGCAAATTCTAAGCAACACGCCTCCACTTTGCAACATTTTTCATCTCGCATCGAAGTCATAACCCTACTTTATATTGTGCTAGGAAGACATAGTAATGTGACCTGAAACAGCTGAAGAATGAATGTGAACAAGGTTTCGTGAGCACGGAAGCTGTGTTTTCATATATATCCATGGCTGGAAAAATCAGACCACAAAGTAGTGTGCATAGTATGAATCTCTTTTCAACAAAACCTTTTATGTATCTATTATATATATATATATATATACAGGTATATATACATACATATGTAATTTTAAAACAAAACGAGTTGCAAGGGTATTTAGAGCAAGGCTTGAGTAATAGTTATCTCTGATGGCAAGGTTAGAGATAAGTTTCTTAACTATTGTTTCAGTCTTCAGGAAGAAACGCGTACCTTTTGATAATCTGATGCTATTTTGTGGTGGTTGAATAGTTAGAAGATGATAATGTTCTTGTAATGCCAATACACTGGCATAAATAATGTACAGCCTAATTTCTATTTAGATTGCAATTCTAATAAAACATATTGCTGCATTCACGGACATGAGTATCACCAATTCACCAATCATTCCAGGTTGACTGTTCTTTTCAGTTTCCCTTTTTCTGGTTCCGGGCCTTGAATTGGGTCTGGGCACTCTTCTGAGCCTCTCTGTGCTCAAAGTTAGTGCTCTATCCGCTGAGCTACGTTGCTACGTCTGGCTTTTTCTGAGGAATTTATTGGAGACAAGAGTCGCACGTTGTTTCTTTTTTTTTTTTTTTTTGCCCCAGCTTGCTTTGAATTGTGATCTTCAGATCTCAGCCTACTGAGTAAAGATACGATTACAACAGGCCTGAGCCACTTGGCCCGGCTTGCCTGCTCTTTTGTGTAGCAGAATGTACAGCTACTAGTCCTGCTTTCTTGAATTGGGAGATTTTTTTTTTCCCAAAGAAACCAGCGTAACTGCCCCTAAATTGCTAATGTGACACCACCACATTAGCAAAACCACCCTGTTAAAGGACTTTTGAGAGTTGGAATAGTCACTGAGAAAAGATTTATATGAGTCATTAGATATACCACTAGTTTTTCAGACTAGATGCTAGTCCCCTGTTTCTCTGTCCAGAATCGAATGAATAGGATATGGTAAGTAAATGATAACTTGACTTCTAGTACCCATGCTCCTGCTGCATCTCCAGTCATTTTTCCTTTTAGTCTTCCTCACTGGGTCAATGTTACTTGAAAATACAACCTAGTTTATCTGCATAAAATATCTGCTTCCTAAAATGCCAGGAACTCTTCTGCTTTGTCAGCTGAAAATCCTTTACTGCCCCTTGTGTGGCTGGGTTAATAAAGAGCTCTTGCCCAGGTCTAGCTAAACCTCTTGATGGAAATCTTTTAAGTAGGGGAGTACAATAGCACACATCTTTGAACTTTCTATGAAACAGGATGGCTGAGTTATCTATTAAGGCCAAGAGCACGGGTGAACATACAGCCTGAATGTTTACTTCCAGTTCGTGACGATGCCAGTGCCAGCGGGATAATGTTAAGGGTAAGGCCTTTCGGGCAGTGGCTGGACTGTGGGGTGGAGCCCTCCAGAACAGAACCAGCACCCTTGGCAAGCACACTGCAAGCTGCCTTCTGCTCCTCCAGGGGCTCTGCATGTTGAGCCACAGCTCCTCAGCACGCACAGAACCCACTGGCAGCTTTGCCGGGGAATCTGCAGCCTTCAAAACCATGAACAATGCATTTCCGCACTTTCTAAACAACGCTGTTTATAGGGGGCATTTTTGTTAGAGAAGCTAGGATGGAATAAGACAATCAAACCCTATAGTTGGGAAGATAAATACTGTTCAAGACGAAAACATTATTCAAACCTATTCCTGACCTTGCTGCAGGAATCCTGGCAGCCCTGGGGGTCCTCGGCTGCTCCTCATAGAGTCCCGGGCTTTCTGGTTGGACCGTGTTTAAGATTGCTTCCATTCCAGTGGCCTGCTCATCACAGTGTGGAGGCAACCTTTCCCAGTTGAGGAAAACAAGCAGAGCCAGCACCGATTGCTTTAACCTTCTTACCTTCCTGAAATGCTCATTCTCAATTTAGATGTTAGCATTCTCAGCTCTTGGCTCGCTTTCCTGTCAACTGAATTCACCTTTTCACTTGAAGCAGCAGCAGCTTTATAGTTTCTCCTTGACACAG
Source organism: Megascapheus bottae (assembly GCF_031878675.1). Lineage (NCBI taxonomy): Eukaryota > Metazoa > Chordata > Mammalia > Rodentia > Geomyidae > Megascapheus > Megascapheus bottae. The sequence goes on along the minus strand of NC_143537.1, from coordinate 4,953,122 downwards.
ACCCACAGCATAGTCCTCCTGCACTTGAAGGCTATCATTAAGAAAAAATAGTGGCTCCTTGGCTGGGATACCATGATGCTGACACGATAACCAAGATGGCGGCTTCGTGGCTGCCAAAATAGCACACATTTTAAAACTTACAGTTGGTTTCTACAACTTGTTACTTGATGTTTTCAGACCACAGCTGACCCGACCTAGGTAACTAAAGCCACAGAAAGTGAACCTGCAGACAGCAGGACAGGCGCAGGACGTGAGTGCATGGCGAGTTCAAGTGTTCCCTCGACAAGCAATGCTGTTTTCATCAGCATACCACCACGATCAGGACCTCACTACACTCAGGTAATGCAGCACAGACCAGAGACTATCCGAAACGCTCACGTTTAGAAGTTATAACACAGAAAATCCCCTGACGCTGTAATATTCTCAGGATAAGATACAGGCCCTTTTTCTTCATTTATTCTCAGGAAGCCATTCAGTGCTTTTAATTTAAAATAAAACTTAAAAGAAACTGCCTTATTCAAACAAAATCATGCCCACCCCCGGAGCATCCCATCACAACAGAGTTTCCGGAGGGAGGCGGCCAGCTAGGAGGGCAAAGATTCACCACGGGTGAACGTGAGGAAGCGCCCGTGTTCATTTGCGAGTCAGGCTGCTCCTCTGAGGGTTTGAGGGTGCCGTGAACGTCCTGTCCCCAGAGGCCAGCCACGGGGCTCAGACTGCTCTGGAGCAATTTGTAAAGGAGTGCACCCGCCGTGTGTGAATACTCAAACGTGAGACCCCGTGTTCTTCCCATTTTAGAGAAGAATTCCGGGTCTGGGTCATTTCTATAGACAGCGGCGTCAGGATGGGCTTCGGATCCTGGACAGAATTCAGGGGAAGCTTAGCCTGGGTGCTGGCGAGGGCGCCTGGCCTCCCCCACACCCACGGCCCCCCCCCCGCACAGGGACCCCACCGCCGGCGGCGGGCCGGAGGGTGGACACTACTGACCTGAGGCCGTACAGCACCGTGCCGTCGGGGTGCAGCCGGATCATACGGTTCTTCACCGTCACGCCGTGAACAAATGACTTCTTGTCGTTCAGGAAGTAGGTGTCGGGCACCCACAGCTGGTCTGCCACTCTGTTGTCCAAGGTCAGGTTCAAGGGTATCACATTATAGGACAGCCGTTTGTCCCTCCAGGCCTGCTGGAAGTACATGGTCAGGGTGTAGTCCTGTGGATGCGAGAAAAGCCATGGTTATTCACCGTGGGGGACTTCTGACATAAGCACTCCACCGTAGCGTGTGTGTGTGTGTGTGTGTGTGTGTGTGTGTCCACATGCGAAGAACATACACCACCTGCGTATCAATTTATTACAGGCACTCTCACTGAGCACTTACTTCGTGTCATGTACATAAGTGTGACAGGCACCGTGAATCTAGATGTGAACAGTTTGCCTGTATTATACATATACTTCCCAAGCAGAAATGAGTCAAGGAAAAAAATGCTTAATAATCAACGATGTCTCCTAAAGGAGAGCGCACACATGTACACACACACACACACACACACACACACACACACACACACACACACACACACTCTCTTATTGGAGGACACCAGACTGTTTTCTATGAAACTTTGAAGTACAATGGCTTTGCACTTGTTCTGTGTACTGAAGGGATGAGCTAGCCTGCGGAATCAATGATTTTAGGCATTCATTCATTCAATAAGAATAATATTGAACAAAGCAGATTCTGTGAAGCAAGTGGAGGTGAGACGTGACGGTGGAGAGAAGTCTCTCTAAGGAACTTTCAGTGTGCTGAGACCAGGTCAAGAGCTCAAGTCCCTGTGTCTTAGGCACACATCCCAACTAGGAGACTCTGCAAAGACCGGGGGAGGGGGGGCAGTCAGGGAGTCGGCAGTGATTCACAGAAGAGGGGGCAGTCAGAATAGGGAGAGGATTAACCTCCCGAATGTTACACTTCATTAGAGAATGGAGCCTTAAGATAACTGCTTAGAAAGCAGCTAATTGGTTTGTTGCAATTCCCACAGTCTGCAAATGAGAGCATGGTAATCAGTGAGACCAAGGTGGGCTTCCTGGCAGAGGTGGCGTTTCTCGGGAGCTCAGGCAGCTTCCCTGCTACCTGACTAACACGGACGTGGTCAACACATCCTCAGCATTCCAGGACCAAGGGCTGGATGACATGGGCACTGCCTTTTCCATCTCATGTCTGCCGTGTCTCACCTCCGCTGCGAGGCTGTGCTGTGACTCGATTCATGACAGAGATCTGAACTCACACCCGACCTCCTCGAGAGAAATCTATGATGAGATCTGAATGCGTAGCTCAAATCCAACTTACAAACTACGGAAGCTATGAATGATGAGCGATATATTTACATATCAATTACGACGCATGTTATCCACTCGGAGGCCTGTGGGTATAATCTAATTGTGGCTCACCTCTACTGAAGGGACTAAGTGAAGGGCTAAATATTCATTTGCAGGAAGATAATTATAATTTTAATTTAAAATCAATCCACAATGCCTCGATCCAGGGCTTAAAGAAAATAACCGAAAAAATGACTACCATAAGTTAACCATTTCTCTAGCATGCAGTTCTGAGTTTTCTCCAGCGTGGTTGAGATGCCTCTACCCTCATTTAGTTAGGTTATTTCCAAACATGACTGGTAGTTATTTCTTGCTACAAAAACATTGAGCAGTTTTCATAAGAAAACCGTAATCACTCACAAAAAATACTAGATGATTTCCGAACCTACACATTTTGATTTCATTCAGAAGTTAGTGTGGGGCCTTCTCAATTTACAATCAAATGTAGAGTCTCACATTTTTAACATTAATACCAACTCAATTGATTATTTGTTAATACTGATTTTACATATTAACAGTCCCAATGCAGATACAGTAACTTTTCAGTGGAATGCTCTGCTGTGGGTCATTTTAGACTTAGTTCTGGACTGCATGTCCACATTTTTGCTTTAGTAAAGACTTTGTAGAAGGGTCCTTAAAACAGCATTTTGATTTGGAATAAAAACAACCACAACAACCTGGAAGTCAGGATTTTTATAATCAGAGAAAGGATCGGATATATTTCTCTGCATATGTCCGTTACAAATAACTGAAGAACAGGGCTTAACAAATCTTATTGTGGATAAGAAAATGAACTGAGTGATCTTTTGAATTCAGGGAGCTTAAAAGGAAAATGTGATCATTATTTCTGTTAAAGGTTGAAGATTCGCTCCTTTAGGATTAAGAACAGACTGTAGTGGAAACAGCTGGAGTTTATCGATCAGTGGAGACAGGTTTGGACACATGGAATTATGCTCTCTTCTGCGCTGAAACACGGTGATGCGATGCGGCCAGACTCTGTCTTACATACCGACTCTCGCCAGTCTGCTATATAATGCCCAACAGTCTCTGTGGGCCCTGCAAACTGTCACATCCATTTTCTTTTCTAAATCACCCATCATGGCACTGCCAGAAACGAAGAGTGTTACCAGATAGGAGATGTCCTGCCATCCACCTGAGATGGATCTTCTGAACTTCCACTTGAAAGTAGACCCTTTCCAAGAGAACACCAGAAAGCTGCCTCACACCAGGAAATCCCAAATAAACCACTCTGACTGTCCCA